>NC_142474.1:58359318-58662348 GCF_049115385.1 Moschus berezovskii | reverse complement strand
TGGGCATTGAGAGAAGTGATACATATGAAAAATAAGTCTAGGTAGAAATGTATCAGTGAAAGGTGGCTCTGAGATTTCAAACCTGAGTGAAGAGGCAATTGTAATACCATGGACAGAAGTCTTAGGAAAGGAAGCTTTCCATGAAGACCTTTTCCCAATCCAGTAAGCTTGGCTAGGAAGAACATTCACAGACATGGCCAGTGGCCAACATACAGAATAATCGAGACCTCCACTCTCATATCATGGAGATCTTTGAGTGAGGTTCATTTTCTCTTTGGCTTTTGACCATATCCGGGTTTTTGAGTAACTCTTGAAAAATGTGTTTACTTAGGGCTTATTGTTTAAATGCTGGTAGAAATATGATGAAACTTTAGCAGGTAGAACACCTGGGCATATGGAACTGGAAATCAGTATTCCAGTATGCAGGTAGATTACCTCTAGGTAACGCATTTTGTGAAATGTTTTTGCTAATTAGAACTTTCTTTTTGTTAATTGGGTATTATTGTCCCATGAGATCACATCACTAAGACAGAGAAAATGCATGGTAACAGTTACTTGATCAGAATAGGTTAAAGTAACAATGTTCAGTTTGAAAAAAATAGTCAAAAGAGGGACTTCCCTAGTGGGTCAGTGGTGAAGAGTCTTGCCCTTGCCTGGCAGTGCTAGAGACATGGGTTCAATCCCTGGTCTGGGAAGATCCCACATGCCATGGAGCAGGTAAGCTCCTGTGCCACAACTACTGAACCTGTGTTCTAGATCCCACATACCACAACTACTGAAGCCCACACACCCTGGAGCCCGTGCTCCACAACTAACGATACCAAATGAGAAGTCCATGCATCACAATGAAACGTAGCCCCTGCTCACCACATTTAGAGAAAGTCTGAGCATAGCAACAAAGACCCAGCACAGCCAAAAAAAACTTTTTAATTTCAGAAAGTCAAAGGAGATGTTTAATAAAAAGAACTAATTATTTAACATTTGTTTTTATTTATCTGATGTCATCCCTATCAGAAACTGTTACGTGCTTTCTGTCCATTATTTGATTTCATTAGCAAATAGCCCCATGAGATATGTACTTTTATTATCCTCATTTTCCAGAGAAGGAAACTGTGACCAGAGGGTTAACTCGTGTCAGATAATGCAAAGTTAATTAGGGATCCAGCCAGAATTCCCCATCAGGTCTAGCGTGACTCTGAAGCCCTATCCTTAACTGCCACACTATATTGTCTCTTCTGGCTTGAGCAAGCAAACAAGGTGATGGTGAATTTCACTAAAACTTTGGCATATACCCACCAAAGATTAGATGTCTGTCAGGTGTGAAAACCATGATGGTTCACTTACAAAATATGCCACTGCATGTTTAGCAACCAATTTTCTCACAGTTCGGGCAATGGAGGTCTTTGAACCAGACTCAGTGCATTAAGAACTTAAATATCTCAAAGCTGCATGTAAATACATTATAAGCCTTTTGCTACCTTGATGATTTTATTGTGACTCAGAGGCTCTGTGAACAGCTTAAATGTACATTCTGTCTGGATGTGGAAAATTATTTTGCACATTTTAGGAAAAAGCTATTGATTGTCAAAAAACAAAAAATCTGAGATACCAAACACTTTTAATTAAAAAAATAAAATATACCTATGAAAAATCCTCTATACACTGAATAAAAATGAAAAATAAACATGGCCTATGTATTCATGTGTGAATGACATTTTTGTATACATCTATTTCTGTGTGTTTCTATCATAGACACAAAATGCCTGCCAAAGTGCTTAAATTTTACTTCTTCCTTCACCTGTAAAACTAACAGCGAATTGTGTGTTTTCTGTTCTTCTCACAGCTGAATTTTTATTCCTCCTGTGGGGTGTTTATCTCTGCTATGCAGTGCGGACGGTCCCTTCAGCATTTCATGAGCCACGCTATATGGCCGTTGCAGTTCACAATGAGCTCATTATCTCCGCTATATTCCATACAATTAGGCAAGTAATCTGTAGAGTCACAATATGACTGTTTTGTTTTTCTGATGTGTTGCAGTTTAATTTAAACAGTAAAACTGGGTAAGATGCATAATGGAAAGATTTAGGAAGGATAGTGTTTTGTACATTGGCTAATTTCTTTGTCACAGAAATGACAAATGAATATAGTTGTTTTTTTTTTTTTAAACTCTGCTGTTCTTAGTTCCTTCTGATGAGCTGTTTATTGCCTTCATTTATTTGAAAGGGAACTCACTGTTATTGTATTATGTTAAACCACTTCTGGGGTTGTCATTGGGTATTGTTTATAGTATGTCATGCTTTTTGTTCTGAAGCTATAAAGCAATACATACATACATTGTAAAACAGATACAGATAAATCATCTATGATTTCACTCATGTTTATTATGTTAGTTTATACTTTCAAAATCCTAACATTCAGATAACTTACAAATGTGAAATCGGTTGAATTCAAAAGCCAAATCCGTTCCAAGTTGACGGTTGGCTTTTTGTGTGCAGTTGGATTTTTTTCATCCTCACACTGTAGGGATGACTTTCTATGGTAAAAATATGTGGCCTGGCCCTCTGTTTCTTGTTATTCCATCTGGTTCCATAGCCAAAGAGTACAAAGAAGAAAGAAAGTGGCTTATGAAAAATGAAGAAAATGACATATGCATGACTTATCTTTTGAGAATTTTCACCTGATTCATAATTGAAAATAAATCTCAGCAAGAAAATAGAAGCAATCCATTAGTTTGAAAAATCAACAAAGAGATGCCATTCAATTACTTGATGTACATTAAAAGTTAAGACGCACTTAAAGTAATTAGAAATTTTGAGTATTAGTCTTGGCCCTCAGTGGAAAGATAGAGATTAATGAAAGGATAAAAAAGTGATGATCTGTGGAAATTTTACAGGATGTTTATCATCTCTCACTGTAGTCAGACATCATAAAATGATGTCTTGCATTCAGCTGATATCTGAATGCACAGCCACACTTCAGAAAACACTGTTTTAACAGAGCCAAAGTGATAGGAAACATGTTAAATACTTGTGAAAAATAACTTTCCTATTTTACTTAGACCTTTCCTACAGACTCCCAAACAGCCCACCAGCTCGACCAGAAGAATCATATAAACCATGAGCTTATATGTAGACACAAGATCTATTCAAGGATAAGAAGCAATAACAATTAAAATCAGCTGGATCTATCTTGGCACATTTTTCCTGGAGTGAAATAATATTAAATAAGGCATCCAACATCAGCAAAGATATTTTATATCAATAGGATATATATATGTTCTTCTTATCTGCTTAAAATATGAAATCATGTATACATATATGTATGTATTTGTACATATGTATGTATAAATTAAAAACTATTACTACAGATTATGTACAGATTTGCTTTCTTACCAAACTATCAGACTGAACAAAAAGAACCTAAAATAACCTAAAAGGGTTAAGTCTAGAAGGATGAATAATGAGAAGGCATTTTGGCTCAGTCAGTTCTAATTCTTTACTTATTTTTAGTACTGAGAAGAAATCTAACTTTTGGGAAAGTGCAAAACTTTTTAAAAGTCTGCCTTTATTCTTAACCTCAATTTTCAAATATTTCTATGCACCTGACTTTTAGACCTATTTAGTTGAAATATTATTTTTTTAAATGAAGCTTTAATACTACTGCAAAATCCAGTTGTTCTTAAGATATTTCTAATCAGAAGTACAAGCTCAAAAAAGTCTGTCAGTAATTAAAAGCTGATTAAGGACAACTGATATTAGTATATTTCAGAATTATGTTTTGGAAGAGTCACTGGTTTAATTCAAAACATATATATCCATTCTTGTCTCTAGATATTGTCAGGCTAGTTTCAACTTCTGTTGGCATTTGAGATAGGAATTCCCTGTACATAGGATGCTTTTAGACTGTAAATCCATCTCCTCTGATGTACCTGTCTACTCCAGGACTGGCTATGGCCCCAGAAGATTGGCATTGTATTATTTTCAGGGGTACATTTTATATTGCTTCAGTGCTTCAATACTCTTGTCTCAAAGACTGTAACTTTTTATTGAGTAAGATAATCCTATTTTAGCTCTTAAAAAGAAATCTTACCTGACCTAGCACAGATGGGATTCCAAAGTATTCCATCCCTGAACACAGTGAATATTCAGTCATGTTCAAAGCAGGTATGAAGCTACCCTTCTCACGAAGGAATTCAGAAAGACGTTAATCCAGAAAATCTCTTTTAGTTGTCTGTGAACGACCATAGTCATTTTGCACTTCTGTCTAAGTCTATGTTGCTTATGTCTCCAGACACAGGGAGAAGACTCTCTCTGAATTTTGATAACCCCTGAGCTTCCATTTGACCTTGATTTTGGAGGAGTAGGGAGATGGGGGTAAAGATGAGGAAGAAATAGCCTTGATGGAAATTTTATCTTAAATATTAATAATATGTATTTAGTAAATTTGTCTTGAATATGGTATGATGCAAAAATAAGTCTCCTCTATTTTTAGATTCATATATGTTTATTTCGGACTTCCCAGGGTGTGCTAGTGGTAAAGAAAGTATGTGTGTTAATCCTTCAGTCCTGTCCAACTCTTTGTGACCACATGGACTGTAGCCTGCTAGGCTCCTCTGTGCATAGAATTTCCTATAGTTTAAAAAAGATGTACTTTATAACCCGTTAGTACATTCATTTTTCCCATTACATTGTTTACCATATCAGTCTCTGGGATCATTCACTAAGACACATATTTACCCATTTTTTTCCCTTAGTTCTAATTAATGTTTCTAAATGAAGACTGTTATGATCAAGTTATTTGACTGTGTCTTATAATCCAAATTTCCCTGAAACAATCAATTTTTACCCTACTCTTCTTTCAAAGAATTCACATGTGTTCACTGCTTATGCTTTGCACATTCAACTTACCTACAAAATAATCAAGAAGATGTTTAGCACATTATATAAGTATATGCTACTGTTGATAATTTAAGGAAATAAAGAGTTTATGTCTTATGCATCTAGTTAGGGTTCCTTAGACCTTTATTCTTCTGTGATGAAAATAGTGGGTTGGCCAAAAAGTTCATTTGCATTTTAGTTTTTCCATAAGATCTTACAGAAAAACCTGAAGGAACTTTTTGGCCAATGCAATATATGTTGTAGAAACAGCAGTATGATTTCTTACTTCCTTGCTTTTACTGATACATTGAGGAAAAGCAAGTATCCTAGTGTTTGAAGTAGAAATCTTGTTGGGTTGCTAATATGGTGAATTCTCATTTCAGATTTGTTCTTGCCTCAAGACTTCAGTCTGATTGGATGTTGATGCTGTATTTTGCACATACTCATTTGACTGTGACAGTCACCATTGGGTTGCTTTTGATTCCAAAGGTATTTCTCCAACATTCCTTTTCTCTTGCAAGACAGTTATTTTAAATGAGAATGAAATTGGTTCTTCTTTGAAAAATATCTGGCAATATAGGCAAAGGGTGGTGTGAAGATTTGTTTAACAGGCTACAGTATTTTTAAAACTCAGAAAACTATTAATAGACATCTCTTTTCTTTGGAGATTGATTAAACATCTCACATAATATTTAACTATCTTAGTCTGTACAAAACCGTCATCATCCACTTCAGTCCTTTTCCAAATATTCTGCTATCTATTTATGTTTTAATTATTAGGGGTTCAAGGTGGCCTTTCATTGTAGCTGTAACCTCAAGATCATTTTTAAACAGAATTATCTTTTTCTACAAATACTCTTATTTGGATTCATATTCAAGAAAGTGTTGTGTTTTAATCATTCAGAGAATTTTTATGTAAATAGAAATAATTATAATGTTGTATAAAAAGGATCTTCCTTAACAATGAGAGATTCTGACAAATACTTATCTAGGCAGCATTCTGAAGTGAAGGAAAGTGGGCCAGGACTCAGAATACAGGAATTCTGAACTCATGCCCCACCCCAAGCTGACTGTGTAACATAGTGTCAGCCAAGACTTTTCATCTCTGAGTTTCAGTTTCCTCTTCTATGACATGATAGCAATAAGTCTGCTTGGAATAAAATGATATCAGAGCGTGGGAGAAAACATACATATTATCATCATTTTCTTTTTTTACATGTAGAAAAACGAAATATTAGAATATTATATAGCTTTATCAGTGTCTTATAACATTAGCCAAAATCAGAATTGTGATTTCTTTCTCTACTTCAGCTCTCACAATTAACCAAAACACTGAAATTCAACCTGATTGAAAAGGCCAAGCAATTTTAAACAGAGGCATGCCCAATTTCTTCCTTACTTGAATGACACCACACGGTCATAATTTTTGTGGATTAGTCTGTTACTGCAGTTTATCTTAACCATTTTTATACTTTGTATAATATGTTTATATTTTTATTAGATGAGTATATACTCAGACAGTTGATTGATTGATTCAATAAATTGTTGTTGAGCTCCAGAAAGAATTGAAAGAATATGTTCATATAGAAATTTGTTTATGCTGTCTCTTACCTTGATTGTAGTGAGGCATCATGGGTGTTTGTATATGTCCAGACTCATCAAATTGTAGATATTTAATATGTGCAGTTCTCTGCATATGAATTATATCTCAATAAAGCCGATTTAAGTTTTTTTCTTTAATTTTTACATGAATGTTCATAGCAGCATTATCCACAGTAGCCCAAAGTGGAAAGAACCGAAATGTCCATCAACTGATAATGTGCAAACAAAATGTCAGGTACTCACACAATGAAATATTATTCATCAGTTAACAGAAATAAAGCACTGATACATGCTACAACTTGTACAAACCTTAAAAACATTATGCCAAGTGAAGGAAACCCGATAAAAGAGGCCACATATTATATGATTCCATTTATGTGAAATGTAATAGACAGCTCTAAAGAGACAGAAAGTGGATGAGTAGTGCCATGGTCTGGGGAAAAGAGGGGCTTGGGGTGACTGCTTATTTGGTTTAAAAAGGTTTCTTTTGGGGGTGATGAAAACATTTTGGATTTAGATGGTGGTGGTGATTGTACAACCTCAAGAATATACTAAAAAATACTGATTTGTATAGTTTAAAATTGAGAATGTTATGATATGTGAGTTATATCTCAATAAGTAATTTAAAACAGTATTGAGGAGCTTTGTTCAATATCCTAGAATAAGAGTAATGAACAGACCTAAGTCTGCTCTCATGGTACTCATATTCTGGAGGAGGAGAGAAGGAAATGGAAAAGACAAAATAAATGTCTAAAATAGTATTTTAGATGGAGATACACGTTAAGGAAAAATCAGAAAGCAGGAAATGGACAATACCTGACAAATTACTGTTTTTTAAGCTCACGATAATCTCTAAGACTTTGCTCAAGAAAAATAATTCCACTCTTATAAGTACTCTCCAGCTGGTTTAACTAATAGCATGTGAGATTTTGGAGGACTGGGGTCTATTTTCTTCATCTTTGTGGCCTCAGTTTATGGCACATGTGGTTCCCACAAACATGCATAGAAGAGTGAGTGCAAAGGTCATCGGTTTCTGCGGTTTCTCAGCCAGTCCCAGATGCAAAATATTCATTATTACTTGAAGAACTGCCATTTTACCTGTTATCTCCAATTTATGTTCACCTGCCTAGCTGAATATTTGAGCAACAGTTGATATTAAAACATCTCTGTGTTTCTGTGTCAAAGGGCAGTCTATTCATTTTTCAAAGGAATATTTCACCTGATAGCCAGCTGACAGAAGAGAACCCATGTCCAATTTTCACAGGACAGTCACTTGGTTTATTCATTGTGTAAAGTGTGGCTGGATGCTTTAGATTCTGTTTCCATCATTTACCCAGTTCCCTCTTTCTTACTTCTGCACTTGAAGAAGAGTAGAGACAGCAAGACTACATGAAACTGAAAAATGTCCAAAGACTCCCTGAAGATAATTAGAATATACCAAAAGGTGATAAAGGAAGAACTTGAGAATACTGATGAGCTAGAGGGGGGAAAAATCTGTTATTTCAGATTCTTTGCACTTTTAAACTTAGATACCATCCAGCCCAAGCCCTGTAAGCTAAAAGGATCACCATGCTCCTCAGAGGTTCCATGGCCTAGTTAGGATCTCACTGACAACACAGTCAAGGCTGGAATTCAGATCGCCTATCCCCTCAGTTTTGAAAGTAGTTTGTTTGAAACTCTGTGTGATGGACTGAAAGTCACAGTCCTGTGATCATTCCAATTTGTGCCTATAGATGAAATACAGCCTCCTCTGTGTGAAGTGAGATGACACCAGATAGACCCCACTTCTGGAACAAAATATTTCCGCTCAGTTGCCAGTAGGTCCAAATCGCTGCTTTGAGAGTACAGTGTACTCAGAGTACCTTCAGAGAACCTTTCTTTGGGTTCTCCTACTTATTTTCATTTTCAAAATGCAAATATCATTGAAGAGAAATAATGTGAGTTAACCCTGGGAACCTGAAAAAAATACAAAAACGAAAATAGAAGTCAAAGAGTGAACCAAGTATTATTAATACCTCATTCTAAGAACTCTATCGTGTAACAAGGACAACAGAACAAAATATGGCAGCAAATCTTTTGTAAAGAGTTCAGTGAATGAATTCATCTTAGCTGAGGAAATGATGTAACATTAGAACCTTTAGAAAAATTATTATGCCATGTCCTCCAGTGGATAAATGTCTACAGCTCATATTAAATCTCTGTTGCAGTTTTCACATTCAAGCAATAACCCACGAGATGACATTGCAACGGAAGCATATGAAGATGAGCTAGACATGGGCCGATCTGGATCCTACCTGAACAGCAGTATCAATTCAGCCTGGAGTGAGCACAGCTTGGATCCAGAAGACATTCGGGTAATACCAGCATTTCTACTTTTCTGTTTTAGATTAGGCCCATTCATACGTCATACATGTGTGGGCAGGTGTTCGTGTGTTCTTCTTTGTGTTACAGAACTTGTGTGATTATGTAAGGACTGAAGCATCACATACAGAGTTTATCCAGTTCTGAAACAGAACCACAGTATAAGTTAGACCACACAGGCCAGTCTTGATCATCTTAACTGACTTAAGCTGCCATGATGATAAACGAGTTATATGTCCCGTGATTATGGTTTATGAGATCTTGCTGATGGGAAGCTAAATAGACCTGTGAGCAGAGAGTGTGGATTATTTAAAATAATCTGTGACAATATGTCAGCATTTGAAGGAAGAAGATGCTTTTAGTATTTGATGGTCAGTTGTACAGTAAAAACCTAATCTAACATTAGGTGTAATTTTATCAATGGCTCTGTGATGCTTCCAGTATTATTCAGGAATAAGGTTTTATCAGTAGATAACAGGCTGTATTTTGTCATGGTCCAGGCTCAACCTGGTCCATGCAGTTCACAAGTTCAAAGTGCCCATTCCATGAAGCAAATGCAGAATGCAGGGGTTCGGGTCCTAAAGTTCAGGCACTCTGTGAAACAAGACACAGAGGAGTCAGGAGAAAGTTGAGGAGCAGAGATGTTAGGAAGAGCTCCGTGTATGGATTTCACATTACAGTAGGGGTTATTAGCTGGCTGAAATGCTGCATCCCCCATCACTCTGAATCTGCTCTTATTCTGGCAGGATGAGCTGAAGAAACTCTACGCCCAGTTGGAAATCTATAAGAGGAAGAAGATGATCACGAATAATCCCCACCTTCAGAAAAAGCGGTGCTCCAAGAAGGGCTTAGGCCGTTCCATCATGAGGCGGATCACCGAGATCCCAGAGACGGTCAGCCGGCAGTGCTCCAAGGAGGACAAGGATGCTGGGGAGCATGGCTCAGCTAAGGGGTCCAGTGCAGGCAGGAAGAACCCCCAGGAGGCTGCGGGTGGCACTGGGAAGCCCAAGGAGGAGTCCCTGCGGAACCGGGTCTTCTCGCTCAAGAAATCGCATAGCACCTATGAGCATGTGAGGGAGCAACCAGGTGGCCCGGGCAGCCCACCCACCCAGAGCCGGGAGGAGGAGGAGGCTACAGACAACTCTGTGCTGGGGTCTCCGGCAGGAGCGAACCGACCCCGACCCCTGCAAGAGGACAGCCAGGCCGTGTCCACTGAGTCCATGCCTCTGGTGTGTAAGTCGGCCAGCGCCCACAACCTCAGCTCGGAGAAGAAGCCCGGGCCCACCCGCACGTCAGTATTACAGAAGTCACTCAGCGTCATTGCCAGTGCCAAGGAGAAAACGCTTGGATTGGCTGGGAAAACCCAGGCAGCCTGCGTGGAGGAGAGGGCCAAAGCCCAGAAAGCTCTTCCCAGAGAGAAAGAGACAAATAGAAAATACTCCAATTCAGATAACACAGAGACGCAAGACTCTGTCCCCCCAAACTCCAGTCATTCTGAGGAGCCAAGAAAACCCCAGAAATTGGGGATTATGAAGCAACAAAGAGCCAACCCCCCCACTGCCAATTCAGACCTGAGCCCAGGCGTCACCCAGATGAAGGACAACTTTGACATTGGGGAAGTGTGCCCCTGGGAGATCTATGACCTGGTCCCTGGGCCTGGGCCTTTGGAATCGAAAGTTCAAAAGCACGTATCAATTGCAGCTTCTGAAATGGAGAAAAACCCAACTTTTTCCTTAAAGGAGAAATCTCATCCCAAGCCTAAGGCAGCTGACCTGTGTCAGCAGTCCAATCCGAAGAGCGTAGACAAGGCCGAGGTGTGTCCTTGGGAGAGCCAAGGTCAGTCCCTCTTTGAAGAGGAGAAGTATTTGATGTCCAAGACTCAGGTTCCTCTGGGAAGAGCTCAAGGTGAGAACAGTGGCCAGCATTGTGCAACCGGTGTATGTGCTGGGCAGTGTGAAGAACTGCCTCCCAAAGCTGCAGCATCAAAAGTGGAGAATGAAAACCTCAACCAACTAGGAGAGCAGGAGAAAAAGACATCTTCCTCTGAGCGAAACGTGCCTGACTCCCATAACTCAAGTAATAACTTTCAGCCACCTTCAATGTCACGAGCTGAGGTGTGTCCCTGGGAGTTTGAGACCCCAGATAAACCAAATGCTGAAAGAAGTGTAGCTTTCCCTGCCTCTTCTACTTTAAGTGCAAATAAGATAGCAGGGCCTCGCAAGTAAGAGGTCTGGGGTACTTTTAAAGTGTAGCATCCCCAGAAAGAAAAGGAGAAGGAAGAAATGCTGAATTTGATATAAGACAGAAGATACAAGGATCAGAAATACCCATGGAGTATTGGTCAGTCGGGGGAAATGGGAAAGACAGGGATGGAAGAGGGTGTAGGGAGACTGGCTTCAGTGAAGAAGTTAGACTGGCCAGGAAAGTCTTTCCCCAGGGCACACTGATAAAATCCTTCTACGTTAGTGTGTTTGGGGGAAGTAGACTTCAGTGTCTGCCCCTGATCAATACATATCCTTGGGACTTGGAAGATCCCAAGCAAGGCAAACCAGAAGACACAGAAGAGGTACAAGATTTTGCAAAGGAGAAGAAGGTATTGATGTCTATGCCCCAAATTCTAAGTAGCTGACTAAAAAGAACCTACTTTACCTATTTAACCTTGATAGCACTGCTAACTTAATGCATCCAAAAATCCCTTTTATATTAATGATGGCTCTCATTTTCTTATCAATGTCTGTTTCAGTACCTTGTTGTGTCTCATATTCAAGCATTCCAGATTGTATAATTTTTGCAAATAACTTTGATATTATGTGACACAACACGTTTATGCAATCAGCTGCTACTCAATTGTTATTGCAACTTACAGAAATACCCGCTATCTATCAACTTTAGTTGATTCTTGAAGTACAGTAAGCTTTCTTTGGCTTGGGAAGCCAAAATTGTTATGATAAAAAACCTTTTAGTTTGGGCTGTGATTTATATATTGTGAATTTGGATTTGACTCTATGATTTCACATCATGGTTTGTTATACTGTCTTCATCAGGGTCTTTTTTTAAATACAAGTTGAGTGAGTTGTTTTGCACTTTTCCTGTGAGGACGCAGAAGCTTTATTAATATTGGAGATCAAGTGGTCCTTCTTAGTCACATGTCTCAATAAGTTAAGGACAACTTATCTATTGTTTGTTCAAAGTCAGAGATAGATATCGCCTTCATTCCAATTAATTGTCCCTTTTAACTCTTAACAGTATTTCATACTTAGCAGCATTTCGTAAGGAAGGAAGACGCTAAGAGTGAGAAAAATATACTGTGCATTATTATTACCATTGGAAAGGGAAGCCTCTAGGAATGACAAGAGAATTCCTGGACTTCAGAGCCAGGGAATTTGCCTTGATAACAAAGACAGAAAGGAAGCTCCCATTAGCACTTTCAAGGGATTATATTTTTAAAGAGAGAAAATTATTATAGCATCAAGATCATAATATGGATATATTTTTATTATGCATACTAAATATATAATATTTTAAATTACCTTAAACTACTTATTCTCATAAACTCTTATTCATTACTTCAGGCAGGGGTAGAACTTGCTGGCTCGAATCCCAAAGAAGTTTATAACCAGAGCTACTCAAAGCCTATGAGGCAATGTGGGCTCTTCTTTCTTCAAAGCCCTGGAAAACTTCCAAGTCCTGCAGATGGCCTAGGTGAGCTACCAGGCTCAACATTTCATATGTCAGGTTTATTTGCAAGGCGAAACAGCCCCCACCTCCCAAAGCATACTTCATAAAATGCATTGCTTTCCACACTGATCACCTGGCATGGAAATCCAAAGCTGCTGATTTAGCCCTACTGGTGTGATCATGCAAAGAGATTCCATCAAACAAAGCTCAGTCTCATTTTATTTTAAGATGAATCACTTGAAAATAGAACCCTGACTTCCTTTCTCTCACACTAAAGTACCATGGCTTGTTCGGCTAGGATATTCACAGCCAAAGTAACTGTTTTTTCATTTTTCTGAGCAGCAAGGAGAAACATGCTAGGGGGATAGAAGAGAAAAGGGAATCCAAAAGTGGATACAGGGCTGTTCTTATGAGTACTACACTCAGTGGAAGAAGAAAACCAGAAATTCTTCTTATTCATCATCAGAATTTTCTCAGTGATTTGTCTTCAGGGTTAACAGGCATTTCCCCATTTTGCAAAGCTGTGCGTAGATCTTCCTCACCCATTTGCTTGCTTCGTGCATTACTCAGGATGGTGGGGTAGGTTTGAAGAGATAATAGAAATTCCATTTGTTTGTGCTTTCTTCATGCATTTCCTTCTCCCTTCCCTTTTCAATCAAAGCCTATCTACTTGGTGACCTTGGAATATGACTTCAAGGTACCAAGTTGTGAATTTAGTTTGGAGCATCCAGACCCACCTACTTTTTTCACTTATGTCCAAGATCTGTTAGCACTTTATTGACTTTTTCAGAAATAAGCAGTCAGGCATCAGTGACTTTTCATTGCACTTCAGGATGACCCTGCTAGAGATGTGGCCTAAAGAAGACTTGCCAGGTTCTACCTTAGTACAGCCCATAGATTCTCCTCCACCAGCATCAATTGACGAGAGCACCTGGGGCATTCCCCTAGTCTTTCACTGCTATTACTTATGACCAAGAGAAGCTTAAACCTGCAACCCTTAAGGTTATTTTCCCAGATTGATAACAGTAAGCAAGTGAAGAAACTCTATGAAGTTCACAAACATTTGCTAGGTTGTCCTTCTCAGTGCATGTTCAGGCTGCATCCTGTCCTTGTTTTTAAGCCAGGGTTTATAAATAAGTAGATTTATACCAATCTTAATAGAACTGTATATTTTATGCAAGAGTTCGACGCTTTACGACTTGAATTATAACCCAGCCCACTGTAAACTTTGGTGGCCATATGGATTTGACACTTGACAGTTCTCTTGTATTTGCTTCCTAGGTTTCTGCATGCAAGTAATGACAGGTAGGACTGAAAAAACACTGCCTTTTGACTTCTAGCATTTAGCAACCCAGAGTTGTAGAGTCAATAAAGCTGTCAGTCTCTTCACTTAATCTGTGGTTCTTCTGAAACTATTATCTGGAACCTGCAGCATCTCATCATAAAATATTTGGTAAATTTATGTTGTGATGTGTTACCGCATGTAAATACTTATAACTCCTCTGCAATAAAACATATTTATATGAAAGCGATTTTGGGTGATTTGTGTGTTCATCTATCAAAAGTCAAATGTATTTCACCTCACTGACTTTAGGAGGAATTTTGTATATCTTGGGCTTTGGTACACTTATGCACATGTATCCCCACCTTACCTACCTGTAGGAATGTATGATTAGCCAAATGTGGCCTCAGACCTGTGGGTAATCATTTGGAGCCAATAATGCCTGTTAAGACTAATGGTTTTGATTTAAGAACACTCTTGCCAAATGGAAACTAATTCAGATAATCTTTAAAAATGTTTTTAAAGATTTTTTTTTAATGTGGCCCATTTTTAAAGTTTTTATTGAATTTGTTATATTTAATATTGCTTCCATTTTTATGTTTTGGTTTTTTGGCCACAAGGCAGCTGGGATCTTAACTCCTCACATGTAGGATCTTGGCTCCGCAGCCGGGGATCGAACCCATACCCACTACAGTGGAAGTACAGAGTTTTAACCCTAGGACCACCAAAAGTCCCTCAACTGCCTTTTTTTAAATTGAGGTATGGTTGATTCATAATGTTGTGTTAGTTTCTGCTTTACGGCAAAGTGATATATCTATATATTTATATATATATCTACATGTAGATATATATGGGCTTCCCTGGTGACTCAGTGATAAAGAATCTGCCTGTAATGCAGGAGACACAGGAGTCCTGGGTTCAATCCCTGGGTCAGGAAGATCCCCTGGAGAAGGGAATGGTAACCCACTCCAGTATTCTTGCCTGGAGAATCCCATGGAGAGAGGAGCCTGGCGGGCTACAGTCCAGGGGGTCTCAAGAGTCGGACATGACTGAGCATGTGCACAGAGCCAGAAATAGATAAGTTCAGTCGCTCAGTTGTGTCCGACTCTTTGCAGCTCCCTGGACTGCAGCACGCCAGGCCTCCCTCATCATCACCAACTGCCAGAGCTTACTCAAACTCATGTCCATCACGTCAGTGATGCCATCCAACCATCTCATTCTCCATCGTCCCCTTCTCCTCCCTCCTTCAATCTTTCCCAGCATCAGGGTCTTTTCCAATGAGTCAGTTCTTCCCATCAGGTGGCCAAAGGATTGGAGTTTCAGCTTCAGCATCAGTCCTTACAGTGAATATTCAGGACTGATTTCCTTTAGGATTGACTGGTTGGATCTCCTTACAGCCCAAGGGACTCTCAAGAGTCTTCTCCAACACCACAGTTCAAAGCATCAATCTTCAGCCCTCAGCTTTCTTTATAGTCCAACTCTCACATCCACATATTACTACTGGAAAAACCCATAGCTTTGACTAGACGGACCTTTGTTGGCAAAGCAATGTCTCCACTTTTTAACATGTTGTCTAGGTTGGTCATAACTTTCCTTCCAAGGAGCATATATCTTTTAATTTCATGGCTTCAGTCACCATCTGCAGTGATTTTGGAGCCCCCAAAAATACTCTCACTGTTTCCATTGTTTCCCCATCTATTTGCCATGAAGTGATGAGACTGGATGCCATGATCTTAGTGTTCTGAATGCTGAGATTTAAGCCAACTTTTTCACTCTCCTCTTTCACTTTCATCATGAAGCTCTTTAGTTCTTCTCTTTCTGCCATAAGGGTGGTGTCATCTGCGTATCTGAGCTTATTGATATTTCTCCCGGCAATCTTGATTCCAGCTTGTGCTTCATCGACTCTGGCATTTCACATAATGTACTCTGCATATCAGTTAAATAATCAGGGTGATAATATACAGCCCTGACGTACACCTTTCCCGATTTGGAACCAGTCTATTTGTCCCTGTCCTATTCTAACTGTTGCTTCTTGACCTGAATACAGATTTCTCAGGAGGCAGTTCAGGTAGTCTGGTATTCCTATCTCTTTAAGAATTTTCCACAATTTGTTGTGATCCTCACAGTCAAAGGCTTTGGCATAATCAATAAAGCAAAAATAGATGTTTTTATGGAACTCTCTCACTTTTTCAATGATACAGTGTACGTTGGCAATTTGATCTCTGGTTCCTCTGCCTTTTCTAAATCCAGCTTGAACATCTGGAAGTTCAAGTTTCACGTATTGTTGAAGCCTGGCTTGGAGAATTTTGAGCATTACTTTGCTAGCCTGTGAGATGAGTACAATTGTGTGGTACAGAAATAGATAATATACATATTATAATATTATTTTTCATATTCTTTTCAACTATGGTTTATTACAGGATACTGAATATATTTCCCTGTTCAGCTACCTTTTTAAATTTACCCAACAAACATACCAGGCCATCTGCTAAGTAGTGATGATGATCTTCAAATGAACAAGAGCTCTAATAACACTCAGATCCATAAGAATATCCCAGTCCCTGCTATGGTAATACACAGGAGAGTGTGCCTAAGTCTTGGAGCCAAGCCTGGTTTAATGGGGAGGCAATATTCACCAGGCTGAAATTCTGCAAAGTCATCAGGTATAAAAGGAAAGAATTAAGGCTAGAAAAGTAATGGTGCACAACCTTGCTCACCTTGCTTCAGATTAACTACCATTGTATCCGTTAGTACTGGGAACTCTCAAAAAACTTAAAGTGGGGTGTAATCAAGTCACATATTAGAAGGGATAGTTAGGGAGTCTGAGATTGACATGGACACTCTGCTATATTTAAAGTGGATAATCGACAAGGACCTACTATATAGCACAGGGAACTCTGCTCAGTGTTATGTGGCAGCCTGGATGGGAGGGGAATTTAGGGGAGAATGCATGTATATGTATATTTGAGTCCCTTTGCTGTTCACCTGAAACTGTCCCAACATTGTTAATTGGCTATATCAAATACAAAATGTTTTTTTAAAAATTTAAAAGGAAGAAATTATTTGCTCCCCCATTGATAGGGAGCAGCCCAGAAATGTCCTGAAGTGGGACGAGACTAGAGGCAGATGGATCAGTTAGACTGTTATGAGAGTTGAGGGCCTAAGGAGGAGAGGAAAAAAAAATTGGTTATTTCATCAAGATAGCATCTTCAAGTGGGTTTGGTGGTGGTGGTTTAGTCATTAAGTCGTGTCTGACTCTTTGCAACCCCATGGAATGTAGTCTGTCAGGCTTCTCTGTCCGTGGGATTTTCCAGGCAAGAACACTGGAGTGGGTTGCCATTTCCTTCTCCAGGGGATCTTCCCCATCTGGGATCAAACCTGGATTTCCTGCATTGCAGGTGGATTCTTTACCAACTGAACTACCAGGGAAGTCATTCCAATGGGTTTATGGTTATATTATAGGAAGCTCAAAAAATTAGAGTAATTAGATATGTCGAGTACAAATGTTCTTTCTAAGTTTGTTGACATTTTGGATAATTTCAAATGTTTTCAAAGCCCTCTCTGAAGATCAGTGAACCTCAGTATCCTCTGCTCATGAGAAAATCTAGATGCCAGGTTCATGCTACAGGAAACCTTGACACTGAACTGGGCTGGGAAAGGAGCACAGGGCTTGCCTGCTGCTGCTGCTGCTGCTGCTAAGTCGCTTCAGTCGTGTCTGACTCTGTGTGACCCCATAGACGGCAGCCCACCAGGCTCCCCCGTCCCTGGGATTCTCCAGGCAAGAATACTGGAGTGGGTTGCCATTTCCTTCTCCAATGCATGAAAGTGAAAATTGAAAGTGAAGTCGTTCAGTCGTGTCCAACTCCTAGTGACCCCATGGACTTCAGCCGACCAGGCTCCTCCGTCCATGGGATTTTCCAGGCAAGAGTACTGGAGTGGGTTGCCATTGCCTTCTCCCTAGATGGAGACAAATTCCTGCCTGGACATTGCAGGCTCTGAAGCAGCTCCAGAAAGAAGCAGGTGTGGCAGGCGGTCAGGAGAGGGAACTGGATCCACCCTCTGCCTGGATCACCTTTCCTTTAAATGGCTCCTGTGTGGCCTTTTCCTATCTCTGTACACCCTTGTGTGTATTCTGTATATGCTGGCTAGTTACATGTAGGATCAGTGGTTTCAGGTCTTCATGTGTTATATGGTATATGTTATACAGTATATACTATATACTATATGCATATGTTGCCTGTGCTGGGTTTTCTTTGCTGCACATGGGCTTTCTCTAGTTGAGGCAAACATGGGCTGCTCTCTAGTTGCGGTGTGTGGGCTTTTCATTGTGATGGTTTCTCTTGTTGCAGAACATGGGCTCTAGGGAGCTCAGGTTTCAATAGCTGTGGCTCGCAGGCTCTAGAGCATAGACTCACTAATTGTGCTTGGGCTTAGTTGCCCCACAGCAAATGAAATCTTCCCAGACTAGGGATCAAATCCGTGTCCTCTGCCTTGGTAGGTGGGTTCTTAACCACTGGGCCACCAGGGAAGTCCAGGTTTCAGGTCTTTGGATGATTCTAAAGAGCTTAAGACAAAAGCCATCGGGGATTAACAAGTCATGGATGTCAAGTCTACTTATGTGATAAGGAAGAAAGAGCCTTTTACAGTGTTTATTGGAAGTGCTTAGTTGATGGCTGTATTATTTTTCTTATACACCATGATAGTCTTGACTTTTTTTTGTTCTAAATTTAGAAACTTTTTGTTTAAAAAACTTATCCAAGAGGACTATTCCTATCACAGACTTAACTTTGTCACCAAAGAGGAATCATGTCAAACTCTTGTTCTAAAGCAATGTAAGTTAGTTAAGATTTTCTTTATTATTATAGCATAATCCATCCTTTCCCCTTTGAATAGTTATCAGGACAGAAATGTCTTTCTAATTTTGTTTATTTTCTCTTTAAACATGTGTTTCTTGGAAAGTACAAGGGAACACTTGGAATGCATTGTATGTTTTAATTCAGTATTAACCGGTCAGAAGGCAGATAATGGAGGATCTGAATTGGTTTTCAGTTTCTCTTTCTTTCTCTGCAATGCAAATATAATACTTTGCCAGAAATAAAACTCTGTGATGGAAAGAAAATGGAAAAGGAGGGATAAATATAGGAATAGTCTGTGTTATACAACCATCGTATTCCTAGAAAGAAAAATAACTTAAATATGAAAATAGCAAGTTCATGACAGATTTTATAGAACATACTTCCATTTCCGTCCAAACAGCAATAGAAAAGGGAGGAAATACCCTCTTTAAGAGCAAGATTGTAAGCCCAGTTTTGCCCCCAATATACCATGGCATTTTATTCCTTCATGCATTTTTAGTCTTGCTATTTCAGTTCAGTTCACTTACCCAGTTGTGTCCGACTCTTTGCAACCCCATGTACTGCAGCATGCCAGGCTTCCCTGTCCATCACCAACTCCTGGAGTTTACTCAAACTCAGGTCCATTGAGTTGGTGATAGCATCCAGCTCATCCTCTGGCATCCCCTTCTCCTCCCTCCCTCAATCTTTCCCAGCATCAGGGTCTTTTCCAATGAGTCAGTTGTTCCCATCAGGTGGCCAAAGGATTGGAGTTTCAGCTTCAGCATCAGTCCTTACAGTGAATATTCAGGACTGATTTCCTTTAGGATTGACTGGCTGGATCTCCTTGCAGTCCAAGGAACTCTCAAGAGTCTTCTCCAACACCACAGTTCAAAAGCATCAGTTCTTCAGCCCTCAGCTTTCTTTATGGTCCAACTCTCACATCTATATATTACTACCGGAAAAAAACATAGCCTTGATTAGACAGACCTTTGTTGGCAAAGTAATGTCTCTGCTTTTTAATATGCTGTCCAGGTTAGTCATAGTTTTTCTTCCAAGAAGCAAGTGTTGTTTAATTTCATGGCTTCAGTCACCATCTGCAGTGATTTTTGGAAACCCCGAAAATAAAATCTCCCACTGTTTCCACTGTTTCCACATCTATTTGCCATGAAGTGATGGGACTGGATTCCATGATCTTACTTTTCTGAATATTTAGTTTGAAGCCAAATTTTTCACTCTCCTCATTCACTTTCATTAAGAGGCTCTTTAGTTCTTCTTCGCTTTCTGCCATAAGGGTGGTGTCATCTGCATATCTGTGCTTATTGATAATATTCCCAGCAATCTTGATTCCAGCTTGTTCTTTATCCAGTCCAGCATTTCGCATGATGTACTCTGCATATATGTTAAATAAGCAGGGTGACAATATACAGCTTTGACGTATTCCTTTCCCAATTTGGAACCAGTCTATTGTTCCATGTCCGGTTCTAACTGTTGCTTCTTGACCTGCATACAGATTTCTCAGGAGGCAGGTAAGGTGGTCTGGTATTCTTATCTCTTTAAGAATTTTGGACATGAGTTTGTTGTGATCCACACAAAGTAATCAATAAAGCAGAAGTAGATGTTTTTATGGAACTCTCGCTTTTTCAATGATCCAGTGGATGTTGGTAATTTGATCTCTGGTTCCTCTGCCTTTTCTAAATCCAGCATGAACATCTCGAAGTTCATGGTTGATGTACTGTTGAAACCTGTCTTCGGGAATTTTGAGCATTACTTTGCTAGTATGTGAGATGAGTGCAAAATTGCGGTAGTTTGAACATTCTTTGGCCTTGCCCTTCTTTGAGATTGGAATGAAAACCAACGTTTCCAGTCCTGTGGCCACTGTTGAGTTTTCCAAATTTGCTGGCATATTGAGTGCAGCACTTTCACAGCATCATCTTTTAGGATTTGACATAGCTCAACTGGAATTCCATCACCTCCACTAGCTTCGTTCATAGTGATGCTTCCTAAGGCCCACTTGACTTCGCATTCCAGGATGTCTGGCTCTAGGTGAGTGATCACACCATCATGGTTATCTGGGTCATAAGATCTTTTTTGTATAGTTCTTCTGTGTATTCTTGCCCCCTCTTCTTAACATCTTCTGCTTCTGTTAGGTCCATACCATTTCTGTCCTTTATTGTGCCCGTCTTTGCATGAAATGTTCCTTTGGTATCTCTAATTTTCTTGAAGAGATCTCTAGTCTTTCCCATTCTATTATTTGCCTCTATTTCTTTGCATTGATCACTAAGGAAGGCTTTCTTATCTCTCCTTGCTATTCTTTGGAACTCTATATTCAGATGCTTATATCTTTCCTTGTCTCCTTTGCCTTTCACTTCTCTTCTTTTCTCAGCTATTTTTAAGGCCTCCTCAGACAAACATTTTGCCTTTTTGCATTCCTTTTTCTTGGGGATGGTCTTGATCACTGCAACCTGTACAATGTCACAAACTTCCATCCATAGTTCTTCACGCACTCTATCTATCAGATCTAATCCCTTGAATCTATTTGTCATTTCTACTGTATAATCATAACGGATTTGATTTAGGTCATACCTGAATGGTCTAGTGGTTTTCCCTGCTTTCTTCAATTTCAGTCTGAATTTGGCAATAAGGAGTTCATGATCTGAGCCACAGTCAGCTCCCGGTCTTATTTTTGCTGACTGTATAGAGCTTCTCCACCTTTGGTTACAAATAATATTATCAATCTGATTTTGGTAGTGACCATCTGGTGATGTCCATGTGTAGAGTCTTCTCTTGTGTTGCTGGAAGAGGGAGTTTGCTATGACCAGTGTGTTCTCTTGGCAAAACTGTTAGCCTTTTCCCTGCCTCACTTTGTACTTCAAGGCCAAATTTGCATGTGCTCCAGGTATCTCTTGTCATCCTACTTTTGCATTCCAGTCCTCTGTAATGTAAAGGACATCCTTTTTGGGTGTTAGTTCTAGAAGGTCTTGTAGATCTTCATAGAACCATTCAACTTCAGCTTCTGCATTACTGGTTGGGGCATAGACATGGATTACTGTGATATTGAATGGTTTGGCTTGGAAACGAATAGAGATCATTCTGTCTCTATGATTGCATCCAAGTACTGCATTTCGGACTCTTTTGTTGACTATAAGGGCTACTCCATTTCTTCTAAGGGATTCTTGTCCACAGTAGTAGATATCATGGTCATCTGAGTTAAATTTACCCATTCTGGTCCATTTTGGTTCCCTGATTCCTAAATTGTCAATGTTCACTCTTGTCATCTCCTGTTTGACCACTTTCAATTTACTTTGATCCATGGACCTAACATTCCAGGTTCCTATGCAGTATTATTCTTTACAGCATCAGACTTTACTTCCGTCACCAGTCGCATCCACAACTGGGTGTTGTTTTTGCTTTGGTTCTGTCTCTTCATTCTTTCTGGAGTTATTTCTCACTCTTCTCAGTAGCATACTGGGCTCATGGTTTCATTGAGTTAGACATGGCTATGGTCCATGTGATCAGTTTGGTTAGTTTTCTGTGATTGTGGTTTTCATTCTGTCTGCACTCTGATGGATAAGGATAAGAGGCTTATGGAAGCTTCCTGATGGGAGAGACTGACTGAGGGAAAAACTGGGTCCTGTTCTGATGGGTGGCCATGCTCAGTAAATCTTCAATCCAATTTTCTGTTGATGGGCGGGGTTGTGTTCCCTTCCTGTTGTTTGACCTGAGGCCAAACTTTGGTGGAGGTAATGAAGATAATGGCGACCTCCTTCAAACGGTCCTGTACAGGCACTGTGGCACTCATTGCACCCTACCCTGAAGCAGGCCACCGCTGACGCCTGCCTCCACCGGAGACTCTTGCTGTTTAGTCCATCTGAAATTCTCACCCTCCTTTTTTGCATCAGTATCTTACGTGTGCTGCAGCACTAGTGTGATCATAGAATTTATTGTCCAAAGAAAGCCTTTAAGAGTGAAAATGCAGCACTAGTTATAATTATGCTTGATGTATGACATCCCTTATAGGCGGAATCTGAAATGACATGATACAAATGAACTTATTTACAAAATAGACTTAGAGAACAAACTTATGGTTGCACGGGGGAAGGATGGGGGGAGGGGATAGTTAGGGAGTTTGGGATGGACATGGACACACTGCTATATTGAAAATGGATAACCAGCAAGAACCTACTGTATAGCACAGGGAACTCTGCTCCATGTTATGTCTTATGGGAGGGTAGTTTGGGGGAGAACGGATACATGTATATGTATGAGTCCCTTTGCTGCCCACCTGAGACTGTCATAACATTGTTAATCAGCTGTAGTAGTAGTATTAGTGTCAGTTACTTAGCTGTGTCTGACTCTCATCAACCGCAGCCTGCAAGGTTCCTCTGTCCATGGGATTCTCCAGGCAAGAATACTGGAGTGGATTGCCATTCAGCTATATTCCAATATAAAATAAAAAGTTTAATTAAAAAAATAATGATTATGTTTGGAAAACACTGTAAACTGGGACTATCCCAAGCAACCTAGGATGTTGGTTTGTTTAGCCTGTTCAAAAAAGTGTTGGTCCCATCTGACTCTTTGGCATCCCATGGACTGTAGCCCACCATGCTCCTCTGTTCATGGGGTTCTCCAGGTAAGAATACTGGAGTGAGTAGCTATTCCCTTCTCTAGAGGTTCTTCCTGACCCAGGAATTGAACCTGGGTCTCCTGCATTGCAGGCAGATTCTTTACCATCTGAGATACCAGGGAGGAACAGTACTGTTCCGTGCTTGCTCCATGAAGCATTTCCTGATGCCAGGAATCAGAATGACTTTCTCTTAACACTGGCCTTAGGAATTCACTTAAGTCTGTGACTGCACTGACTCATGGTTTATTTAGTTGCATACTGCTCTGAATCATCTACTAAAATAAGAGCCCCATGAGGAGAGGAATTTTTTTTTTCCCTCTCTGTCCCCAGTTTCTAACAGTGTGCTTTGCTCTGAGTTCAATAAATATTGGCCGCATTGAAATGTTTGATTCCTAATCATCGTCTAAAATACACGTGAAGAGAAACAGAAACTCAGGAGTTGACTGAAGTCTTGCTGCAGAATTTCTTAGGTGTTAAATACTAACTGGTTTCCCACATCCTGGCAGTGTTTAGAAGGTTCACATTATGACTGAACCCCATTAACTTTCTAAAATTGTTGTTCAGTCACTAAGTCATATCTGACTCTTTGTGCTCCCCTGGACTGCATGCAGCACACCAGGCGTCCCCGTCCTTCAGTATCTGCTGGAGTTTGCTCAAACTCATGTCCATTGAGTTGGTGATGCCATCCAACCATCTCATCCTCTGTCAGCCACTCCTCCTCTTGCCCTCAATCTTTCCCAGTATCAGGGTCTTTTCCAATGAGTCACCTCTTTGCATCATGTGGCTACAGTATTGGAGTTTTGGCTTTAGCATCAGTCCTTCCAATGAATATTCAGTGTTGATTTCCTTTGGGATTGACTAGTTTGATCACCTTACAGTCCAAGGGACTCTTAGAATTGATTTGTTACCATAAGGAGGGAGAAACCTAAGGTTTGAGACATGGCCCAGTTTGTTAGAGCTATAAAAACACTTCCATATGGCATAAAAAGTCAGAAATATTTAATTTGGCTATAAGAACTTGCTTTTAGTTATTTGAACTCTTTCTGGGAAATAAAACTTGGTGAGGTCTATATAAAATATCCACATAAAAATAAATACTGCTGCAAGGCTTTCAGATGTTTCTAAGACATGAGATCATTTGAACAAACAGGATGTTTTACTTACTTGAGAATTTCTTATCCATATATTATGTTATATAGACTTATCATGATTTGCATGCGTTTAACTCTAAAGTTTCTGTATGTGAACAGAAAAATTGTGGATTGATTCAGATCCTCTCAAGATGAATGTTTAAGTGTTAAAAAACCTAGTTAAGGTATTAATATTTTGGTAGAAATTTGTGACCTTGTTTATCCACCTTGCCTGTGAGCCTCCTGGTAAGCTTCCTCCAAATGAATGGGTCTGGTCCGTTTAAAGCTGAAAACATTCTGTTCCCTTTGGCCAATGCTTGACCTTTTTGGAGCATCTTAAGTATCAAAGACATAAAAATAACCTGACATTTACATTTACAGAACCTCTCTCTGCAGCTCGAAGAGCTCATTGTTCTGGGAATTCTCAGTAGCATCTTATTCATTCCTCCTGAAGGCACATCCCATTCTAACACCTAATCTTATTTATCCCCCCACCCCCCCGCCACCCTTTTTTAGCTTATTATGAGAGTACTTATATGCTTATTTCTAGATACACTTAACACCATCCTAGTAATCAAGTTGCTTCATTTGTATCCCAAACATAAATTCAATAGAAGCAAGTTATTCCATATCTATTACTATTTAGCAGCTAAACATTTTTTTATTTTTTTAAATTCTTCTTTTAAGCTTCCTCTGGCAGATATTTTGGTTTAATCATCTTTTTTTTGTTTTGTTTTGTAGTACAGCAGAGTTCTGGGTGACCGTTTATTTGTTACCTTAGAATGTTTTTTATCAAACTAGCCAGTATAAAGAGGTTGACTTCTTGCTCCTAACTGCTCTGGGCAATATGGGGAAAGAAAAGGATGAGTTCAGGGATTCAAATTCCCACCTCTAGTACCACGTAAATCACCCCAAAGTTTCTATGTCTGTCTTAAAAGAGATCCTTACCTCCTGCAGACACAGAGTAAACCAGACACAGCATCTCTGCAGTTAGCTGCTGAGTTGCAACGCAAATTAAATTTCCAGCTTTACAACGTGTTGAAATCAAGGCATTGATTGGGAAGGAATGGAGTCCTGAAAATTCAAATGGGGTGTGTGGCTGGATCCTGATGAAGCTGGGGACACTGGGTCTTTTTCACCAGCCCTTACAGCTCCACCTGAGGAGATTAACCCCGCTTTGCCGGATAAAGTTGTAATGGCCTCCCCTGAAGAAATTACCTTGAAAAACGTGGCTGATTCTCCTCAAGACATGTCTCCACCACTCCTCTTTGGTTCTAGATCCATAATTAGTTCCAGGGAGCCCCAGAAGATGAGGTACAAAGAGTGACATTCAAGGAGATGTCACACCCTTAAAGACCAAATACTTTCTCCAGTATATCCAGACAGAAATATGGGTGATATTTGTGGGAATTAAGTAGTGCATGATGATGGTGGAATGAATGTAAAGTTGGGTCAGGCTGTATTTATTGGGCCCACCAAACAAAGGTTCTGGCTTCAATGTTGTAACTTGAAGAGTTAGAAAAACTCTGTTTTCTTTTTTTTGTGTATGTGTGTTTTTGTTTGGTTTTGGTCAGTTGAAACAGATCAAGATGGCCTACACTAAATGAAGTTGAAATGCCTCAGTGTCCTTGAAGAACTCTGTGGTCACTTCTCTGTGGGTCAGAAATCATAATGAGGACAACTGCCACTGAACTGTGATGCTTCAATGTCACGGGGATAATTGGATCCTGAGGTGGCAAAGGCCATTGGTGGCACTTAACTACCAAGAACAAGGCGGGAATGCTTACTGTACTGGATAGCAGCTTTAAGGCAGCTATCAGAATAGTCTGACTCACAGAGACCTATGTCACTGGTCAGGTGAACAGTTTCCCTAAAAGAGAAATATTAATAGCTGGACAGTCTCCTAATTTCTGGCTTGATTTGCATATGTGGCAGAGGTCTAGGTCAAATGCAGAAGTCTGACTTGAAGCAACAAAACTGAAAGGCATGGCCCTTGAGTCAGTTCCCACCCCAGAGCCAGTTTGCAGACCCAGAACCCCTTGAAGGAAGAGGAAACCGAGTCCCCTGGAGAAGGACCTCATCACACTGCCCCAGACTTATGCTATTAATCTTCCTCCCAGCCTTCTCCAGAGATGCCTACTGTCTTTTACAAGGGTGACTCTGCATTGAGGGAAAGTGAAAAATCAGACTTTTCAGGGGTGACTGGACTCTAGTTTTGACCTGACATTGCAGGTCAACACAGTTGGGAGGTCAGGAGGTCAGGTGATCAGTGGAGTCTTAGCTCAAGTTTATCTCACACCCATCCTGTGATTTTCTCCTCAGTTCCAAACGCATAATTAGAAATACTCAGCAACCAGCAGAATCTTCACATGGTTTCCCTGATCTGTGGAGCATGGCAGAAAAGGCCAAGTGGAAGCCACTAGAGCTGCCTAAGTAGGATTAAAGTAAACTATTAACAAAATCAGTGTCAATTCCTGGAAGTATGGCAGAGATTAGTGGCATCATGAAGGACTTGAAGGATGCAGGGAAAGGGGGCTGGTTTCCACCACATCCTGATACAACTGACTTGTTTGACGTGCAGAGAAAACAGATAGTTCTTAGAGAACCACAGTGGATTATCATAAATGTAACCAGGTGGTGACTCCATTCACATCTGCTGTTCCAAATGTGTTTTCTTGCTTGAGTAAATCAACACATCCCCTGGTACCTGCTGTGTAGCTGAGCTATTTATCTGGAAAAAGCTTTTTGCTCCGTGTGTTTGTATGTGTGTGTGCACGCTCAATCGCTCAGTCATGTCCAACTCTGAGACCCCTTAGACTGTAGCTTGTCAGGTTCCTCTGTCCACAGAATTTTCCAGGCAAGAATACTGCAGTGGGTTGCCATTTCCTGCTCCAGAGGATCTTCCTGACACAAGGATCAAACCTGCAGCTCCTGTGACTCCTGCATTGGCAGAAGATTTCTTTACCACTAGTGCCACCTAGGAAGTCCCTACCTGTTTGTAGAGACCACTGGAAGCAGTCTGCTTTTAGCTGACAAGATTAGAAATACGCTGTCACCGTCCTACTTCAGGAATTCATCGATTCTCCAGCCCAATGTCTTAATTTAGTCTGCAAGGACCTTGACTGCACGAGACCTCTTTTCCACAAGACATCACATGGGTCCTTCACCTTGATGATAGGCTAATTGGAACATCTGAGCAAGAGGCAGGAACTACTCTAGACCATTGGCAACAGATGATGACATGTCACACGGTGCGGTGAGAAATAAATCTGGACTATAATTCAGGGATCTTCCACCTCATGAAATGTCTGGGGGTCCAGTAATGTGGGGCATGTTGAGATATCCCTTCTAAAAGATGAAGGACAAGTAGTTACATCTGGCCCCAACTGTAAGCGAAAAACAAGCACACCAATTTAGTGGGTTTCAGGAATTGGGAAGGAACATATTTGGGTTGGCCAAAAAGCTCTTTTGGGTTTTCCCATAAGAGCTTATGAACTTTTTGGCCAACCCAGTATTACTCCCTTACGTTCCATGTACTGAGTGACTAGAAAAGTTGCTAATATTGAGTGGAACCCAGAATAAGAGAAGGCTCTCTGGCAGGTCCATACTGCTTGCCAGCTGCTCTGCCCCTTGGACCAACAGGTCCAGCAGATCCAGCGGTGCTTCAGTTTTCAGTGGCTGATAGAGATACTGTTTGGGGCAGACAGGCCTGATTGGTGAATCACAGCTGAGACTCTTGGGGTTTTGGAGCAAAATCTACCATCCTCTGCAGATAGCTATTGTCCTTTGAGAAACAGCTTTTGACTTGCTACTGGGCCTTACTAGAGACTGAACACTCAACCAAGGTTCATCAAGCTATGGTATGACCTAAGCAACCCATTAAGAAATGGGTGTTGTTTAGCTGGATGGTGAGGACTTGGAGGGCTTCCTCAGGGACTCAATGGTAAAGGATCTGCCTACAATGCAGGAGACCCGGGTTTGATCTCTGGGTTGAAAGAATGCCCTGGAGAAGGAAATGGCAACCCAGTCCAGTAAAAATTCCATGAACAGAGGAGCTATAGTCCAAGGAGTTGCAAAGAGTCAGACAGTGACTAAACAACAACAACATGGGCTTGGAAGTAACATGATTGGAATATTGGTGACAAAAGGGTCTGGGGAAGAGGTCTATAGAGAGAATGCCCTGAATGGACAGAGGAAAATGAGTTTGGATGCCAGTGCTTACCAAAGGGTTACCTCAGCAGAGAAGGATTTTAATAATCAAGCAGGTAAGATGATCTGTTCCAGATACCAGTCAGTTTCTTGGTATCCCATGCATCCCTGTTATTGCCCAGTGGGCTTATGAACAAAGTGGCTGTTGTTTCAGGTATGGAGGTCAGGCCTGGGCTCAACAATGTAGACTTCTATCCACCAAGGCCTAGGTGGCTAAAGTCACTACTGCGTGCCCTATTTGAGACCAACACTAAGTCCTCAATAGTCCATTGTTCCCCAGAGGCATCAGCCTGGTGACAGGTTGATTACAATGGCCATGGTCACCAATTGCTTGGTCAAACACTAATCTAGGTTTTGCTGTTAGATTAGTTAACAGCAAAATTAGTTAACTTTAACAGTCAGTTGACTTTCAGTCTCTCGCGTCTGCGCCGCCGGGGCCGGCGTCTCCCGCGTCTGCGCCACTGGGAGAGACGCCGGCCCGGCGACACAGACGCGAGAGACGCCGGCTCCGGTGCAACCAACCACGCAAAGAGGCGTGGACCTAAGGCGCTACCCCACGTCCAATAGGCGGTGGCAGCGCGGGCGCAGAAGGGCCGAGAGGAGCTACTCCACGTTCAAGGTCAGGAGGGGCGGCCTTCAGGAGATACCCCTCATCCAAGGTAAGGTGCAGCGGCTGCGCTTTCTTGGAGCAGCTGTGCAGAGATACCCCACGCTCAAGGTAAGAGAAACCCAACTAAGACGGTAGGTATTGCGAGGGGGCATCAGCGTGCAGACACACTGAAATCATAATCACAGGAAACTAGTCGATCTGATCACATGGCCCGCAGCCGAATGTGGTCCACTGGAGAAGGGAATGGCAAACCACTTCAGGATACTTGCCTTGAGAACCCCATGAACAGTATCAAAGGGCAAAATGATAGGATACTGAATGAGGAATTCCCCAGGTCGGTAGGTGCCCAGTATGCTACTGGAGCTCAGTGGAGAAATAACTCCACAGAGAATAAAGGGATGGAGCAAAAGCAAAACCAATACCCAGTTGTGGATGTGACCGATGGTAGAAGCAAGGTCCGGTGCTGTAAAGAGCAATATTGCATAGGAACCTGGAATGTTAGGACCATGAATCAAGGCAAATTGGAAGTGGTCAAACAGGAGATGGCAAGAGTGAACGTCGACATTCTAGGAATCAGTGAACTAAAATGGACTGGAATGGGTGAATTTAACTCGGATGACCATTATATCTACTATTGTGGGAAAGAATCCCTTAGAAGAATTGGAGTAGCCATCATGGTCAACAAAAGAGTCCGAAATGCAGTACTTGGATGCAATCTTGAAAATGACAGAATGATTTCTGTTTGTTTCCAAGGCAAACCATTCAATATTACAGTAAGCTAAGCCTATGCCCCAACCAGTAACGCTGAAGAAGCGGAAGTTGAATGGTTCTATGAAGACCTACAAGACCTTTTAGAACTAACACCCAAAAAAGATGTCCTTTTCATTATAGGGGACTGGAATGCAAAAATAGGAAATCAAGAAATAACTGGAGTAACAGGCAGATTTGGCCTTGGAGCACGGAATGAAGCAGGGCAAAGGCTAATAGAGTTTTGCCAAGAGAACGCACTGGTCATAGCAAATACCCTCTTCCAACAACACAAGAGAAGACTCTACACATGGACATCACCAGATGGTCAACACCGAAATCAGATTGATTATATTCTTTGCAACCAAAGATGGAGAAGCTGTGTACAGTTAGCAAAAACAAGACCAGGAGCTGACTGTTGCTCAGATCATGAACTCCTTATTGCCAAATTCAGACTTCAATTGAAGAAAGTAGGGAAAACCACTAGACCATTCAGATATGACCTAAATCAAATGCCTTATGATTATACAGTGGAAGTGAGAAATAGATTTAAGGGACTAGATCTGATAGATATAGTGCCTGATGAACTCTCGACGGAGGTTCGTGACATTGTACAGGAGACAGGGACCAAGACCATCCCCATGGAAAAGAAATGCAAAAAAGCGAAATGGCTGTCCGAGGAGGCCTTACAAATAGCTGTGAAAAGAAGAGAAGCGAAAAGCAAAGGAGAAAAGGAAAGATATAAGCATCTGAATGCAGAGTTCCAAAGAATAGCAAGGAGAGATAAGAAAGCCTTCCTCAGTGATCAATGCAAAGAAAGAGAGGAAAACAACAGAATAGGAAAAACAAGAGACCTCTTCAAGAAAATTAGAGATTCCAAGGGAACATTTCATGCAAAGATGGGCTCGATAAAGGACAGAAATGGTATGGACCTAACAGAAGCAGAAGATATTAAGAAGAGGTGGAAGAATACACAGAAGAACTGTACAAAAAAGATCTTCACGACCAAGATAGTCACGATAACGTGATCACTGACCTAGAGCCAGACATCTTGGAATGTGAAGTCAAGTGGGCCTTAGAAATCATCACTACGAACAAAGCTAGTGGAGGTGATGGAATTCCAGTTGAGCTATTTCAAGTCTTGAAAGATGATGCTGTGAAAGTGCTGTACTCAATATGCCAGCAGATTTGGAAAACTGAGCAGTGGCCGCAGGACTGGAAGAGGTCAGTCTTCATTCCAATCCCAGACAAAGGCAATGCCAAAGAATGCTCAAACTACCGCACTCATCTCACACGCTAGTAAAGTCATGCTCAAAATTCTCCAAGCCAGGCTTCAGCAATATGTGAACCGTGAACTCCCAGATGTTCAAGCAGGTTTTAGAAAAGGCAGAGGCACCAGAGATCAAATTGCCAACATCCGCTGGATCATGGAGAAAGCAAGAGAGTTCCAGAAATCATCTATTTCTGCTTCATTGACTATACCAAAGCCTTTGAGTGTGTGGATCACATCAAACTGTGGAACATTCTGAAAGAGATGGGAATCCCAGACCACCTGACCTGCCTCTTGAGAAACCTGTATGCAGGTCAGGAAGCAACAGTCAGAACTGGACATGGAACAACAGACTGGTTCCAAATAGGAAAAGGAGTACGTCAAGGCTGTATATTGTCACCTTGCTTATTTAACTTATATGCAGAGTACATCATGAGGAACGCTGGGCTGGAAGAAGCACAAGCTGGAATCAGGATTGCCAGGAGAAATATCAATAACCTCAGATATGGAGATGACACCACCCTTATGGCAGAAAGTGAAGAGGAACTCAAAAGCGTCTTGATGAAAGTGAAAGAGGAGAGTGAAAAGGTTGGCTTGAAGCTCAACATTCAGAAAACTAAGATCATGGCATCTGGTCCCATCACTTCATAGTAAATAGATGGAAAAACAGTGGAAACAGTGTCAGACTTTATTTTTTTGGGCTCCAAAATCACTGCGGATGCTGATTGCAGCCATGAAATTAAAAGACGCTTTACTCCCTGGAAGGAAAGTTATGACCAACCTTGATAGTATATTAAAAAGCAGAGACATTACTTTACCAACAAAGGTCCATCTAGTCAAGGCTATGGTTTTTCCAATGGTCCTGTATGGATGTGAGAGTTGGACTGTGAAGAAAGCTGATCGCCAAAGAACTGATGCTTTTGAACTGTGGTGCTGGAGAAGACTCTTGAGAGTCCCTTGGACTGCAAGGAGATCCAACCAATCCATTCTAAAGGAGATCAATCCTGGGTGTTCATTGGAAGGACTGATGCTAAAGCTGAAACTCCAATACTTTGGCCACCTCATTCGACGAGTTGACTCACTGGAAAAGACTCTGATGCTAGGAAAGGTTGGGGGTGGGAGGAGAAAGGGATGACAGAGAATGAGATGGCTGGATGGCATCACCGACTCTGTGGACATGAGTTTGAGTGAACTCCGAGATTTGGTGATAGACAGGGAGGCCTGGCGTGCTGTGATTCATGGGGCCGCGGAGAGTCGGACAAGACTGAACGACTGAACTGACTTTCAGTAAAGAAGATTATTCTCATTGATACGGTTTGGACTTATCCAGTGAGTTAAAGGACTTTAGAGCAAAAGTTCAGGTTTCCATTCTCAAGACTGTAGCATAGATCTTGCCTGAGTTTCCAGTGTGCTGGCATGTCCTACATTTCAGACTTGCCAGCCTCCACAATGATGTGAGCCAATTCCTTAAAACAAGTCATTCTCTTTCCCCACTCCCTCTCTCCTTCTTTCTCTCTGTGTGTGTGTCTCTCTCTATGTATATATATGTATACATTATATATAGATATATACATATTATATATATATATACACATTTTATATATATATATATATATATAGAGAGAGAGAGAGAGAGAGAGAGAGTTCTGATTTTCTAGAGAGCCCTGACTCATACAAATGAGGAACTAATAGCTGTTACATTATTGACTTACTATAAAGATTAAATAAAATAGGGAATTCCCTGGTGATCCAGTGATTAAGACTCCTTGCTTCCAATGCAGGGGGGAGCAGTTTCCATCCTGGGTCAGGGAACTAAGACCCCACATACCTCAGGTTAAAAAAACTAAACCATAAAACCGAAGCAATATTGTAACAAATTCAATAAAGACTTTAAAAATGGTCCACATCAAAAAAAATTTTTTAAGAATTAATATGTGCTAGTAACTTAATATGTTGCTTGCATACAGTAAGCCTTCAGCCAATCAATGTTGATAGCAGTGGTGGTGATTACTGTTATATTACCCCATACACACTTCTAGGAGTTCTTTAGCTCATTTAGCTGGTATTTGCCAAAGCAGCAACTGGGTGGTTCCAACTTCAATTTCTTCTCTTCAAACATCAGTGAAGAATCAATTGATACTTTCTGCTTCTGCAGGTCACACCATCTTGCAGGCAGATCACATTATTTGGGCTTTTGGAACATGATTTATCATTCTTCCTGGGCAAGCAGAGGTGAGGGATGAGGAGTGTGGAGGAGAACCACTCAACTTGGTTCATGACACCTGGCAGAAGTTGTAGGCACAATGTAATGTGAAATCTTAGTATCAGTACCAAGAAGCAAGCTTCAAAGCCGGTCTTATACAGAATGAGACCACAGAGGGAATCAACAGTTGAAGCCACATGGATTCGAAGCTAAAGGATGATCTGTTCTTTTTTTTTTTTTAGGATGATCTATTATGCTAAAGCTGAAACTGCAATACTTTGGCCACCTCATGCGTCGAGTTGACTCACTGGAAAAGACTCTGATGCTAGGAAAGGTTCGGGGCTGGAGGAGAAGGGGACGACAGAGAATGAGATGGCTGGATGGCATCACTGACTCTATGGACATGAGTTGGTGTGAACTCCGGGAGTTGGTGATGGACAGGGAGACCTAGTGTGCTGTGATTCATGGGGTGGCAGAGAGTTAGACACGACTGAGTGACTGAACTGAACTGAACTGAATTCTGGAAGGAGTCTATTCGTTAATAGGGTCCAGTTAGAAAACAGAAACCAAACTGGTTATTTGGGAAATTTTAACATAAAATTATTAACCGGTAACAAGGAATTGACTTCAAGAGGGAAAACGAGAATTCTTCATAATGCAAACATAGCCAATCCAGAGTGCAGCCCACGCCTTTAGGGCTGAGAGAGGAGGGGGCCCACAGAAGGAACAAATGTGGAAATTGCCCCCAGCCGTGGCTGAGATCCCTTCCCCTCCGTAGAGAGGATGTACCTGTGCATATGTAGCCCACTGGATGGAGAATTTCCCAAGATGCCACAGGGCAAGGATGGCTGCCAGGAATCTGCCCATGGAATTCCCTGGGAAGCAATGGAAATCGCTGGAGAGTGTGCACCTTCCGCTCTCCTATACTACCTTGCAGAAAAGCCACCTGCCAGGCCATGAGAGCAAGAAAAATACAGGGCCAGAAAGAATAAGGGAAGCCTCTTCCTCTTGCAATGTCTACCCTGAACGCTTGAACATCAAACTAACGTTGTACCAGCTAACAAGGGAGACGTATTCCAGGGTCCATCTCCAGGAGCACAAAGCCGGGCAAAGAAAGGGGACCTGACAACTGTTCAATTCAGTTCAGTCACTCAATCGTGTCTGACTCTTTGAGATCCCATGGACTGCAGCATGCCAGGCTTCCCAACCCATCACCAACTCCTGGAGTATGTTCAAACTTATGTCCATCAAGTTGGTCATGCCATCTCACCATCTCATCCTCTGTCGTCCCCTTCTCCTCCTGCCTTAAATCTTTCCCAGCATCAGGGTCTTTTCAAATGAGTCAGTTCTTCGCATCAGGTGGCCAAACTATTGGAGTTTCAGCCTCAGCATCAGTTCTACCAATGAATGTTCAGGACTGATTTCCTTTAGGATGGACTTGTTGGATCTCCTTGCAGTCCAAGGTACTCTCAAGAGTCTTCTCCAACACTACAGTTCAAAAGCATCATTTCTTCAGTGCTCAGTTCTCTTTATAATCCAACTCTCACATCCATACATGACTATTTGAAAAACTATAGCTTTGACTAGACAGACCTTTGTTGGCAAAGCAATGTCTTTACTTTTTAATATGCTATCTAGGTTGGTCATAGCTTTTCTTCCAAGGAGCAAGAATCTTCTAATTTCATGGCTACAGTCACCACCTGCAGTGATTTTGGAGCCCAAGAAAATAAAGTCTGTCACTGTTTCCATTTTTTCTCCATCTATTTGCCATGGAGTGATGGGACCGGATGCCATGATCTTAGTTCTTAGTTTTTTGAATGTTGAAATTTAAGTCAACATTTCACTCTCCTCTTTCACATTCATCAGGAGGCTCTTTAGTTACTCTTGACTTTCTGCCATAAGAATGGTGTCATCTGTGTATCTGAGCTTATTTATTAGTATTTCTCCCAGCAATCTTGATTCCAGCTTGTGCTTCATCCAGTCCAGCATTTCACATAATGTACTCTGCATATAAGTTAAATAAGCATGGTGACAATATACAGTCTTGACGTACTCCTTTTCCTATTTGGAACCAGTGCGTTGTTCCATGTCCAGTTCTAACGGTTGCTTCTTGACCTGCATACAGAGGCAAGTAAGGTGGAGTGGTATTCCTATCTCTTGAAGAAGTTTCCACAGTCTGTTGTGATCTACAGAGTCAAAGGCTTTGGCATAGTCAATAAAGCAGAAGTAGATGTTTTTCTGGAACTCTCACGTTTTCGATGATCCAGTGGATGTTGGTAATTTGATCTCTGGTTCCTCTGCCTTTTCTAAATCCAGCATGAACATCTCGAAGTTCATGGTTGATGTACTGTTGAAAACTGTCTTCGAGAATTTTGAGCATTATTTTGCTAGTATGTGAGATGAGTGCAAAATTGCGGTAGTTTGAACATTCTTTGGCCTTGCCCTTCTTTGGGATTGAAATGAAAATTGACCTTTTCCAGTCCTGTGGCCACTGCTGAGTTTTCCAAATTTGCTGGCATATTGAGTGCAACACTTTCACAGGATCATCTTTCAGGATTTGACATAGCTCAACTGGAATTCCATCACCTCCACTAGCTTTGTTCGTAGTGATGCTTCCTAAGGCCCACTTGACTTTGTATTCCAGGATGTCTGGCTCTAGGTGAGTGATCACACCATCATGGTTATCTGGGTCATGAAGACCTTTTTTGTACAGTTGTTCTGTGTATTCTTGCCACCTCTTCTTAATATCTTCTGCTTCTGTTAGGTCCATACTGTTTCTGTCCTTTATTGAGCCCATCTTTTCATGAAATTTTCCTTTGGTATCTCTAATTTTCTTGAAGAGATCTCTAGTCTTTCCCATTCTATTATTTGCCTTTATTTCTTTGCAATGATCACTGAGGAAGGCTTTCTTATCTCTCCTTGCTATTCTCTGGAACTCTGCGTTCAAATGGGTATATCTTTCCTTTTCTCCTTTGCCTTTCACTTCTCTTTTCTCAGCTATTTTTAAGGCCTCCTCAGACAAACATTTTGCCTTCTTGCATTTCTTTTTCTTGGGGATGGTTTTGATCCCTGCCTCCTGTACAATGTCATGAACCTCCATTCATAGTTCTTCAGGCATTGTCTATCAGATCTAATCCCTTGAATCTATTTGTCATTTCTACTGTATAATCATAACGGATTTCATTTAGGTCATACCTGAATGGTCTAGTGGTTTTCCCTGCTTTCTTCAATTTCATTCTGAATTTGGCAATAAGGAGTACATGATCTGAGCCACAATCAGCTCCTGGTCTTGTTTTTGCTGACTGAATAGAGCTTCTCCATCTTTGGTTACAAATAATATTATCAATCTGATTTTGGTAGTGACCATCTGGTGATGTCCATGTGTAGAATCTTCTCTTGTGTTGCTGGAAAAGGGAGTTTGCTATGACCAGTGTGTTCTCTTGGCAAAACTCTGTTACCCTTTGCCTTGCTTCACTTTGTACTACAAGGCCTAATTTGCATGTTATTCCAGGTATCTCTTGTCATCCTACTTTTGTATTCCAGTCCCCTATAATGAAAAGGACATCTTTTTTTGGTGTTAGTTCTAGAAGGTCTTATAGGTCTTCATGGAACCATTCAACTTCAGCTTCTTCTGCATTACTGGTTAGGGCATAGACATGGATTTCCATGATATTGAATGGTTTGACTTGGAAACGAATAGAGATCATTCTGTCGTTTTTGAGATTGTATCCAAGTACTGCTTTTCGAACTCTTTTGTTGACTATGAGAGCTACTCCATTTCTTTTAAGGGATTCTTGCCCACAATAGTAGATATAATGGTCTGCTGAATTAAATTCATTCATTCCAATCCATTTCAGTTCCCTGATTCCTAAAATGTCAATGTTCACTCTTGCCATCTCCTGTTTGATCACTTCTAATTTACCTTGATTCGTGGACCTTACATTCCAGGTTCCTATGCAGTATTGTTCTTTACAGCATCAGACTTTACTTCCATCATCAGTCACATCCACAACTGGGTATTGTTTTCTCTTTGGCTCCATTCTTCATTCTTTCTGGAGTTATTTCTCCACTCTTCTCCAGTAGAGACAGTGGTAATCAGACTTTCCAGGTGGCACTAGTGATAAAGAACCTGGCTGCTGAAACAGAAGACATAAGAGATATGGGTTTGATCCCTGAGTTCAGAAGATCCCCTGGAGGAGGGCATGGCAACCCACTCCAGTATTCTTGCCTGGAGAATCCCCATGAACAGAGGAGTCTGGTGGGCTAGTCCATAGGGTTGCAAAGAGTCAGATGTGTCTGAAACAACTTAGCATGCAGGCACGCACACAACATAGGTAAAATGAAGACACAGGTTTGGAGAAATGTCCTGAGTCCATCAAGGTCATTTTCGATGTCACACTCATGACCTCTGATGAGGGAGTATGGAGACTAACTAGCAGGGGATTGTGGACATCATGGCTCTTGAATTGATCTGCTCCTGAACATGTGACCGCACATTCTCTAAAGCTCTGATCCCCCAGTCAGTGTTGAAAAGAAATGAAATACACCAGCTCCCTGTTCCTCTTGGCAGGCTGGCCTGAGTCCTAATGAGATGTCTACAGCGTACTCTGTGTTAGGGCTTTCTGTCATAACTAGTAACTTCCCAGAGCATAAGCTGGAATGAAACAAAGGGAGATTTGGAGTCGACATTCACTACAGGAGCATATTTTAATACACTCAATTTGAATATTTTAAATTTTAATTAACCATTACTATGAATTAAATGACGGAATTCACCAACTCAGAATCAAATCAGTTCTTACAGCCATTTGATTGGACGTCTTAAGGATACAACCATGTAACAGATTTGTTGAGACACACTGAAAATCTTTCCCAGTGAAATGTTTAAGGGAATTTTATCAACCACAATCTCAAATGACTCAATTTAGGTATAATGACTTCTCTTTCTCTTTCTGCTGCTGAAACATGGAGCCTGTGAATAATTGGAGATGCACACGGCAGTCCACCCACAGGACCAGAACAAAACTTGCAGTGGGCTAACACCCTGGAGGTATGCCATCTGTTAACTCCAGGTCTGGGAGAGTCTTCTTTTCTGGCCTTTAAGCTAATTTTTCCTGAACTAAACTAATTAGCCTCCTGTGAACCCAGTTCTGTGCCCGGAGATGAGAGGGGTGTTTATAGAAGAAACCATCCGGCCAGGATATAGAACTATGAGAAAGTCACAAAGAACTAAAGAAGGGGCCTCAACTTTGTGTCACCAACAATAAAGACAAGAGATTTTCAGACACAAGACAACCCTTGTGTGTGACTGCCCGTGGGAAGGACTCATGAAGAAGCCACATAGACTTTGCCTGGTTTTTTGGCTGTGCCAGCTCTTAGTTGTGGCATGTGGGATCTTAAGCTGTGGCAATGTGGAATCTAGTTCCCTCACCAGGGATCAAACCTGGGCCCCTTGCACTGGGAGTCTTAACCACTGGACCCCCAGGGAAGTCCCTGCCTATAATGTTTTGATGTATTTCCTTTGGTGGTGGAGTGGGTTCCAGTAGAAGAAAGACCTGAAGTGGCTGATTATTTAAATCCTGGGGTCCAATTCTACTTCTTTGACTCATTAGTTCTGTGACATGAGGCAAAGGACTCATTTAACCTCAACCTGTTCTATTCCCGAAGTGAGCATGATAACCTGCTTTGTCCACCCAAAAGGAGACTGTAAACAGTCAGTTCCATCAGCATTTATTATTATTCGGAAGGTATACTTAACAAGATGTGATGAGTCAGAATACTTCTTTTCTTGGCTATACCTCCTATAGTCACCTTTGAAAAGAATTGCACTTAAATAAATTGGAAAGAAAAACCACCTTCAGCTGTATAATTCACCCCGAATAAAGACAATAGGAAGCAAAACAAATTCCAGGCTCATACACGTATGTATATTTGTTTGTTTCTTATTTTAACCCAAAGAAGGCAGTAATACTTTCAAAGAAGCAAGCAAGCAAGCCAAGTGCCCAGGTTTCGACGGCAGATGACAGCTGAGAGTCCAGGCCAAGTTGAAGGCTCTATTTTTAGTTTTTAGTCAAAGAATAAAAACCAGACCTTCCTGTGGGAATCATCTACACTGAGTCATGCCAACACCATGAGATTGGAATAAAATAGCTCTATAACCCAAAGCATTCATTACCTGAAATCAAGAAACGAAAGAAGTTTTTGAGATTCTACTCTCCTTAAGCTTAGACTTTGAGGGCATTTACCGAAATAAGCGTTTTGCCCTTAGTCATTCAGTGCCAATGAACCCAGCAGCTGAGCTGGCTCTTCGATGGCAAAAGAGGGGGAAGGGGGCTTTAAAAAAATCAGCCAAATAAGAAATTAAAGATTATTTAAATCCAAAGAAAGGGATAAAGAACCAGCCACTGTAAATATTATTCAATCAGTTGTTTGAACGATAATGTTTGTTTTCTGCTCAACCTGAATTGACGAGTCTGTGTTCATTTCATCCATTTCATTTCCCAGGGCCAAACACATGGTAAGGTTACTCTGAGAATCTACAGAATGTGAACACAAAAACAATATTCAATATCATCTAGGTATGACTTGCACTCAGAAATGTAGATGTCATCTGATTTAATGCCCTTCATTTTTGTTTCAATTTGCTTTTTTAAAATTGGGGCACTTGCTTCACAATGTTGTGTTAGTTTATGCTGCACAACAAACAGTGTGAATCAGCTATATGTGTGCATATATCCCCTCCCTCTAGAGCTCCCTCCCACCCTACCCACCCCCATCCCACCCCTCCAGGTCTAAACGGAGCACCAAGCTGAGCTCCCTGTGTTATACAGCATCTTCCCACTAGCTATCTGTTTTACACGTGCTAGGGTATATACATCAATCCCTATCTCCCATTTCATCCGACTCCCTCCACTCCCTAGTAACTGAGACCCACACAATTACAAAAACTTTCCCCAGTCTAGTAATAAGTTAGTAACAGAGCAGAAATACTCAAAGACTATAATGGTTAATAAACTGTGGAAAATTCTGAAAGAGATGGGAATACCAGACCACCTGACCTGCCTCTTGAGAAACCTGTATGCAGGTCAGGAAGCAACAGTCAGAACTGGACATGGAACAACAGACTGGTTCCAAATAGGAAAAGGAGTACGTCAAGGTTGTATATTGTCACCTTGCTTATTTAACTTCTATGCAGAGTATATCATGAGGAACGCTGGGCTGGAAGAAGCACAAGCTGGAATCAAGATTGCCGGGAGAAATATCAATAACCTCAGATATGCAGATGACACCACCCTTATGGCAGAAAGTGAAGAGGAACTCAAAAGCCTCTTGATGAAAGTGAAAGAGGAGAGTGAAAAGGTTGGCTTGAAGCTCAACATTCAGAAAACAAAGATCATGGCATCTGGTCCCATCACTTCATGGGAAATAGATGGGAAAACAGTGGAAACAGTGTCAGACTTTATTTTTTTGGGCTCCAAAATCACTGCAGATGCTGATTGCAGCCATGAAATTAAAAGATGCTTACTCCTTGGAAGGAAAGTTATGACCAACCTTGATAGTATATTAAAAAGCAGAGACATTACTTTGCCAACCAAGGTCTGTCTAGTCAAGGCTATGGTTTTTCCTGTGGTCGTGTATGGATGTGAGAGTTGGACTGTGAAGAAAGCTGATCGCCGAAGAATTGATGCTTTTGAACTGTGGTGTTGGAGAAGACTCTTGAGAGTCCCTTGAACTGCAAGGAGATCCAGCCAGTCCATTCTAAAGGAGATCAATCCTGGGTGTTCATTGGAAGGACTGATGCTAAAGCTGAAACTCCAATACTTTGGCCACCTCATGAGAAGAGTTGACTCACTGGAAAAGACTCTGATGCTGGGAAGGATTGGGGGCTGGAGGAGAAGGGGACGACAGAGAATGAGGTGGCTGGATGGCATCACCGACTTGATGGACATGAGTTTGAGTGAACTCCCAGAGTTGGTGATGGACAGGGAGGCCTGGCGTGCTGTGATTCATGGGGTTGCAAAGACTGAACTGAACTGAACTGATAACGGTTAAAGTTTTGATTTTCAAGAGAAAGAACAGGTTCCAAGAAGATAATGGAATAATCCTAGATTTATAGCTGGAAGCAGTCACTGAAATCATTTATCCTGACTGTCATTTTTAGAAATGAAATGGAACTAGACAGTAAAGATGCTGTCCCAGTGATATTCGGCCAGCTGACAACGGGCTAGAACCTGCATCTTCCGATCTTCGCCTGGGGATCTTTCCACTTCATTAGCATTGAGATTCTTCTCAGGCAAAATTCTAGAATAGATTATTAAACAGATGGCTGGGGAGCATTTTAAAAAGAAAGCGATCATTAGCAGCCAGCATGAGTTCAGTTAGAACAAGTCAGTCATGCCAGGCTAACCTCATTTCCTTTTTGATACAAATGTACACATTATTGAAGGATGCAAAATGGGGGTGGGGAGGAGGCACGAGGGGGTGGTATTTGGGGGGCAGTGGGGGGGAGATACTCTAACAGAATTGAGGAGACCCTGCCCACTCCAGTATTCTTGGGCTTCCTTTGTGGCTCAGCTGGTTAAGATTCCTCCTGCAACGTGGGAGACCTGGGTTCGATCCCTGGGTTGGGAAGATCCCCTGGGGAAGGGAACGGCCACCCACTCCAGTATTCTGACCTGGAGAATTCCATGGACTGTATAGGCCATGGGGTCGCAAAGAGTCGGACACAACTGAGCAACATTCACTTTTCACTGATGCTGGGAAATACTGAGGGCAGGAGGAGAAGCAGGTGACAGAGAATGGGATGGTTGGATGCCTTCATCGACTCAGTGGACATGAGTTTGAGAAAACTCTGGGAGATAGTGAAGAACATGGAAGCTGGACAGTCCATGGGGTCGCAAAGAGTCGGACGCAACTGAGCGACTGAACAACAAGAATGGTCGTAGCTAACCTATCTTTGTCTATATTTTCCCTCTCCTTGATTCCCTGGCCCATGCTGTTTTCAAAACTCCATAATACTCCATTTCCCCACCTAAGACTGGAACCAGCAAGAATATATGTTCTTTTCTTTTTAATTTTTTATTTTAATTTTTAACTATTTTATATTGGAGGATAGCTGATTAACAATGTTGTGATAGTTTCAGTTGGACAGCAAAGGAACTGGGTCGTACATATACATGTATCCATTCTCCCCCAAATATTCTTTCTCAGCAACTTTGTGTGGCTTGGACCCTTTGGTGCTGCTGCTAAGTCACTTCAGTCGTGTCCGACTCTGTGTGACCCAATAGATGGAAGCCAACCAGGCTCCCCCATCCCTGAGATTCTCCCTTCAAGAACACTGGAGTGGGTTGCCATCCTCTTCTCCAATGCATGAAAGTGAAAAGTGAAAGTGAAGTTGCTCAGTCATGTCCGACCCTCAGCGACCCCATGGACTGCAGCCCACCAGGCTCCTCCATCCATGGGATTTTCTAGGCAATAGTACTGGAGTGGCTTGCCATTGCCTTCTCCGTTGGACCCTTTAACCTTCTCCAAAAATATCGGACTTACATATTTGCAGAATTTGTTTTGCTTGTGAATACTAAATATTGAGGAGAAGGCTCATAAATACCATATTCTGAGTGGAGGAAGATGTAGGGAATTTTGGAGTCACTTGATTTTCCTAGTGCTATTGGGTAAATACCATGCATTCTTAAATGCCAAGAGCCCCAGGAAAGGCAGGAGGATATCATTACCAAGTGATACATGCAGAGATGAACATCTCTTAGTTTGTAATGAAATCAAAGTATCAGACTTTCCCATGGATGATCATAGTGTGTATTAATATGGAGATGAGCTATAGATGAACTTTGAGAGATTTTGAAAAATTTGTGAAGGGAGAAGGGGTTTTAATCTATATAAATCTTTGTCAAATTTTTGCCTTGGACTTAACTTACTTAATAACATTGCCCACCACTGGAATGTCAGAGGGAAACCTGAGGTCACCAAAGTTTTCTAGATTAGGGAAGATAACCCAGAAATGTTAGTAGAATATATAGAGTACTTTGATTGCCCAAGACTTCCATGGTCTCCTCATTAAATATTGTGACCAGGTTTTAGGGCAGAGTTGGTGTTGATGAATGGTTCTAGAGTTCTCTAGAAGCTGACCACTGCTCTGTTCTTGGCTCTGTATTGTTTAACTGATGTTCTGGATGAAAGCATTTATTCCTTGTTGACCAAATCAGTAGCGAAAAATGTAGGCTCAGCTTAACTTCCTACAATTAAATCCATGAAAACATGGTGCAGCCCCAGGAGATAGTCAATAGCCACTGCTGAAGGTGGTAAATAGAGGTTGGATGAAGTCTAGTGGAGACACAACCTGAGATTCAATGCATCTATGAGGCTATGAAGCCAAATAGTCTTTTAGACTTCTATTTTGTGATTGAATTATTCTAAACTAAAGGTACATTAAACTATCTGAGATGCAGATGCATTCCACTTATTATTGGTTAGGAAAAGTAATGTTTGTTTCTTTTTTATGACCCTCTCTTTGTTTTGCCTGTTCAAGGTGACACAGGCCACATGTGTTCAATATGCTCCAGACCTGGATGAATAACTCAGAGGAGGCCAGCCAACACCAGGGAGTCTCTAGGTTAAAAAGGTGAGAGAGTCACAAATGGATGTAAAAAATTATATTTGCAAGACAACGTTTGGATGAGAAAAATATCCCAGAGGAGGAGATCGGTGTATTCTATGACACCCTAGTTTAGAGGAAATATTACTTCAGAGTAGAAACCGTTCCTAAAATACAGTTCCATTTTAAATCAGAGAACTCATAATGAGATGTTTTCTCATCATTTTTCAAATGGAAGTCATCAGGGTGCTTTCAAACAGCTATGTAGCAAGAGGAGCTCTCTCCCTATAAAAGGGAACTCTCTCCCTACTTAAAGAGAATCCAAGGGTGCCTAGGTCCATGGGAGCTGATGAGCATGCATCTTTGTTAGTTCTCAAACAAAGTCCTTCCTGCTAGAATCAGTCTCAACTGCTAGGGAATTAGTTCACATCAGCAATATCTCCCCCATTTTCCTAAACGCAGTAGTCAAAAGAATGAGAACAAAACAAAACTAGAAAGACAATTATTGATATTATATATAAAGTAGATAACTAACAAGCATGTACTATATAGCAGAGGGAACTCTACTCAATGTTCTGTGGTGACTTAAACAGGAAGGAAATCCAAAAAGGAGGGGATATATGTAATCATATAGCTGATTCACTTTGCTATACAACAGAAACTAACATAATATCGTAAAACAACTATCCTCCAGTAAAAATTTATTTAATAAAACTAGAAGACAGCATAGCTATAATCTAGGGTCTCCCTAGTGAATGGCAGAGAAATGCCCCTAAGTCACAGGTTGGCATCAGTTACGGCAGGAATGCTGTATGAGGAACCAGGAGAATGAGATTCCTTCCAGTTTTCATGCTTCTTCCATCATTTTGGGTCTTCATCTGAGTTTCACATTCTCTACGAGTCCCCACTTTGGGGGGAAGGATTCTTAGAGATGGGGATATTTGAGCTAAAACCCCCAAAGATGAGATTTCAGCCATTGGAAGAGGTTTTCAGGCAGACTTATCAGCTGGTGTCGGTGTTTGGGGGGAAGGCAGTTTGGGCTTGTGCTTGAGGAACTTAGAGGACCTGGAGGGGCTGGAAGAGACGGAGGCAGGTGAGCTGTGGAGGCTGGAAGGAACTGGATCATGCAGGGCCTCTGTGCCGTAGTCAGATGCTTCGAATCTTTATCAGCACTTTGAGAACAATAAAGGTGTTTAAGCGGCACACAGACATGTGATGAGTTATGATGTCTAAAGCTTCCTCAAGCTGTTCTATGGAGCATAGGTTGCCAACAGCCTCAGGAGGGTAGGAAGACCAACTTGGTGGCAACTCAAGTTGTGACAGCAAGATACAATTGCAGCTAGAGGGCAGAAAGGGGGAAGTGAGAAACTGAGATGTAGTTAAGGAGTAGAACTGACAAGGCCTGCAGCGCATGGCTGAGATGTTATCATATGGGTGATCCAAGGACGCCTAAGTGGGTTTTTAAAAAGCCTGAATATTTGTGTACAAATGCAAGACAGGGCTATCCCTACAACATCACAGGCCAAAATGTGTGGTTCAGCCTATAAAATGCTACTCTTGGTAAACATGCTTGCTAAATTTATTCCTGAACATAACGAGGAAAGAGTCCCATATATACATTTACCCACCAGGTGCTTCAGTAGACAGGCCAGAATATCATGGACAATAATTACTGTTTCAGTTACTACCCGCTGTAACTCCCCCCACCCTGCCCCCCATGGACAGGCCAGAATGGCTCCTTTTGAGACAGATCTGTCCTTGCAGATCTGGGAGCATCTTGAAATTGCCGGTGTCATGCTGCTCCCATGACTGGTTTCCAAGAGGAACCTGCCCATTCCTACTCAGGGAGTCATCTAGGACATCCTTGACAGTCTTCTTCCTTCTGCAGGGCCCTGGGAGTGTTTGCAAAAGATGCCTCCATAAAGCCAAAATACCAGGCAATTATGGCAGCCCCAAATCAAACCATCTACATGATATTATATAGAAAGATGAAGTGATTTATCAGCTGGATTTTTTTGCCTTTGACTCTAAGGATGAGCTTTATTTAGACCTAACTAAAATCACTGTTCCATAGAGAGCTTAGGGCTACCCTGATTCTGGAAGATGCTATATAAAACTCTGTTCTATTTCCAATACTGCTATAGAACAAAAATAAACCATCAGCAGTCTGTACGTTCATTTATATATACATACTGTACCTTCTCTAGCTGAAAATATTCACACAACAGATTGAATTCAATATGCTTTCCCTGAAGATGTTATTTCTGAATAAGAGAAGTGCTATTACCTAAAATTAAAAAGATAAGAACATTAATTGCACCGTGATTCCATTGCCTCCACACAGTCTCCACTGATGAGTCTCTTAATTGCTCCAGTCACAAAGTGATCCAAACAAGAATCTCAGTTTGAGGAGAAAGTATATGGTTGGATCCTTACATTTTGCACAGGCTGAACTCAGAAATCAACAGCTGTGTTTCTGGGAAAGTGTCTCTAGAATATTTCCGATCCACTTGAGATCAGTATTTGCTTTCTAGATATTGCAAAACAGGAAATAGATACCAATATAAATGGGTCATGAGGAGGCCCTTTGAAATTGCACTGGTACATTTTTTTTCTGTTAAATAAAATAAAAAGAGACTATTTTAAATGATATTACTCTAAGTTAGTAAGAATATTATCAATTGCTGACAGCATTAGAAACTATTCTAGTCCTTTTTGAAAACAGTTAAGCAATATGAATCAAAAGCAATAAAAAATGTATACCTTTTACACACTTTTCTCCTCAACTAGTGAAATTATAGCCTAATAAAATATTCCAAAATGTGGGGATGGGGTGGGAATCACATGCTTAAAGAAGTATTTCAAATCATTCATAATAGTAAAAACTGGGAAGAAACCTATATATCTAACAATAGAGAAATGATTAAATTATGGAATGAGGCTGTATGGGTATCTATTTCTTGTTTTGCAATATTCAGAAAGCTGGGGTGACACATTGTGAAGTCAACCAAGGCTAAGTGTTGACCATGGAGGGGTACCTACTGCTGTGCGCATGCCTCTAATTTACTGCTGCTGCTGCTGCTAAGTCGCTTCAATCGTGTCTGACTCTGTGCAACCCCATAGACAACAGCCCACCAGGCTCCCCCGTCCCTGGGATTCTCTAGGCAAGAACACTGAAGCAGGTTGCCATTTCCTTCTCCAATGCATGAAAGTGAAAAGTGAAAGTGAAGTCACTCAGTCGTGTCCAACTCTTAGCGACCCCATGGACTGCAGCCTACCAGGCGCCTCTGCCCATGAGATTTTCCAGGCAAGAGTACTGGAGTGGGTTGCCATTGCCTTCTCCATCTAATTTACAACTGTATGCAAATACCTAGAAATAGAAACCAAAAAAGCCAAGATCAAGTGTCTATAATGCCTTCATGTCCACTTGAACAATTCTAATAAGCAGTCCTTTGTGGGCTAATACACGATTCCATATGATTAATTTTTTTCTCTGCCAAGTTCACCAGTTAATAATAATGACCTTTTGCTCTATGTAGATAGTGAAGGTAATCTTGTAACCATTTCCCTCTAAAATGGAATTCCTCCCCTTCCACTACCCTCCCCTGTGTATCTATGTCCCCTAAGACTCTTAATAGGATGTGTGAGCATGCTCAGTCACTGAGTCAGTTCCAGCTCTTTGGTGACCCCATGGACTGTAGTTTGCCAGGCTCCTCTGTCCATGGGGTTTCCCAGGCAAGAATACTGGAATGGGTTGCCATTCCCTTCCAGGGGATCTTCCCCACCCAGAGATCTAACCTGTGTCTGCTGTGTAAGCAGGTAGATTCTTTACCACTGAACCACCTAGGAAGCGAATAGAATATTCTGCTGCAAATAAACCATTGTCTGGAGAGGGAAGATTTAACCCTAAACCTCTTTGACTCTTGGGCTTGTGTCTCTCCAGCCTTCTGAGAAGTAAACATGATTTATAAGTAAAAGTCACGCTGGAGCTCACCTAGACTCACAATATATCTCTATCTTGGGAGTTGCCTCAAGGCCCTTGAAAATAACATTTAAAAAGTTTCACATTTCTCACATCTAAAGGGAGTGTGTTATTCCTTTTTTCACACCCAACCTTGTTGGAAAAGGAGTGGTGGAAACTTGTTATAACACAGCTGAGTAAAGGAAGAAAGAAACAAATGCATCAGAATAAAAAAAAGTAAGTTGGAAAAAAAGAAAGTAAGTTACTGCAAAGGGTGAGGATAGAAACCACAATGCATTTCTAACAGCCCAAGAAACTGAGCTGTATCTTTGACTCACAGTCATCCCCCACACCCTTGCCTGGCTTCCAGGGCAAACATGGAGAAGTGGCTATTATCACTAACATTTATTTTTTTTATAGTTACTCAGAAGGTGTCTTAAGACCTCATGTTAAGTGTTCTGAAAAATGCTACAAGAAGCAAACAAAAGAAAAAAAACCACAAAGAAACACAAGGAAACTGTGAGAGATGTAGATATGTCTATTATCTTGATTGTGATGACGGTATTACAGGTTCTTACCTGTGTCCAAACTCATCAAACTGCACACACTAAATGCGAGCAGTTTTTTGTCTACAGATTATACCTCAACAAGGCTGTATTAAAAAACCAAACATATCCACATTTTAGCCATTTTCTAGTATTTTCAAACAATGGGTTTGCTGAACAGAAATCCATAATGTGCCATAATCAGAACAAATCATGATCATGGACTATTAAAGGAATATTGAGTCTAGCATATAGAATGTGGATGATCTGTGATAACGTAGGAATAGAAATAAAGTCTCTGGGGCTTGAGGTGGATAGCATCTCAGTGCCACTCAAAATATTGGGAACAGTAGACTTAAAACAATCGTAATTGCAGAAGTGAGCATGATCAGAAGATATTATACAACTTTTATGCTGATCCAAGAACCGATAATGTTCATTCGGTGTGTACTCACACCTTAGTTTTTTAAGGTATAATGAAATTTTAATGTAAAAAAAATTGCAACTGGCTAATAACAAGGCTACAATTCCATGTAAACTATGTGTAATCTACGTTCCATGTAGTCTACGTGTAAGGATAGCCTGGCTGGTTATTCCTAAGACATATATATATATAAAGCTGTTGGTTTGTTTTGCTTTATAACTTTATTAAGGTATCAGTTCAGTTCAGTTCAGTTCAGTCGCTCAGTCGTGTCCGACTCTCCGCGACCCCATGAATCACAGCACGCCAGGCCTCCCTGTCCATCACCAACCCCCAGAGCTCACTCAAACCCATGTCCACAGAGTCGGTGATGCCATCCAGCCATCTCATTCTCGGTCGTCCCCTTCTCCTCCCGCCCCCAACCCTTCCCAGCTTGATGTAAATAAATTTTCCCTAATAAAGTGTATTATCTGATGAATTTTGACATAATAAACTCCCAGGAAACCATCACTACAGTCAAGTTAATGAGCCTTTTTATCACCCTTAAAAGTTTTGCTCATCTTTTTCATACTCTATCTTTCATTACCCCTTGTTTTTTTATCTATCTGTTCCCACTCTATAGCAAATAATTTAGTTTTTAGCATCACGTTCATTGTGACACAATGGGTAGTTATTAACCTTTTAAACTGGGATTGATAAGTCTATCATTTTTATAGTTATCGTGAATGGGATTTCCTGTTGGACAGAAAACATAGACTCTGCAGGTGAATTAGTCTCTTTGTGTATTTAAGGTGGGCTACGATGAGCGAGAGAGCTGGCCCCTCATCTCTTGTTGCTGGAGTAAAACGTTCTAAAAAAGGAAAGGAGGGGACCAGGTCGGGGCATATATCCCACTCCTGGGTGTGTATCTGGAGAAACATAATTCGAAAAGCCACATGCCCTTCTATGTTCATTGCAGCATGTTCATTCTGCGCCCTGGCTGAACTGTGGGCATTTTTAGCATGCAAAGTCTATTGCTGTTGTAGTTGTTCAGGCGCTCAGTCATTTCCCCCTCTGTGTGACCCCACGGACTGCAGCTCGCCAGGCTTCCTGTCCTTCACCATCTCCCGGAGCTTGCTCACACTCATATCTGTCGAGTCAGTGATGCCATCCAGCCATCTCGTCCTCTGTTGTCCCCTTCTCCTCCTGCCTTCAATCTTTCTTTTTCTCAGCCTTGGAGACTTTTACCCTCTTGCATGACCCATTTAGTACTCCACAATACTAAGGTAATCTCACGTATGTCTCTGGGACTCTTTTTCTGTGTACATACCTTTCTGCCTTTTGGAACTTTGTGCTGTAAATGCCACTCAGCTCAATCCCGACAGCTTCTGATCTCTGCTTCCTCTATTCAGTGAGCCTATGATCTTCTCAAGTTTCTCCTGCCTGAGTGCTGCCCCCGAAAATGCCTCCAGGCAGAAAACCAGAGTGACTTGTAGAGCTTACTGCTTGGTTTTTCTTTTCACTAGCTTATTAGTCCTATATTGATTTTCATCCAAGGTCTCAGAGTGGTTTTCTAGTTTATGACAGCAAGCCTGGTGCTGGTTATTTCTATCACGTCTCAAGTGAAACGTCCCTTTTAAAAAGATACAATGCTCGGCGGTGACCAAAATGGGAAGGAAATCCAAAAGAGAGGAGACATGTATACGTATAACTGACTCATCTTGCTGTGCAGTGCTGCTGCTGCTAAGTCACTTCAGTCGTGTCCAACTCTGTGTGACCCCATAGAAGGAAGCCCACCAGGCTCCCCCGTCCCTGGGATTCTCCAGGCAAGAACACTGGAGTGGGCTGCCATTTCCTTCTCCAATGTGTGAAAGTGAAAGTGAAGTCACTCAGTCGTGTCCGACCCTTAGAGACCCCACGGACTGCAGCCTACCAGGTTCCTCCATCCATGGGATTTTCTAGGCAAGAGTACTGGAGTGGCTTGCCATTGCCTTCTCCATGCTGTGCAGTAGAAACTAACAAAACATTGTAAAGCAACTATACTCCAATAAAAAAAAATTTTTTTTAATAAAAAGTTGTAGGGTTGCTTAACTAAGGATACAGCAGATATAGTCAATTGTAACTGCTTGTGCTTTTCCAGTTGTGCCATAGAATTAGAGTTGGTTTTATCCTATAATTTTCTGTAACTACAAAGAGAACCACAATAAATCCTTTTTTTCCATTAAAAATTCCCTGAATTGTGGAGAGAGAAGCTAGGTCTAAATACTTTAATGAAAATTAAAGATATTTAATCTATTGGAAATTTGCATTTAGTGTGTGCTTTTTACATTATTAAGCAATTCTATTCTGTCAAAATGTGAAATTCTCACTAAGAATAGATTTGATTGCTTTCTTTTGTAATGGACAAAGGAGTGTCTGATCACTAACATACAATGATAAATGACAGTCTTTCTTCTCTGTTTTTGCCTTTTCTCTTTGCATTTGATTAATCTTTAATAAATATTTTGAGGTACCACTCAAGTCTGTTTCTCCAGGGAGTCTTTACCCAGTTATTTCATCCCTATTGAAGTTATGATAAAACTGAACAGCTGCCAGAAAAGAGACCATGGGACACAGTGCCTTGAAGGATATGGAGGTTTCTCTGTCAGCTGCCAGTTTTAAGGTAAGCGAAGCAGATCCTTCCATCGTAACCTCTCTAGTTACGATGCTATCAGCCACCCACATAGAGGCCGTCCCTCTGTGGTCAGAGCTGGATTTCTGCCACTTTCTGTCCCAGAACAGCGAGTTGTAGGGGAGAGCAGATGGTAGAAGAGAGCACATCCATATGGCTTACATCCAAAACTCACACATCATTGATGAGAACTTAGTCTTATGGCCACACCTAATCACGTGTAATCACAGGTTAAAACACACAGTCTAGCTGGAGAGCTATGGCCGAAGTATGTTAACATATAAGGGGAGAGTGTCATTTGGTAGACATTTAGCAGTCATCTCATTTCACTCTTCATTTCAGACCTAGCAGAGAAGCATCACTGTGAATCAGACGAGTCAGAGCAGATGTTCAGAGTAGGAGGGTCTGTTTAACAAAGTTTTTAGGCAAATAAAGATTAGTAATTCTGACTCTTGCTTGGTGGTTTTCATCACACCTTTATGTGAAATTGTATGTTCTTTGTCTACTAAGGAGACTTCCTCCAGCCCAGTTTCCATTTGGACAATACAGGCATGCAATGCTATTCATGCATAGATAGGTTTGGGGGACAGACAGACCTGACTTTGGGTTAATCATTTCTCTTAGCCTCAGTTTTTTAGAGTAGAACAATAACTGTGTTTCAGATTATGGTAACAATGAAATGAGATATCATTTGTAAATACCTAACAGAGTACTTGAGCATAAAGTTGGACTGCAATAAATCACGCTTAAAAATATATATATTTCTTTATTTATTTATTTTTTGGCTGTGTTGGGCCTTCAAAGCTCACATGGACTCTCTGTAGTTGCAGAGAGGAGGGACTGCTCTCCAGCTGTGGTGTGCAGGCTTCTCACTGTGGTAGCTTCTCTTATTGAGGAGCACAGGCTCTATGTGAGTGGGCTCAGTAGTTTCAGCTCACTGGCTCGTTTCCCCCTGCATGTGGGATCTTCCCTGGGCAAGAGATCGAACTGGTGTCCCTTGCATTGCAAGGAGAATTCTTAACTACTGGACCACCAGGGAAGCCCTAAATTGCACTTTTGGTGTTTCTTTATTGAGAAGTAAATTAAAAAAAATTTTTTTTAATTATGAAAGTACGATAACAGATTTACAGGAGACTTGGAAAATACAGAACAAGGTTACATATGGTCCCACTAAATAGTACAATTACTTTTTAAGTAGATAAATTATGATTTTTCGTTTGAGTTTCAATATCAAACTTGAAAAGTACATATTGTTTGGGAGGGACCCACAAACTAATGTCATATAGTAGTAAGAGCACCTGCCTAGAAAACTCCTTATTAATCTGATTTCTTCCTCACCTTGCTGAATGACCTTGAACAAGTCACTTAGTCTACCTGGGACTGAAAAAAAATAATAATCATGAATTACTTATGAGAGATTACTGCACCAAGCACTGTCCATTCATTTTGATATAAATTCATTTCAGTTATGCCATCAAGGCTGAAAGAATTTAAGTAAATTCTAAGGTTCCTCAGCAATGGAGCAGTGGTTTTAATCCAAATCTGCTTTACTCAAAAAAAATTTTTCACTCTTCATCAAATGGATAGGTCAGACAAGATTCTCTTTCAGGTTACATAAAGCTCTAAAATTCAATCACTTTATGAATCTGAGTCAAGGAAAGATGAAAACAGAAGATGGTTGCCTGGAAAACACCACAATGAAAGCATTTTTTTTTTTAAATAAGGCAATACACTGGCAGCTCCACTGTGCCTTTTAGCACTTTTGAAGACATACAAGGTCTAAAATGACATATTCAAAAAGATCTGTTTCTTTTACACTCATGAATCAGGACACTTGAAGGCAAGAAAAAATTCCATGGAAGGTCCATGATTGGGGAATTTCCCCTAACAGAATGCATCCACGTAGCATTTCCCCAGCCTCCTAGGGTGGAACCCCTTACATCTGTTCTTTACTGCATCTCATTGTTGGCTTGCCCATCATCTGTCTCCTTTATTAGATTCCTTTCCCCCTGGGAAAGGTCCAAGACTTCTTTTTTTTATTTAAAAAAGTCCATTTACTTCTCTAACGACTGCGGCAGGTCTTAGTCCCGGCACACAGGCTCTAGTTCCGGCACACGGGCTCAGTAGCTGTGGTCCGCAGGCTTAGTATCCCCACGCCAGGTGTGATCTTGGCTCCCCGACCAGGAATCAAACCCAAGTCCCTTGCATTGCAAGGCAGATTCTTAAGCACTGGACCACAAGGGAAATCCCAAGGTTCATATTTTAAAACATCTTCCCCAAGCCCAGGGCTGCTGTTTCCCCCTGTGAGTTGATGTTTTCAAGCCTTTTCCAATGCTGTGGTCCACTTTGGAAATCCTTGCTGTCCACTGACTTTCTTGGCATTGTCACTCATTTCTGAATTATAGCCATCAGTTTTAAGGTACAGTTTAGTAAACATTTCACTATAGAAGCTTGCAGCAGGTCCTCAACAGTGCTAACTTTGCTCCAAATTCACTCGTTTTGTGTGTGTGCTTAGTGGCTCAGTCATGTCCAGCTCTTTGCGACCTCATGGGATGTAGCTTGTCAGGCTCCTTTAGTCCATGGAATTCTCTAGGCAAGAATACTGGAGTGGATAGCCATTTCCTTCTCTAGGGGATCTTCCCAACCCAGGGATCAAACCCGAGTCTCCTGCATTGCAGGCAGATTACCATCTGAGCCATCAGGATGCCCTCTTATTTTACAAAGAGCAAACTGAAGCTCAGTTCATGCTTGGCGGAGACGGCCTGCTGTGCTTTCATTCATTGCACGCCCATATTTCCATGCACCAGAATGTGCTTTACCTCCATCCCTTGTTTCATCCTCATCAGATGTTATCTAATTATCTGATCTTTGAGTTTGCCTTCTTTATCTCCATTATGAATCTACTTACTATCTTTAAATTCTTATTTCTAAGCTACAAGGTTTTGGTTTTCATTTAGCTTGTGAAACATTTATTAGATTATTGTAAACCCAGCTCGTGCAAACCCAGATTGGTTTAAACCCCATAGCAGCAGCATTAAGGAAAACAACAGAAAACAGGCAACAAGATAGAGTTGTCAATCAGTCAGAATCCAAAGCATAAAATAAAGTTAGAGCTAACATGGGGTTCTGGCTCTAAAGTAAGTCATTTACTTAATTGTTCAATATTTCTCTTTTTGGAAGGAGAGGGGCTGGGCTGGGTCTTTTGTTGAGGCACGTAGGCTTCTCTAGTTGTGGCGTAAAGGCTTAGTTATCCTACAGTATTTGGGGTCTTAGTTTCCCGATTAGGAATCGAACCTAAGTCTCCTGTTTTGGGAGGCAATGCTTAATCCCTGGAACTACCAGGGAAGCCCCTTAATTTCAATATTTCTGATCCAGCCCTAGAGCCATGATGATGGATGAGCATGTGTTGGCATGAACACCCAAGTGAATGTGTTCCATTTGAGAGCCACCATGCAGGAATCTGGGTGTAAGACCTTCAACATCTCAAAATTCACATGGCTCTCCCTTCACACCTCCCGAACTGTGTCCGTGTGTGTTTGATGTTACCACTAAATAAACCACCCAAGGAGAAAGGGTGCTCTTGCCCCATGTGCATGCAGTAAGCCACCATTTGGAGAGCCTCCTGATCAAGAACCTTCAACTCAAAGCTGAGTCTCAGGAGGCTGCATGCGGTGGATACAGAACACCACACTTCAACAAGGGGACAGCTCCACTCTTCTGCTGTAACACTAGAGCTTGACGTTTACCCTGACGCCCTTCTGTTGAACAATGCTGCAAATTTCCACGGTGAAGAAATATGCACAGTGTCTTCTTGTCTGTGAAATATATTTACTTCTAGTACCGAAGGACGGGGGCTCTTACTCATGGTCACCTCTGAGCCAAAGATTAAAATAATGGAAAAGCCATTTAAACACTGAGTGGTAAAAACTGTGTGTGAATGAAAGAAGTCAACAGGTAGGGAAAAACAGCAAATATGAGCAATGTTGCACCACAGGTAGCTTTAATATACTAGCACAGCCTGGAGTTTCCTTCACAGCCTGACGTTTTTAGGTAGGGATCAAATGATAAGAGAAAGAAACCTACCTGACAACAGTTTCAATGTGTTCATGTGGTTTCTCTTTTCATACCACCCAGCAATTCTGACACAGCTAGGGGTCCTAGTACCCAACCCAACTCTAATACTATCTACCTGGAGACAGCATCAAAGTCCACTGATAAGGGCTTAGTCCCAAAGGCTGCCCTCCTCCCCTTAAGACATCAATCAGAAGCCCAGGTGATCACTCAGCTATAGATTAGAGGTTCCCACAAACCTCTTTGTTTGGGTTGGATTAATTTGCTGAAGCAGCTCACAAACTTCGAGAAACATTTGGCTTACTAGATTATTGATTTATCATAAAAGGATATCATAAAAGGTTCAGGGGCATCCAGATGGAAGGGACTCACAGAGCAAGTGCTGTGTGTGGTGGTGGTGGTGGGGGGGGGATGTGAAGCTTCCATGCTCTCTGGGCTCACCAGTCTCTGAATCTCCATGTGTTCACCAACCTGGAAGTGCTCCAAACCCAGCCCTTCAGAATTTTTATAGAGGCTTCACACATAGGCACAGTTGATTAAATCATTGGCCATCGACTGAACTCAATCTCCAGCCCCTCTTTTCTCCCTGGAGGTCTAGGTTGGGACTGGAAGTCCCCACCTCTAATCGCCTGGCTGGTTCCCCTGGCAACCTAAGGCTCCATTCTTTGTCACTGGAGAGGCTTTCCAAAAGTCACTTCACTAACATAACAAAAGACACCTTATTGTTCTCGGTGCTTAGGAAGTTCCAAAGATTTCAGAAGCTCTGTGCCAGGAACAGAATGAAGACCAGGCCCACATTTCTTTACCAACTGAGCTGTCAGAGAAGCCCTAACCACAATATTACAAAGCTATTAGGTGCCACCTTGACCTCTGAAGCTGGGAGAGACTCAAATGGCCTAGCGGCAGTTTCTTTCCCTGAGTTGCTCTAGTGGATAAGACCCACTCGCCAAACAGTTCTGCTTATCAAGAGGACCAGGACAGTCCATGAGTAGCAGGTTTTAGTTTCCTGCCAGCCCATTAGTCAAACAATCCAGTCACGTCCTCCTGCAGGAACCAGATGGCGCCAGAATAGACCACCCTTGGCTGCTGGTTGATCCTGTTGATTCCCAGTGGGACCTCTGTGTGGCCCTACATGGTGATCAAAAGATGGCCCCCAAATGGCCACCTTCTTTGGCCATCAGAAGTCGTGCAGACTCTTTTGTCCTTGTTCTCAGCCAAAGAAAGAGGCAGCCGAGGAAGGCCTTTGAGAATTAGCATCATTCCTTTCCTTGCCTCCTGCGTTCATCATTTTCCATGGTCTTTTGAGCTGAAAAGAGGAAAAAAACAAAATTTTGAGGTCCGTCTCTGTGCTGCTCTATGTGACTGATAGTTTTCATTATTCAACGTGTTATCTTCTGCTCCAGTTATATCCATTCTAGTGGCGACTCTTTTCTTCATCATTTTTTCTCAGTGTGGTAATCAAACCGCCTTCACTGAACCCACCTGGGATCTCTCATAAGATGTGAGTCCTGGAGACATCACTGGACAGAACCCCTAAAAGTGAGTCCCAAGGTTTGTATTTTTTTAAAAGATATAAGTATTATTATTATTTTGCTGTGGGCCATTTTTTAAGTCTTTATTGAATTGGTTACGATATTGTTTCTATATTTTATGTTTTGGTTTTATGGCCAAGGGGCCATGTGGAAACTTAGCTCCCTGACCAGGGATCTAACCCACACCGGTTGCATTGGAAGGTGAAGTCTTAACCATTGGATTGCCAGACAAGTCCTGGGTTTGTATTTTTAACACGCTCCCTTGGTGATGTTGCAGCACTTTACCAGTGGCTACTGACCTTAGCAGTTACATGAGTGACGTATATTACTCGTACACCCAACATCTTAAAGTGAAACCTAGTCAGAGATCCTGGCTGTATTGAGACCCCAAGAACAACACCGCTGTGCCTTCGGTGCTACCGCTGTTTTAATGGGGTATTTATCTTTGAGCACTGGTTAACAGACTGGATCATCTGCTATCCTCCACTTCACAGATACAGCTGGAGAGACTAAAAACAGACCCCACCTGCACAGAACATCCAAATGGAGCTGCTTCTTTTATTCTCACACCAGGGACACTTCTCTAAAAACATTTGTTCTCAGTTACTCTTGCTAAGAAGTGGCACGTGGGTTCAGACAGCAGCATGACCTCTTTCGTCTTGTTAAAACACTAAGTGAGAGAAAAAAAAACTTGCAATTTTAGTCATATTTGTAAATTAATTAAGGAAGTTATCAAATACTGTGTACATTTTGGCATATTTAATCTTCTATTTTCCTGGGACATTATTTACTAATCTAACAAGGTTAATGTTTATCAATAAAAATTAACTCCTGTTGATCTTACAAATAACTTGACACAGAAATAGCTAAGTATGATCTTCATATACATCCAATTTCAAGTGTTCAGAAAATCATGTAAATCAGAGATTCTAAGTCACATGTGTACTAGAATCACCTAGAGAAGTAGCATCACAGTGCTTAAGAGTATTTTTAATTCCAGTTCTGGTTTTGAATACAGATTCTGCCAGTTACTAGCATGGATCCTTGGGAAAGTTATTTAACCTCTCTGTGCCTCAACTTCTCCACTTATAAAATGGGCATAAGAAGAATATATACCCCATAGTGTTGGTCTAATTAAATTGCTTAATACACATATAAAGTTTTGGAGAAGTATCTAACAACACGTAATCAATATTTTCAATATTTATTATTATTTGAATAAAGATTATCAGACTGCACTTTCAAAAACATGAAAAATTTCATCCAAAATAGACTTTGGAAATCTACATTTTAAATAATTATTTCTCATAATTCTGGTGCCAGTGACCCACAGTTTAAGAGACAGAAATTTTTTTTTTATTAATTAATTTATTTTTTTGCTTTACAATATCGTATTGGTTTTGCCGTACATTGACATGGATCCGCCATGGGTGTACATGTGTTCCCCATCCTGAACCCCCCTCCCACCTCACTCCCTATCCCATCCCTCTGGGTCATCCCAGTGCACCAGCCCTGAGCATCCTGTATCATGCATCGAACCTGGACTGAGGATTCGTTTCACATATGATAATTTACATGTTTCAATGCCATTCTCCCATATCATCCCACCCTCGCCCTCTCCCACAGATTCCAAAAGACTGTTCTGTACATCTGCGACCCTTTTGCTGTCTCGCATACAGGGTTAAGGTTACCATCTTTCTAAATTCCATATATATGCGTTAGTATACTGTATTGGTGTTTTTCTTTCTGGCTTACTTCAGTCTGTATAATAGGCTCCAGTTTCATCCACATCATTAGTACTGATTCAAATGTATTCTTTTTAATGGCTGAGTAATATTCCATTGTGTATATGTACCACAGCTTTCTTATCCATTCGTCTGCTGATGGACATCTAGGTTTCTTCCATGTCCTGGCTATTGTAAACAGTGCTGCGATGAACATTGGGGTATACGTGAAGAGACAGCAATCTTCAACCAATGGTCTTAAGATGGGTGAGTGAGCAAGTACATAAGGTGATTCATTGGGGTTTAGGAGGAACTCTGTATTCTGTTTTCACTTAGCTTCTTTAAAAATAAACTATTTTGAATACTATTTAAAATACCAGTTAAGCCCAAGGCCCTCATTGGTCTTATATGGTTTAGATGCCACACAGTGGGCAGGAGGAGTCTCTTATCATAAGGAATAGTGTGTCCTCAGTGATGGTTTGATTTCAGTGTCTTGTGATGCATTGCAACTTAGGTTCACACTGGATGAAGTAACTTCATAGATGACGTTTCTTAATTTTAAAATAGTATATCCTGGGACTTCCTTGAAGTCCAGCGGTCAAGGCTCGAGCTTCCACTACAGGGGGAGCTGGGTTGATCCCTAGTTGGGGGGCTAAGATCCCACATGCCAGGCTGCACATCCAAAAAAATAAAATAAAATAGATGCATCCTTATAGAAGGAACAGCTGACTTTAAAAGAATTTTGCTGAGACGTTATACATCAATGATAATGCTAACCATTTTAGCAAAGGTGAACAGCAAGAAAATGGCAGTCTTTATTCACTTTAGTTTTTACCCAAATCCCTCTGCCAACCAAATCTCCAATAAAGTAATCCCCATATCATCCATTTCACAAAAAAGAGGCTCCCAAAGGTGCATTTATCAAAATGACTACTTGAAATATAAATTACTTCTCTTCTCATTACTGATTATTTCACCCCCAAGTATATAGTAGGCCTTGATTTATTAGAGAAGGTTACCATTTTATTTTAAAAGTTTGGAGATCATGAGAATAAATTTGAAGATTCAAGAGTGTTTTTGTCTGTGGGTAATTTCACATGTGTGGAAATAAACAACAAAAGTACAAAGCTGTCTTTTTAAGTTGTGGAAAAACTGATCATCGCACTAGAAGACAAGTGTAGAAGTGTAGCATGCATTCTAAAAGATTCTATGTTTTTTAGATTCAGTTGTTTCCTTGGAGCATAAAATAAGATGAAAAATCCAACTACTCAGTCTGAGTCCAGTGACAACTGGCTTCTCCCTCTGGTTTGTCCTTGTAACACTTTTTAAATAAAGCTGCTTAACGAGCGGTCTGAATATATCGGGTTGGCCAAAAAAGTTCATTCAGGTTTTCCCATAACATCTTACGGAAAAACCCAAATGAAATTTTTTGGTCAACTGCAGTATTTTCTGTGGGTGGAAGTTAGCTTCCATTTAGCCTTAGGAGATGACCTGACCAGAGAAATTGTGTGGGGTACAGAAGAGTAAAATAAACAACGGGTAAACACTGGTGTGACTGGCAGTTCAGTGCAGGCTGACCTGAATTTTTGCAGACCAAATGGTTTGGAAAGGCATTTACCATTCTGTGTGTAACTCTCTGTAATTATATCAAAGAGTCATCCTTCTGCTTTGTACCTATAGAAGCTCAAGGTCAATTCATCATCAGCTCCCAGTCTACAACTGTGTTGCAGAAGAGTCAGAGCAAATAACTCTTTTTAGGCTTTGTGCGGTTGAAAAAGTATTGGGTACCCAAGATGCTTGGGAGCATGGAGGCTACTTTGGTGTTTGTATTTTATGACACTTACTTAAAACCCAAAAGCATGGCTGTACTCCTGCACTCATAAATGGTTGTGCTCAGTTGCTCAGTCACGTCTGACTCTTTGCGACCCCATGAACTCTAGCCTGCCAGACTCCTCTGTCCATGGGATTTTCCAGACAAGAATACAGGAGTGGGTTGCCATTTCCTTCTCCATATAAACGGTTACCTAACTTTTGTTCTATAGTACTACCATAACTACAGTAACCCACCCATGGAAATTATATCTGGTTTGTGTTTATGATTACAGGCCCAAGCCTAAGGCAGCAGAGCTTGCAACTGAATGGAATCAAATGAAATGGCCATTTTTGGAAACTAGAAAGGGTAAAAAATCAGCTCTGAAGCCAAGGAATTCTGAATGCAGGTGGGACCTGCCAGCGTTGTTATGTGGCTTGGCTCTCACCCTGGGCTGCCTGGCCCTAGAGTCAGCCTCCTAACTCTTGAGTGCTTTACCTCCTGTTATCACCCTTGTCAATGTCAAACCCTGGGCTAGGAATCTGCTGGGCTGAATGTAGTTACTTGGGAAACCTCTGCAAAGAGAAGTTGACTGCTGACTATCTGAAGTCTTTCAAATGGAATACATTCACTTTCCAAAAGTGATCTATGCCCATCAAGGTCCAGAAATGAGTCAATTTTGAGAAATGAGATTGACATATGAATGCATAAAGCGCACAGTTTGACCAATGCATGTTTGTCCCTTCAAGATAGTCTTTGTAGGAGCCTATACACTCATTCCCAAGATGAGGTTATTCTTTAAAATATAGTCGGCACCACTGTTGGTGTTACCCTGAAAAGGGGTTTATAAAAAATGTCCCCCTCATCTGACATTCATGTCTCATAAATCTGTTTACCTTGAGGCTCTTGAATGAGAGGCCAATGCAACAGACAGCACAGGTTCAGAATATTTTAATAGTGATGAATCCGCCGAGAGGTATGACCACCTATCATAGTTTAAAGGAAGCCTTTCTGGAGCTGAACAACTCAGGACTGCATCGTGGAGTGTGTACAGATGAGCTGAGCAGGACAAATGTGACTGTTATTCGCTCGTGAATGGAAAGAAGATAAGCATGAAAAAACTCACCATGAATGTGATTGGATTTTGGTATATGGTGTCTAAAAGTACTATTTTCTAAGAAATTCTTCGAATTTCCTCTGTAGGGAAATTCTCTAAAATGTGGACCTGGAAGGCTGAAAATGCCTCTGAATCTGTCGGATCACTTACGGGAACTTTTTGGGTTTCTGGGATTTTTTTCCTAGCCCCAGAGGTACCCCTCCTCAGAACCTATCAAGTAGTCTATCTGCATACTTCACCCAGCTTTCTGACAAAGAGGAGACAGAGTTGAGAACTAGAAGGTGGACTCTTCTTTCTTTCCTTTCTGGAAGTTGCAGCACCCAGTGCAGCCCGCAGCCTCCCATCCACTGCAGCTCTGGGTGTCATGGCATCCAGATGCTTCCCATGAAGCCAGCGTTTGGTCCAGGGTGTACAGAGTCCTGGACAGGAGCTACCTCTTTTTTTTTTTTTTTTATCATGATGCCATCTTCCAGAGACCCCCAAATGAAGCCCAAGCATATTAGACTTTTTCTGGCAGTTTTTACTGATCTGCAGTAGAGATGCTGATAGGTAAATGCACCGGTGAAAACCTTGTTCCTGTAGATTCTCCTTTGTTCCCCATCTTATAGGCCAGCAGGAGGCCACAGGGTCATCTGATGATTGGAAACAAGAGAGGCAGAATAGAATTAGTAGGACATGAAATGGGCCTAAACCATCCTCTGGTTTAATTGTATAGCAAGCAGCACTGCGCCAGGCTGACTGACGGAGCGTCTTCCCTGGAGATGCCATTTGTTGGATGTGTTAGAGAAGAAAGGTTCAGGGCAACTGACCCCCAAACCCAGTGAGTTAAGGGAAAGTGCAGAGATGCAAGGGCACCTGGGAGGTGTGATCAATGCAGGCTCCATATTCTAAGAGTTCAGGAGCCAGCAGCCCTAGATTGGAGCAGGGCTGCCCACCAACATTGCCAGACCCTGTGTGTATTCAGGATCGCTTGGCTCCAGAGCCATCTGATTCTGCCCGCCCCCCCAAAAAAAGAGCCACTTCACATGGTCCAACATCAGGCTGAGTTCTGCTGCCTCGGGTCCTGTTTTCAGCGCCCCTTGGGGCTCCAGGCATCCTCCTTTTATACCCACAGCCTCCATGTGCCTGGTGGCTGGGGGACCTCTTTCTGTATCCTCTATTTAGCGCTGCCCTTGGACTCTATTTCCTTCCTTGAATCCAAATCCACTGTTCTCCATGTAGAAATCACACTTTGGTCTGGCTGCAGCTTCAGGCAGTATCCACCTTCTACCCCCAGATCACAATATATCACAAAGGGATTCACAGTAGAATCACAATTCGAGTAGGAAAGCACAGGATGCCTTTGGATACATCTAGGATGAGAGGTGGGCCATAAAGAAGGCTGAGTGCAGAAATATTGATGCTTTCGAACTGCAGGGCTGGAGAAGACTCTTGAGGGTCTCTTGGACAGCAAGGAGATCAAACCTTAAATCTTCATAATCTGTATACTGTCCATCCTAAACAAAATTAACCCTGAATATTCACCAGAAGGACTGATGTTGAAGCTCCAATACTTTGGCCACCTGATGTGAAGAGTCAACTCATTGAAAAGACCCTGATGCTGGGAAAGATTGAAGGCAGGAGGAGAAGGGGACGACAGAGAATGAGATGGTTGGATGGCATCACCAACTCAATGGACATGAGTTTGAGCAAGCTCTGGGAGATGCTGAAGGACAGGGAAGCCTGGCCTGCTGCTGTCCACGGGGTCACAAAGAGTCGGACACGACTGAGTGCCTGCAGAACAGCAACAAGGCTGATGTGGACCCCCTCCTTGGACCCCAATCGTAATCACAACCAGCGGGCCATCTGTGTTCTCTAGACTCAGGCAGGCCTTCTTTGGGTGATTTGCAACTGGAGAAGATATGATACTATTTTCTAGGTCACCCTCGAGATGTGCATATTTTTGTCACCTGTTTTGCAATGGGTTTAAATAAAGTGCCCAGAGAGCATCTTGAGATCCTGGAGTTTACCTTCAAGATAATCCCTCCTAAATTTTGTCAGCTTGGAAGCCATTCTTTGGCACAAGGTATATGCTGTTATGATACTGCAATCTACTGGCATAAAAATAACAAGATGTCAAACCCTGGGCCCAGGAGTGCTGCCCCCATGAGATTATCTGCTGGGAGGAGAAGCAGGGTAGGCCCCCAGCCCAGACCTTGTTGGCAACAAAAATAGAGTGCTAATGGCCTGCAGTGGGAGTGGGAAGTGGACAGAGATATTTATAAAGAAAAACGGCTCTGAGCATCTGCTAAGTCCCCATTCTCTTATTTTTCCCAGGTCTATTTGTGGCATCTCTTTCCATGGCACAGGCAGCTCCTTAAAATAAAGAGCCTTGGTCCTGCCGGCCCTTGCCTCCAACCGAGCTCTGAAAGAGGCAGGCCATGAATGATGATAGTCTGTGTCTGACGTTTTAATTGAAAAACATTCCCCGAAGTGGAAAGAGGCGCGGAGGAAATGATCTCACCCTCATTGATTTCCACCCCCCCACCCAACTTTGAGTTTGGTATCTCTGCGGTGGAACTCGAGACGGCAGCGCCCCTTAGTGGTGAATCACAGAACTGCAGGAGAAAGGGAGCTGCCTGCCGCCGATGATTCTTGAGATCAGTGAGCAACAGCGGTCCCTGAGGCCACGTTTCAAACCTGCAGCAAAAAATGTTAAGTCTTCTCTCACCAGGGGAGCTCAGGGGAGCTTCTTCCTTCTGTGCTTCTCTCTCTACCCACTGTTTACAGTTTATAATCCAGTGCGGGCCCCACCCGGGCTTCAGGTTTGAACCAGATGCACAGGAGGAAGCCGAGGGAATTAAATATGAATTTGGAACTTCTGATCTGTCCAGAAAAAGAAAACCTCAAATGATTGTATTACTCTCCACTCAAATAAGAGTCTTACAAAGTGAAAGTTATTTAGGAAAATATATTGATGTGATTATTTTGTGCTCATGTTACGTGACTCAACATCCAAACATAATCATCATTATTGTTAACACTCTAAAGATCTTAAACTCACTATTCAAGCTTCCTTTTTTAGAAAAGAGCTTCGTGTGTACAAATAAATAAGTAATCATAGAAGAGTAAATGGCACCACAACTAGATACTAGCCACACACACCCCTTTCCTAATGCACAGATTTTTCTACCTGGTAAACCAACCCTCATTCCATCTCTGCTTCAACTCCTTACTTGAGGTTGATTTTGATTAATATTTTAGTTGCAGGGAGATTTTTTTTTCCTAACAAGTTTAAAGCGAACAAACTGATGTTTCTGATAAAAGGACAGAAATCTTTCTCAACCCAGATATTTCTAATACTCTTCCAAGCAGGCCTAATGTGGAAGATATTGAAATCAGCCATCAGTGAATTTGTATCCAGCTTTCTGGACACAGAGGACAGAGCAGCAACTTGAGCTGCTTGTCATAAGATCCACCGCAGGCCTTACGTGGTGTTCCAGTGGTTAAAGCTTCGCCTTCCAGTGCAAGGGGTCTGGGTTCGATCCCTAGTCAGGGAGCTAAGATCTCACATACCTTGTGACCCAGATTTAAAAAAAAAAACAAAAACCAAAAACTAAAATACAGACAATATTGTAATAAATTCAATACAGACTTTTTAAATGGTCCACATTAAAACAAACAAACAAAACCTACCGTGTTTTGCTTCAGATGGAAGATGAAGTGAAGACAGGAAACAGCGTGCTGAGCAACAGGAAGTTCCTAGTCTTGAGGATGGATGATGGAAATAATGCCAGAAGAGGACCGGTCTCTCCGGCTGCAGCCCTGCTGAGTAGCAGCGAGGTTTCGGAGAAGAGGACAGGAGGCCTGGCCCACGACAGGCAGCTCCAAGCTCTGTGCTCGGAGCCAGGAGCTGAGACACACCCCACTGCTAGGTTCAGCACAAGAAAAGCAGGGGCCTGTGAGCAAGCATTACACAAGAGCGGGGCGAGTCTCCCTATCGCCTGCCTCACCGTGATGCCTGGGGGCTGAGGAAATCACCGAGTATGTGAGAGCGCCCCCTGGTGCTATCCAGGAGCTGACAGTGAACGTGCTCCGTATTCAAGATTTACAAGTCACGGTGGGGTCTTGATTTTCATAATTCGTTGCATGCCAAAAGAAAAAAAACAAATACTCTGACAAAGATCTCACTCCCATACTTTGTGGTCTGCCTCCTGGCAATTTGCAGTGAGCCAGGTGAGCTGACTTGAAGAGACCGAGTCAGAGTTCAAGGTGAGGCCTCAAGTCCAGCAATATGTGACGTCCCTAGAAATCCTCAACCTGGCCGGGCGTGGGCCCTTCCAACACAGGCACCCAGATGCCAATCTAGGCATGACTTAAACGTTGAGGATTTTTCTCCCTGGAATGATTTCGCGTCCTCCCCCTCTTCCCATTCTTCTCCACACCCCATCTCTGAGTCTATAATTCCTTCAAGAAATGTACTATCCAATGCAAATGTTCGTACCTCCCTAATTCCTTTGTCATAGGCATTAAAAAAAAAGCCCTTAGACCTGTAATAGGTTGAAATGATCTTCTATAGAATTTGTTATTTTCTATTATGTAAGTGCCTTGACATAATTTTGTGTATTACCTCAACACCTACCATTCTGTGCTTTATTTTCTTCATCTATTGGGGAAAACGTATCAGTATCTAGCTCATGGGTCGGGTCGCCATGATGATTAAATGAGTTCACCTATATTAGGTCCTAAAACCAGATACATACTAAATGTTCACAGAATTAGCAATTATGATGATAATGTTCATTGCTATCCTAATATCTTTATATAGTCTCACAAATATTTTGGAATGAGTAAATAGCACAAATAATTATTATTACCCAGAATCATGGGTGACTTGAAAATGCAGTTAGTCCTACATCCCAGACTCCTCTAAGAATTGTTCTGCCATCACCAAGCTCATTGGCAGAATCTGGATTGTGTCTTGTTTGGTCTGTGTAACGACCTCCAAAGTGTCCCAGGCTGTTAGATAAAACCATAGATAAAGTTGAATAGGAGAGGCCCAAAGATATTACATTCTTCTCAGAAGAAAAAGAAGTTGCCATTAGTCATATTACTACTGGTGGCTCCGAATTATACTGGTCTCTGATGTCATGGATATTCCTTAAATTATCTAAATTTGAGAATCTGGGAAATGACAAGGAGCCTTTTTGCTGAGTTATAATATGGGCTGTGTAGACCCAGGAGAATTAGAATCTCTTAAAGTTATTTTAAAATAACAGCCGACTGTAACCATTGTATCCAGTCGCAACTGATGCATTTAGTTTGCATGATACTGTTTGCTTCTACCTTTTTTTTTACATTATTCTTTCAATATTCTTTGGAAGGACTGATGCTGAAGCTGAAGCTCCAGTACTTTGACCACCTGATGCGAAGAGCCGATTGAGCATAGGGAAAGATTGAGGGCAGGAGGAGAAGGGGACGACAGAGGATGAGATGGCTGGGTGGCATCACCGACTCAACGGACAGCAGTTTGAGCAAACTCAGGGAGATAGTGAAGGACAGGGAAGCCTGGAGTGCTGCACTCCAAGGGGTCTACACATTTATACTGTGTAGTAAAGATGCAGTCATTACAGAAAAGAAAGTCTCTGCTCTGCTGGAGCTTAGACACTAGTGGACAGACACAAGAAAGAAAGGGTGGATAGGTAGATAGATAATTGATAGATAGATGGAAAACAACATTATGACAGTTGCAGAGTCAGACACGACTTAGCGACTGAACAACTCCTTCACAAAAAGGCAATCGACTGCCTTTCATTGAGAAGGAACTCGCTTGTCTGCATTGTCACCATTCTCTCTCCTGTTCGTTCTTTCATACGATGGGACAGCCCCCAAGGATTTCAAGCTTTGGGGAGAGAATCACTTGAGGACTTTGCTATGAACACAGATGTTAGAGCTCACCCCGCCCCCCACCCAGGCTTTCACACTCAGTGGATCCGCCTAGAAATGTGCATTTTAAACAGTCCCTCTAAAACAGCCATCCTCTGGTCCTCCTGTTAAAAACCCTGTTCTCTATAGACACAGAGGAATAGAGGGATGCTTTTATTAATAACTGGAATATCATTAAATCTTACTGTCATCCATGTATTAATTCATTCACTAAAGATTTATTGAGCATTTATTCAGTTCAGTTCAGTCGCTTAGTCATGTCCCACTCTTTGCGACCCCATGGACTGATACTGTGTAGTGAAGATACAGTGGTTAAAAGAAAAGAAAGTCTCTGATCTCCTGAAGCTTAGATTTTCGTGGCTAGACACAAAACAGAAAGATGGATAGGTAGACAGATAATTGATGATAAGTGGAAAAAGATATTATGACAGTTGGAGATAAGTTCTTCAAAGAAAAATAAAGGCGATAGAGCATGACAGTTGGAAGGTTTATGTAGGGCAGTTGGAAGATCTTTTGGGAAGTGGGCATCTGAGAAGAGATCTGAAGGGACAAGGGTGTAAGCCCCAGAGCTTTATGAGGGGAGTGCAACCCAGGCAGTGGTGAGAGCAAGCGTAGTGGGCCGGAAGTGGATGTGTCCTTCAAGGGATGATGGACCTCAAGGTGGGGCTTATGGGGCTGGAGCTGCATAAAACAGACAGGAAGCCAATGCCCATAGACTCGGAGGGGCGTCAGGGACAGATCCTGATGGCCCTCACAGACAACAGGGAGGACTTCCTCAGGTTTCTTCTGAGGAAGCTGGGAAGCCATGGGAAGCTTTGAGCAGAAGAGCGATGTGCCGGACGTGTTTGTTAAAAAGGATCACTAAGCCCGCTGGGAGGAAAGTGTGGATTCACGCCTAGGAGCTGATGGCAAGTTCCTGCTGCTCAGAAAAGCCACAGCGCATTCTGGTCTCCTTCTCAGAAATAAGTCAAGGAAGGAAAATGTAATATAAGGGAAACCAAGAGTCTGGAAAACACACAGCAAAAGTCACTGAGCGACGATTCATAACATCAAAAGCAATTTAAAAGATCATGGTGTATTTTTTTTTTCAAGCCAAAAAATAACATTGAAACCCCTTCAACTCCATGCCAGGCTTCCCCTCCTTTTTTTTGTTGTTGAGATTTTTTTTTTTTTTTGGATGTGGAGCATTTTTGGAAGTCTTTATTAAATTTGTTACAGTATTGCTTCTGTTTTTGTGTTTTTTTTTTTTTGTTTTGATCACAAGGCATGTGGGATCTTATCTCCCTGACCAGGCACCAAACCTGCATCCCCTGCACTGGAAAGTGAAGTCTTAACCACTGGACCACTAAGAAAGTCTCCAGGCTTCCCTTTGAGCAGGGCAGGTTCTGAGTTCACCGTGTGGCAGCTACAGGCAAGCACCAGGAGTAGACAGAGACACAGCCTCTAGTAGGCTCTTCAGACTGAGGCTGGCTTTGTTGGGCCAATCAGTGCTCAGTGGGCTAAGAAATCTGAACAGAAACAGGTCCCAGAATCTCTATTTGCTTTTCCTTTTTTTTGGCCTTACTTTTCTTTTTTCTTCTTCTCATAAACTCCTTTATTGTTCTGAAAAAATTGGACATGCTCCTTTTAAAGAATCTAAGCAATGCTTAAAAGTGCAAAAAAGAGAGAGGGAGAGAAAGTTTAAAAAAAGTTGCCCCAACATCTCCGTCACAGAGCAGCGAGGATGGCCAACAAGGAGAGCGTGGAGGAAGCCGAGAAGAATCTTCTGAAATAGCAGCCTGTCACACAGATGACAAGCGGTCAGGGAAGAACGAGGCCTGTCTGTGCTGCCCAGAAGGTCCCGGGTCTCCCCAGCAGCCCCTCCCACCAGCAGCCCCCCAAACTGCAAGCAGGGCCGGTGCTCTCTGCATGACTGGAAAATCAGGTCACATCGTGCGAAACTCCTCTCTTTCCATCATGCCCTGCACTGAACCATCCTCCACCATCACAGTGGCAAATGCTCTGACCACCTCCATCTCCTTTCTGACTCAGTTTACCATCCTGCCATCAAGAATTCTTTGATCCTGTCTTGCCATTTTATTTTGCCCTTGGCTTCAAGGGCCCTAGATTGCTGTATAGAATTTAGATAGGTCCCAAGCCCTGGGGAAGTTTTGGAGTGTAAATGCAGGGTTGGGGTTGGGGTTGGGGGGAGGGGTGGTTGGAGATGGTGCTGATGCAAAGAGCTTCAAGAAAGGGTCAGGAATGGTGTGTTCACCTTGCCATGAGGTCAGGATCCACTTGACCACAATTAATGGGGAAGAATCACTTCTAATCTTGAAAAAGTCCAATGCAATTAGAGAAAACACACGCCCAGCTCAAGCAGTAATTCATGCATGAGCCCAGCTCAAGCTGTAATTCATGCATGAAGCATTCGCCGACTTCCCCAGTCTCCCGGGCATTTTTGATGCACTCAACTTCATGCATTTATGAATTACCTACTTGTGCTATGCTAGGCATTGGACAAAGCAAAATGGGATGTGGTTCCTCTACCGAGGTGACTAAACATCTATTGGAAATAATAGATCAAGGTCATTAATGTTATCATAGAAGAATGTGTTGGGGTCACAAAAGGAAAGAGGTCATCTAAATCGGACAGGGAGGTTCCTGGAAGAAGAGAGTCTTCAGCTGAGGGTAGGGGGGGAAATAGGCGTGTAATTCACAGATCAAGGCTTGGAATGCTCACACACTCTTTTCCCTCAGGGCAACTGCCCCCTCACCCACAGCCCTGTGGCTGCGAAGTTTTGTGTCACGGCACCCACTTCACCCCAAGACCCTCCCCAACCCAAATCAGCCACAAGGAGTCAGCATCCTTCCACAGAGACAGCCGAATGGTGGTTCTCAGGAGCCGGGTGGATGGGAACTTCCCTGGCAGTCCTGTGGTTAAGATTCTGTGCTTCCAGTGCTAGAGGTCCAGGTTTGATCCCTGGTCTGAGAACTAACATCCCACATGGTGCTGGGACGCAGTTAAAAAGAGGGGTGGGGAGCTAGAGGTGATCAGACAAAGAGTTTGTGGGGCAGGTGATGGGAAAGTCTCCAGGCTTTCTCCAAAAGTACATGAGGCAGGGGGAGAAAGGATGGACGGGGGCCCAGGAGACCGAGCACCTTAAAGAAGGGTGCAACCAGCAGAGAAGTTTGATGCTATCATACCAGGAGATTGCAAAGAGGTTTTGACACAAATAACTTTCAATAATGGGTGTAATTTGAGGAGAGTCAGGAAAGGGATCCATGCAGGTGATGTAGGGGAATAAGCGGCAGTGGACTTTCCCAGTCTCTGCTCCTGGCTAGGCCTTCCTATGTCTTACCTCTTGTCACATCAGCAGTGCCCAGAAATGGGGCCAAGAAGACCCCCAGCCCCAGCACCGAACATTAAAAGGACTGCTCTTCCTCTCCCCAGCCAGGCTCCTCACCACCTGGCAAGAGCCCAAGGTGCCGAGGGGCCATGGATCACGTACATGGGGACCCGGGACCCTAGAATTATCCACTCTACATCAAGTCAGCATCTCCATCTTTCTCTCCCCCGAGAACGTCCTCTAGAGGACCAACGGGATTCCAGAGTGTGTGCCTGAGGCCAAGTGGCGTTGGATGTGATGTTGGCATTACCGCCTGTCACAGCCACCTTACCCCGCGGGGGGACCCTGGGTGAGGACAGAAGGTACTGAGTCCAAGCTCAGGCCGTGGAGGCTGGGTGTCATTTCAGGTTGTCATTCTGGCACTTCAGATTGACGAATTCTGAGGGCTGAATTCTAATTCGGCACTCCATGTCATTATGAAGCCGTATTCCTCAAGGGAAAGTGAAAGTTGCCCAGTTGAGTCCAACTCTTTGTGACGCCTTGGCCTATGGAATCTCTGGAATTCTCCAGGCCAGAATACTTCAGTGGGTAGCCTTTCCTTTCTCCAGGGGATCTTCCCAACCCAGGAATCGAGCCAGGGTCTTCTGCATTGCAGGGGAATTCTTTACCAACCGAGCTATGAGGGAAGCCCTCCTCAAGGGAGGAGGATAGGACATATTTTCTATAACAGATTATAGCTGCGTTTATCATTTTAAATATTGGACACATGCGGACCTGCGTCTGTACAGGTGGGGGCAGCCTGGTCTCCTCCCCGCCTCTGTCCTTAGTCACTGACCCCCCGGCCTAACCCCTGAGAGGATCAGTCCTAACAACTCATGTGTTTATGCACTTCCCCTTTATTTTAAATGCATGCCTGCATTTATCATTTCCTCCTGAAAGCATTACACGGTGATATTCTCAACTAACTCTTATAAAGAAATATCAGGATGCTTGCCCTTTGTTCATGTATCTGAAGAGCTAAATGGTGATGTCATTTTGTCATGAACTCACTGATTTGGCATCTATGTTCGTCTTTCTTGTTTCTTCAATCTCCTATCAAACCAACCTGGAATACCGTTGCTTCTTGGTCCTCAAACCACCATGATCCTGTCTAAACAGGGACATCAACCTTCGTTTCATTAATTCTGAAGCCCTGGGAGACAGGGACCTGCAGTCACCTCTTGCCTCCTGGGTATCAGGTTTGCAGTTTTATTTGCAGTGACTGAGTCTGGTCAGCAGATGGCAATGAACATCTTGCAAGGAAAAGAAATTATTTAGGTTGCGTTAAAAATAAAGAGAAGGGAGAGCAAGAAAACAGGACATGTGTGGAAGCAGACGGCACAAAGTTGCACCTGTCTTGTCGGACAGGGAAGCACACTCGCTGCAGGACGTGGGCGAGGCTCCAGTAGCACCCACCCTGATTCCTGAGCCCTGCCCCTCTGTCCAGCCAGCGCTTCTTATTCATTGTTCAGGAGAAGTTGTTTACCAGAGATGTTAGATTCACAGCACATGCAGACTGGGGGTTTCTGAGAAAAGGAGATGGAGGCTGGGGTGGGGGTGTGTGTAGGAAAGATTGCCCCTGATTCTCAGTGCCAGGAAGGGCTGGGCTCTGCCGGGGCAGTATCCCCTCTGGCCAACCTGCCTCTATGGCCTGCCTTTCTGGTCCTTCCCTGCTGCTCTGTATGCATCCAGCATTTCAGTCTGGCTCCAGGCTGCAGAAACCGCCCTCCCCTTTCCTGCCCCAACCCCGAGCAGCTCCGGGTGACAGGAGACAGCTAATGTAACCTGTGTGTCCTCATCTCCCTTCTTCTCTGGCGGTTGCCATGGCAACCCCCAAGGCTCCTCAGGCTTTCTCATTGACTGACCAGGCCCGGAAAAACCATTCTGAAATTGACAGTGCTATATTTGAGAAAAATTTAATGAAAGAGCAGGTTGACCTAGTTTTAATGCCTCACGATGAAATGACGGGGACATGAGGTGTTACTGAAAGGAAGAGATAGTTGGTACCAGAGGGATGCATAAGGTATTCATCTGATACCAGATGGAGGCAAAAATATCATCCTGCTTTATTTATTGCCTCATCTTCCAAAGACAGTGCTGAACTCGATCATTCAAGGCACAAGTCTCCCAAAGAGTGGAGACATTTCAGAAAAAGCAGAAGTATAGAATTCCTTTTCCATACTTTAAGAAAAATAAGAACTAAATCTTCCTTCCTGAAAGAGGAAAACAAAACAAAATTGTATTCCCCTGTATTGGAAACTGTAATGAAAAATATGGGGAAAACATCTCTGGCCATTGAGTTTCACATTTACCTGCTCTGCTCATATTGATCTGCCCAATTTCCAGAGGCTTTTTTTTCCTGGCAGGTGTCCCTGGTCAGGCTTGCCTTCTGGCACTCCGGTCACCCCTTCCCATCTGTTTGGCCAGCCTTATTGATTTGCTTCTCATGATTGGAATGTGGTAAATGATGGGCTGCACTTCTGAGATGAGGCTAAGAAGCTGTGGGTTCTGCTTAGATGCTCTGTGGCTGGGGTCACTAACTGCCCATCACCAGGACACGTGGGCAGTGCATGGAGATGCCGCTTTGCAAGGAACTGCGGTCTGCCAGCGGCCATAATAGTGGACATGCTAGACGCAGTGGAACCTGGAGGTATAGCAGCCCCAGCTTCACTGCAACCTCACGAGAGGCATCGAAAGAGGATCCAGATAAGCCGCCCAGAGCCTGCCCCACAGAAACGGTGAGAGAATGAATGTCTCCTGTGTACAGCAGTGAAGTTAGGGGCGATTTTGTTACACAGCTATAGATAACAAACACAGCCATCCGCTTGCTCTCTTGCTTCCATGGTTGGAACTGTGATTGTGATACAGTTGACTGTTGAACAACTCAGGGGTTAGGGGTGCTGACCCTCCAAGCAGTCAAAAACCAGTGTATAACTTTGAAGTCATTCCTTTGAATCCACAGTTCTGCATCCCTGAACCCAGGCAGCTGTGGATCGTGTAATACTGTAGTTTATCTTTAGCAAAGAAAATCCATGTCCAAGTGGACCTGCTCAGTTCAAACTCTTGTTGTTCAAGGGTCAACTGTATATGCCTTTAGAATTTTATCCCAGGTGTCACCACTTACAGCTGGATAATCTTGGGAAGTTTCCTTGACCTCGCTAGGCTTCAGTTTTATTATCTGTAAAGTGGCTTAATATCTATAAAGGACTTCGAATGTACCCAGCTCACAGAAATGCTTAATAAACTATCATCATTATTGACATTTCTATGTAACTATTTTTTTTCACAAGTTTGTCTTCAGTGCTGATTTCCTCCAAAATATAATTTTTAAAATTAGCAATCTTAGAGGCTTGTGGGTCTGTTATGAAACTGCAGCTGTAACTATTGGGTTGGTCAAAAAGTTTGTTCAAGTTTTTCTATACTCTGGTGCAGAACAATCAAAATGAACTTTTTGGCCAACCCAATGCATGGCTTGCAAAGGCATTGTGAACCAGCAGCCCTGAAACTCTGAATTCTGTTCTACAGCCTCATTTAGAAGATCTAAGCGTCACTGCCTCTGTCTGGAGAAGGGCAAGAGCCAGATGGCCAGGGGGACCTGTGAATATCAGGTTGAGATTTCATGACTAGTCCATAATTTTTGAAACAAGGCTAATTAATATGTTGGGTGGGTTGGAAGTGAAAAGGAGTAGGAGATGAAAGACTTTTTAGTTTTTTTTTTTTTTCTCCAGAAGTCTGTGGGTGCTCTGGAGATTTTTAAACTTGAAATACTTTGAAAGACATTGGCTTGCTTGAAGAAAAATAAGAAAGTTATGAAAAGATGGATAAAGAAGAGAGAAAGAAAGAAAACGTAATGGGAGGGTAAGCACTTCACCTCGCCAGCACTGTTGCCGTTAACAACCATCAGCATCAGCTGTGTCATGGTCAGTAACTGACTCTCCTCTGTGTGAGCCGCACTGCGTTATGAGACTTGCACATGTTATCTCTAAACACATGCTCAGAGATCACAGACTGGAGGCTGGGGCCTGGACACCCTCCCCCAGGAGGCTTCCCCTCCTAGCTCAGCGTTTGGGCACCTGGCAGGATGTACAGGCATTGAAAGATACTATCTGTTCTGCTGCTGTCAGGTACCTCTTATATTAAAGCCTCTTCTCTTCATCACTTACACACACCCACACACACGCTCATGCATTTTGCTCCTGTGGGGTAGGCCAAATAGAGGGCTCACTTGATATCTGCAGTAGGTCCATCATACACACATAGCTCAAATGCATCTCTACCCAGAGTGGGGCTTTCTTTTATTTTCTGAATATGTATTTATTTCTTTGGATGCCCCGGGTCTTAGTTGCAGCATGTGGGATCCAGTTCCCTGCTTAAGGATCGAACCCAGGTCCTCTGCATTGAGAGTGAGGAGTCTTAGCCACTGGACAACCAGGGAAAACTCCAGACTGGGGTTTTAAAACTTTATGGTAGCAGAGGAAATCCAAGATCTTCGGGCTTATCGCTCTGGGTCTCAGAATATCCCTCCCCCATGGACTGGTCCTTATGATGAGTTGGGGACCTGGTCTTCCTTCCCCTCCCCAACATTGAGCCTGTTCCCAGCAGAGGCTGCTGTGATGTATGGCTCTCCCCCAACCCTCATTCTCTCAGAAAAAGCAACCACAAAGTCCTCTGCCAGTCTGGTGCCTGACATTTTATCCTAAAGTGTTTCTTTTTTTGAAAAAACAACAAACAAACCTGAAACAAAAGCTAAATGCAGTAATTTATTTAGGCATTGACAGACATGAATGTGTCTTTATGAATTAATTTGCTAAAGTAATCAATCAATTTAGCTGAAAAATCAGATCAAGCAGATAACAAGCCAGTTGGATCTGACCTGATTAAATTAGGTGACTAGAAATGTCATCTGATTAGATCAGATCACTCAAGTTGCTATTTCGAAGCAGTCACAGTCAGGAAATGAGAGGACTTCCCAGGGCCCCAGGCCCTGCCTGCAGAGTGTGTCTGGGGTTGGGGCTGGTGCAAAGGACTTCTGAGGTCCCCAGGGCTGTCTGAACTCAGCTTTTTTAGGAGTGCTGCAATTTCAGACACCAGGCTGCGTGACCAGGTTACCAGATGGCTGCAAGCTTCCTGTTGCTGCTGGAACAAATGGCCACAACCTTAAGTAACCTAAAACAACACAAATTCATGACCTTGGGACTCTGGAGGTCAGAGTCTGAAATGGGTCTCTTGGGGATAAAATCAAAGAGTTGGCAGGATGGTGCTTTTTCTGAAAGAAGGAAGAAGAATCTATCCTTGCCTTTTCCAGCTTCCACGAACCACCTGCTCTCTTTGGCTCATGACCTTGTCATTCTGATGTCATGACCCTCCTGCCTCTCTCTCTCTCACGTGTAAGAACCCTTCAGACTACTTTGGGTGCACCAGGATAACCTCTCCACCACAAGATCCTTAACTTAATCCTCTCTGCCATGTCCCTTTTGCCACTTCATAGGTTCCAGGATTAGCATCTTTGAGGGGTCGTTACTATGCTTCCCACAACAACTAAGGCTACTGCCAGATTTTCAGAAGTCAGGATGACACATTGGTCCCTTACAGGCAACTCCACGATTAGAGATACTGAAGAGCCTTATGGGATAAAACCACACACCCCTGATTCTGCCTTAGCAACTGAAGTTCTTGAGATTAAAGTAATTCTTCTGCATTGAGGCTTGGCTTCCAGAAAACTCCTGCTCCCTAGCAATATATAATATGGGAGGATGAATAGCATGTTTCTATAACATCCATCACCTATCATCAAAGATGATGGGTTGGTTTATCAAACTCCCGGTGATTAAGAGGTGCTATATTAGGTGGCCCAGTGATGAAAAGTCCACCTGCCAATGCAGTTCTATCTCTGGGTCAGGGAGATCCCCTGGAGTAGGAAATGGACACCCCCTCCAGTATTCTTGCCTGGAAAATCCCATGGACAGAGGAGCCTGGCGGTCTATAGTCCATGACATCACAAAGAGTTGGACATGACTGTGCATACCCACACACACAAGATAATTAATACACGTTAGAAGGAATTCAGCTAATAATATTCAGAACTTGGGACTCTAAGCTCAGGTCCAGACTCTGGAAAAGACAAAAAAAAAAATTAAATTTACATCAATTACTTCTTCATGGGAATTCCCTGGTGGCCCAACGGGTGGGAGTCTTCCAGCTAATTCAGTAGACACAAGTTCAGTCCCTGGTCCAGGAAGATTCCACGTGTCGTGGGGCAACAACTGGGCATGTGGGCCACGACTGAGCTCTGGCTCTGGGGTCCATGCTCTGCAATGGGAGAGGCCACCACAATGAGAAGCTGTGTACCACAGCCAGGGAAAGACCCTGCTTGCTGCCACCAGGGAGGCCCCAGGTATAGGGGTGAGTACCCAGAGCAGCCAAAAATAAATAAAATTTTTAAAAAGTTACTTCTGCTTAACATATGTCATGGAAAGAGTGCAATAACAGACTCAGCTATGCTGAAATCCTTAGAGGTCCACTTGTACATAATCTTGTATTGAATATTTCTTTCATGATTTACTTCTTTGACAACATGGCACTTAGTAGGTTCTACGTTTGGAACTGGGGAGAAACTCTATAAGGCTAAGGAGAAAAACAGTTTAACATATGCCCTGCCCAAAGTGAGTAGGAGTGATGTGGTAGTTAAAAGCTGTCTGAGTCTCCAAGGAAGTTGTATTAGTTTGCCGGGGCTGCCATACAACGGGTCACAGATGGGGTCTTAAATAACATAAATGTATTTCTTCGTGAAATCTAGATGTTTTCTGCGGCCACCCTCCTTGGCTCGCAGGTGACCCTCCTCTCCCTGTGTCCATACCTGGTCTTCTCCTGAGTGATATCTGTGTCCTGACCACCTCCTGTTACAAGCACACAGCCTTACCAGGTTGGGGCCGACCCTAATGACTTCATTTAAGTAACTTCTTTAAACACCTTGTCTCCAGATAGTCGTATGCTGAGGTCCTAGGGGTTAAGACCTCAACATGAAAATTTTGGAGGGACAAATTCAGCCCATAACAGAAATGTAGGACTTAGCCAAGCCAAGAGAAGAGAGCAATGAAGGTGGAGGAGAGAATGCATATATCTGTGGAGGGAAAGGCTCAAGAGATGAGGTGTAACTTGGGCGAAAGAGAGTTTAACTTGCCTTTAATTAGAGGGAAGAACACCAGCTACAGGGCGACAAGGTCGTGAGGAGCTCCCAGATGCCTCTGGAGGGCTCACTAATCAAAGTTCAGTTTCAAGGTTCTCAGGTCCTCTTTGATCTATGTTCCGCTTGCCATAGTACTGACAGTACACCCACATGTCAAGAGTATCCAGAATACACCTGTGTGCCTTCACGACTGGAAAATCCTCCCTTTAACTTTCTGTTATGAGGCGGTCAGTTAAAATGGAAGAGATCTGCAGGTTCTCCCACTTTACCTCTTTGGGGACAGAAAGTAATGCCATAGTTTAGCTTTGTCAGTAACCTTTCTACCTTAATTTCCTCATGTGTAATAAGGAAAGATATGATGATTCTAAAATTGTATTATTTAGTGGCGTTGGACGCAAATCTACTTATGACTCTAGAGAAAATTATATAATGTTTCTTTCCCAAGGAAATATTTAACTTCAAATCATGACTACATAATGGCTAAATATTGAACAAGGATTAATACCAATAAATAGAAAAACAATTAGCAGAATAATTAGCTGGTATTTTGTGTATACTTTTACTAACATTGATCACTTCCTTGTAGCAATTACTACCTGTATTAGCTTGCCAGGAGGCAAAGCTAAACAATGGCAGTACTTTCTTCTGTCCCCAAGGAGGTAAAGTGGGAGAACCTGCAGATCTCTTCTGTTTTAACTGCCTGCCTCATAACAAAGTGATACCAGCTGGGCCATTTAAAGAAGAGAAATGTATTGTCTTACAGTTCTGGAACCTGGAAGTCTGAGATCGAGTGTCATCAGGACTGACTCTTCCTAGGACAGATTCTGTTCCAGGTCTCTCCTCGGTTTCTGATAGCTCCTTGACTTGTGGCAGCATCCCTCCAGTTTTCATGTGGCATTCTCCCTACATGCCTGTCTGTGTCCAAATTTCCCCCTTTTGTGAGAACACCAGTCATATTGGAGTAAGGACCCACCCTACTCCAATATAACCCACCCTACTCCTTTATAACCCACCTTACTCCAGTATATAACATCACCAACTGAATGGACATGAGTTTGAGGAGACTCCGGGAGATATGGAAGGACAGGGAAGCCTGGCAAGTTGCAGTCCATGTGATCACAAACAGTCCGACACAACTTGGCGACTGAACAGCTACAACAACTTCAATATAACTTCATCTTAACTGATTACATTTGTCACCAGCCTATTTCCAAATAAGGTCAACTTCTGGGATACTGGGAGTTAGGGCTTTAACATATGCGTTTTGGGGGAGACATAATTCAACCCTCCTCATCAGTGGGTTAAAAAGTATTGAAACCTTCCACTTCTTCCATTTCAAAAGAGAAACTCAGGCTTAATCAACAAGTGCCTAGATTTCTATAATGATACTTTTAATCAATAATCTATTCAAACGCAATTAAGAAAAACTCATAAGTTGACTAAAACGATAGTCTTAATTATAAAAGGGATCCTACTTCAGGGGTGCATAAAGTCTATTTGCCTCTAGAATTTTCCCAGTCTTTTTAGTAAATCTATTTTTCTCCAATTCATGTATGCATTAGGTTTAGAAGTTATTTTTCAGAACACACCACTTCAGGAATTCTGGAAGCAACAAAATATTTATTTTAGATCACCTGTTTTGACCCAGGTGTTTGTAAGTGGCCTGTAAGGAAGAGAATAGATCCTTGCTTATAGCCTGGAATAACCACGATTTAGACTTGGTTGGTAAAACTAAGCCAAGTCTCCCTGTTTCCTGTTTAGGCTCAGTATTCCTCAGAGCTCATATTTATAAATAAAGCAAATGCAACATTTGTATTTCTTTTATATCCTACAAGAAAACATTAATAGGACATATCTTAATTCTTCACTTATTAGCTTTTACAGACAGTAATATTGCTGTAAATTCCATATTATAGTAATAACATTTTCTGATAATTTAAGAATTCAAAATGGCCACAAAGGGCTATCACAATTTAAGAAAAACTACAGTTTAACATGGACCTTTTTAGAGATAAATGTATGACTGCCATTTGGGAATAATCCTTTAACCCTAGTTTGAAGATGTCTACCACTCCAAACATTTAATGCCTGATTTCTTAGGGGCATAACGTTTTAAAAGGAGATTGAGAACAAAACTCTCATTAAATAGCACCTGGCTAACACTCTGCAGGTAAATCAAATGAAATGAAAAAGCCTGCCTAGGGATGCGTAGAATGGATCTTCTGGAGCAGTAGGGACATCTTGTGGCCAGTTATATTAAGGATATTTTATTTTATGTTTTGGGGGGAGATGTTTTATTTTTAATAAGATACTTTGATTCTAATACAGTGAACTGTTACAGTGTCAGTAATTGTGCTCTGTGCTGGGAGCCAAAGGATGAACGAAACATAAATTGTGTTTTGAAAAATCTACCAGAATAGAAAGAGATTGAAGATTTCGATATTACTTATTTACATACAAGAAATCCAGGTCGTCTTGAAAAACATTGTAAGTACGACTGTAATAGATGTCTGTGGCTTTTGCCTGGCCTCCATTCATCCTGCATCTGTCAGTCTCTTAGCTCAGTGTTGATTTGGAATCACCCCACCCTCACTTGTTGTGCATGTGTTGGGCTAGGACTGCTGGTCAATCTCTCTGGCTCCAGGGCCCTCCATTCCAAATATTCTATTAGGAGCACAGGATCCAAACAAGGTAAAAAATCAGGGGAGTTCACGTCTACACTTTTGTTTGATCAAGGGGAGGGATCCAGTCTCTTTCTGCTGGTGGCTTGTCAGCCTGGAGCTTCTGATAACCAACGGCCATGATGTGGGGCAGGTACAGCTGGGAGTGAAGGCGCCCAGAGGAAATCAAGGCAAGACACGAAGAGACTCTGAGGTCTGATCATGGGATTGGAGTACCTGGGCCCAGTTATACTACCACAGAGTGTTCAGTCAAAAGGATTGATCTTAGAACAAATGTGATGGAAAAAAATGTGGAATAAATGCAGAGACACACAAATACGTTAGCCTATGCACAGATTAACATATACACAAATATATAATAAAATATATTGAGATACAGTTCTAAAACTTAGCTTTAATGAACTGAGTACATTGTGAAAAACTCTCCACAAGAATAAATGTTGCACCACATTATTCTTAAGAGTTGCTCAGTTTTGTATCAATAATGGCATCATAATTTATAAAATCAATTGTCATCTATTGGACACTTTGAACATTTAGCCTGTTTGCAAGTTTCTTAGCTTCAATCATGCTGCTATTTTCATGCTTTCCTGAAAAATTGTTAGATTACTTCTTTAGAATTAAAATTTATCATTATCTAATTGTATTTGCTGGGAAAGGTTGGGGGCGGGAGGAGAAGGGGACGACCAAGAATGAGATGGCTGGATGGCATCACCGACTCTGTGGACATGAGTTTGTGTGAACTCCGGGAGTTGGTGATGGACAGGGAGACCTGGTGTGCTGTGATTCATGGGGTCGTGGAGAGTCGGACACGACTGAGCGACTGAACTGAACTGAACTGAACTGAATTGTATTTGAGATAAAGCAAGTATAAGGTGGGTATATTAAGATGGTTTTACTACTATATCTATTTTTAAAAATTATTTGTTACTGCCTTTACCATTATATGTGTGATCTGAGACAGCAGATAATGTCATTAAATTTACCTCTATCAGTGACTCAATAGACATGAATCTGAGCAAACTCTGGAAGATAGTGAAGGACAGGGAAACCTGGTGTGCTAGAGTCCATGGGGTAGCAAAGAGTTGGACATGACTTAGCAAATGAACAACAGCAACAATAATTTCTAAATTTGACCCTTTGAAAAAAAATAATTTTCATTTTGAATGAGAAGTTGTACAACTACAGTTGTAGATGTCCCTCAAAACGGATCCAGAGAGAACTGAGATGGAAACTGCCAAGGCCTCTCTGTTCAATACTTTTTGTCTGGCCAGTTTTTACTCTTAATTCCAAGCCACTAGGTGGCTGTCTATGGAAAAACACCGGCTTTGCATTTTGTTTTCCTTCCACAATGCTAAGTAATTACAGGAATATTTGACCTCTTCTCCCGCTTCCAACCTACGTGTGTTGAGATTTCCTCTTTCGGGTTTGTGAAGAACAAAAGTTAGGAACCCTGAGTGCCTAAATACTTGGATGAAACATTTATTATTTCAAACAAAGGGAACATTTGTTACAGCAGAAATATTTTACAGGGTCAGACAGGAAAAGGGTACTGCCAGCCGTGAGTTCAGTGAAAGGCCCTCCCTTCCTTCCTGTTGCTGTTTGTCTTTCTCCCCTCCTGTCTCTCTCCTCTCCCTCTCTTTCTTCCTTTCTATCCTCTCCTTTACTCAGCACTCCGTTCCTTTTTTCTTCATTTCCTTGGTGCTGTGGGATTCTGGCTTCAGAGTGAAGCTAGTGAGAGAAACTTGAGGCCTGCACCTTGGAGGGAAACTGCACCGAGTGCAGCTTCAGTTCCGGCCACTCTGGCCGTCTTCTCGGGCGGAGCCTGACAGCGCCTGCAGAACCGGAAGACTCCTCTGTTACCTGGACCACATGGTCCTTGATGTTGTCCAGCAGCTGAAACAGTAACTCCTGAGTCACTCACACACAGGAGGTCAGGGTGTGGATCAGGCAGAGGGAAATGTGGATTGAGTGCTCCAGTCCCATCTTTATCAGCATCACCCCCTGGCTCCATGCTCATAAGCAGGTTACCTAACCTCTCTGAGTCCCAGTCTCTTTATCCTTAAAGGAAAGATAATCCTTTTACCCACTTCATCTGATTTTTGTGAGTAGTAATTGATTAAAGCACTTAGAACTATACCTGAGACATAGTATATGGTCAATAAACGTTAGCATTGCTAATCCTAATGATTACGATTATTAACACAGCCTGGTATAACTGTTAAAGCTGAGACTAGCAAATAGCAGATGGGATGACTTAAAACTATTTATCTTCAGGCTTTGTCTTAAGATCTCTTTGGACTGAGGACCAGAGTCTTTTTGTAAGATTTTTTTTTTCAGTTCAATTCAGTCTCTCAGTCGTGTCCGACTCTTTGCGACCCCATGAACCGCAGCATGCCAGGCCTCCCTGTCCATCACCAACTCCCGGAGTCCACCCAAACCCATGTCCATTGAGTCGGTGATGCCATCCAACCATCTCAGCCTCTGTCATCCCCTTCTCCTCCTGCCTTCAATCTTTCCCAACATCAGGGTCTTTTCCAATGAGTCAGTTCTTCGCATCAGGTGGCCAAAGTGTTGGAGTTTCAGCTTCAACATCAGTCCCTCCAATGAACACCCAGCACTGATCTCCTTTAGGATGGACTGGTTGGATCTTCTTGCAGTCCTAGGGACTCTCAAAAGTCTTCTCCAACACCACAGTTCAAAAGCATCAATTCTTCGGCAATCAGCTTTCTTTATAGTCCAACTCTCACATCCATACATGACCACTGGACAAACCATAGCCTTGACTAGATGGACCTTTGTTGGCAAAGTAATGTCTCTGCTTTTTAATATGCTTTTTTTTAAAAAATGTGGACTAAAATCTTTATTGGCTTCCCTCATTGCTCAGAGGGTAAAGAATCTGCCTGCAATGCAGGAGACCTGGGTTGGGAAGATCCCCTGGAGAAGGGAAAGGCTACCCACTCCAATATTCTGGGCTGGAGAATTCCATGGACTGTATAGTCCATGGGGTTGCAAAAAGTCAGACACAACTGAGTGACTTTCACTTTCAGTCTTTATTGGGCTTTCCTGGTGGCTCAGCCCGTAAAGAATCTGCCTGTGATGAGGGAGACCTGGGTTTGATCCCTTGGTTGGGAAGATACAATATTGCTTCTGTTTTATGTTTTGGTTTTTTGGCTGTGAGGCATGCCGAGTCTTAGCTCCCTGACTAGGAATCCAATCTGCACCTCCTGAATTGGAAGGTGGAGTCTTACCATTGGACGACCAGGGAAGGCCCCAGGGCCCATGGTTTAAAAGGCCTGTTTACCAGGGTGAAGCATAGAGTAACAACAGTGAGGACACTGCTATCCTGCTTGCAACCATTTCACTTCTTCTGGAGCTGTCAGTAATTGCCCTCTGCTCTTTCGCAGCAGCATATTGGACATCCTCTAACCTAAGGGGCTCCTTTTCCGGTGTCATATCTTTTGGCTTTTTCATATTACTCTAAGGGTTCTCCAGGCAAGAACACTGGAGTGGGTTGCCATTTCCCCTCCAGTGGACCACGTTTTGTCAGAACTCTTCACTATGACCTGTCCATCTTGGGTGGCCCTGCACGGGATGGCTCATAGCCTACTGAGTTATACAAGCCCCTTTACCATGACAAGGCTGTGATCCATGAAGGGGTTGGGCTAAAGCAGAAGCAGTGCTCAGCTGTGGTTGTGTCTGGTGGTGAACGTAAAGTCTGATGCTGTAAAGAACAATACTGCATAAGAACATGGAACGTGAGGCCAATAAATCAACGTAAATGGGACGTGGTCAAACAGGCAAACTCAGGAGACAGTGGAGGGCAGAGGAGCCTGACATGCTATAGTCCATGGGGTCGCAAAAAGTCAGACGTGGCTTAGATTTACTGACTGAAGTACAGCAACCACCCTGCTTCCAGATGGCATGTAATTGTCTTAAAATTTGAAGAGTTTCTTTTTTTTGTCCTAGAATAATATCTTTCACATGTAGAGAGAAAAGGCTGTTCTTTCCTGCAGGGGGAGTTACAGAAAATGAAACCTAGTCTGGTCCTGAAACTGGCCTTATGTTTCCATTTCCAGAATAAGAAGACAGGTAAACTTAATATGTTTCAAGGACATGACACCGTACTTTGCCATAAACTGTGATTATACATAAGCCTTCTTAAACATTCTCTATTCTTATGAGATATTTCTGGTATGTTGCGGAAATATCTGAATAGAACAAGAAACAGGATTGGGTTGTTTTCAACAGAAGAACCATGTTCAGAAATCAAAACTACTATTCTCAGCAGTCACACTGTATTATTTCTGATAATTACTTTCATTGCTTCAGGCTTTCTTGTCAGATTTTCAGAAATCACAGGTTTACATTTGCATAAGACATGCTGCTTTGTTCCTGAACCCCAAGGGCATTTAAACTGTTTACACAAGGTTTCAGTTCAGTTCAGTTCAGTCGCTCAGTCATGTCCGACTCTTTGCAACCCCATGAATCACAGCACGTCAGGCCTCCCTGTCCATCACCAACTCCTGGAATTCACTCAAACTCATGTCCATTGAGTCGGTGATGCCATCCAGCCATCTCATTCTCTGTCGTCCCTTCTCCTCCAGCCCCCAATACCTCCCAGCATCAAGTCTTTTCCAGTGAGTCAACTCATCGCATGAGGTGGCCAAAGTATTGCAGTTTCAGCTTTAGCATCAGTCCTTTCAATGAACACCCAGGGTTGATCTCATTTAGAATGGACTGGTTGGATCTCCTTGCAGTCCAAGGGACTCTCAAGAGTCTTCTCCAACACCACAGTTCAAAAGCATCAATTCTTTGGTGATCAGCTTTCTTCACAGTCCAACTCTCGCATCCATACATGACCACTGGAAAAACCATAGCCTTGACTAGACGGACCTTGGTTGGCAAAGTAATGTCTCTGCTTTTTAATATGCTATCTAGGTTGGTCATAACTTTCCTTCCAAGGAGTAAGCGTCTTTTAATTTCATGGCTGTAATCACCATCTGCAGTGATTTTGGAGCCCAAAAAAATAAAGTCTGACACTGTTTCCACTGTTTCCCCATCTATTTCCCATGAAGTGATGGGACCAGATGCCATGATCTTTGTTTTCTGAATGTTGAGCTTCAAGCCAACCTTTTCACTCTCCTCTTTCACTTTCATCAAGAGGCTCTTTAGTTCCTCTTCATTTTCTGCCATAAGGGTGGTGTCATTGGCATATCTGATGTTATTGATATTTCTCCCGGCAATCTTGATTCCAGCTTGTGCTTCTTCCAGCCCAGCGTTCCTCATGATGTACCCCGCATATAAGTTAAATAAGCAGGGTGACAATATACAACCTTGACGTACTCCTTTTCCTATTTGGAACCAGTCTGTTGTTCCATGTCCAGTTCTAACTGTTGCTTCCTGACCTGCATACAGGTTTCTCAAGAGGCAGGTCAGGTGGTCTGGTATTCCCATCTCTTTCAGAATGTTCCACAGTTTATTGTGATCCACACAGTCAAAGGCTTTGGCATAGTCAATGAAGCAGAAATAGATGTTTTTCTGGGACTCTCTTGCTTTCTCCATGATCCAGCGGATGTTAGCAATTTGATCTCTGGCTCCTCTGCCTTTTCTGAAACCTGCTTGAACATCTGGAAGTTCACAGTTCACATATTGCTGAAGCCTGTTTACAATGACCTTATTGTTAAACCTGAGGAGAGTGGAGAGTTGTTCAGTTCGGAACTCACAAAACAGGTCTGGACACCATGAACTACCCACATTTTTTTTTTAATTAATTAATTTATTTTAATTGGAGGATAATTACTTTACAATATTGTGGTGGTTTTTTGCCATACATCAACATGAATCAGCCAGGGTGCACATGTGTCTCTCCATCCTGAAGCTCCCCTCCCACCTCCCTGCCCACCCCATCCCTCTGGATTGTCCATGGGCCATCCACTTTCAAAGCAATTTCTTGTCTTGACTTTATGCAGCCACGTTCCTATAGGTTTCTTGACACATTTCTGTTACTGCTTCCATTTTCCATTGATATATGACTTCTGTCTCTCAGTTTAGGATGTAGAATTGGGGAAAGGAAAGATTCTGTCACAGACTTCACTTCTACCATTCAACCTCCGGTCAATCTGTGCCTTATACTATTGGAGGCAACCACTGTTCTCATCTTTTTCTCTCATAGATTGGTTTTGCCTGTTGCTGAACTTCATACAAACAGAATCATAAAGTATGCATGTTTCTTTTGCAGGGTGGTTGGGTAGCCTGCAGGTAGCAGAATGCCCTGTTCCTATCATCTTATCAAAGCAAAAGGAAATGAATGACTGAGAAGAACTTGGGGTACAAGATTGAAGGAGAACAAAATGGCTGGACTCATTCTTCCTGGTTTCAAGGCATAGTTTAAAGCTGCAGTCGCCAGGACAGGGTGACATTTATGAAAAAACAAGCACACTGATCAGTGGAGCAGAAAAGAGACTCGAAAAATAAACCTACACAAACACTGTCAATGGATCTTTTTTTATTGTGACAAAACACATGTAGTGACCAATTTACCATTTTAACTGTGTTTGAGTGTACAGTCCCAAACTGGGAAGGGAGTATATCAAGGCTCATGCACGCAGAGTACATCATGCGAAATGCTGAGCTGGATGAAGCACAAGCCGGAATCAAGATTGCTGGGAGAAATATCAATAACCTCAAATACAAAGATGACACCACACTTATGGCAGAAAGTGAAGAGGAACTAAAGAGCCTCTTGATGAAAGTGAAAGAGGAGAGTGAAAAATCTGGCTTAAAACTCAACCATCAAAAAACTAAGATCATGGCATCTGGTCCCATCACTCCATGGCAAATAGATGGGGGAACAATGGAAACAGTGACACACTTTATTTTCTTGGACTCCAAAATCACTGCAGATGGTGACTGCAGCCATGATATTAAAAGATGATTACTCCTTGGAAGAAAAGTTATGACCAACCTAGACAGCATATTAAAAAAGAGACATTGCCAACAAAGTTCCACCTAGTCGAAGCTATGGTTTTTCCAGTAGTCATGTATGCATGTGAGAGGCCATAAAGAAAGCTGAGCACTGAAGAATTGATGCTTTTGAACTGTGGTATTGGAAAAGACTCTTGAGAGTCCCTTGGACTGCAAGGAGATCAAACAAGTCAATCCTAAAGTAAATCAGCCCTGAATATTCATTGGAAGGACTGATGCTGAAGCTGAAGCTCCAATACTTTGGCCACCTGATAGGAAGAACTGACTCATTGGAAAAGAGATGGACAGAGAAGCCTAGTGTGCTGCAGTCCATGGGGCTGCAAAGAGTCAGACACGACTGAGGAACTGAATTGAACTGAAGAGTACAGCTCAGTGATGTTAAGTATATTCACAAGGTTGTTACAACCGTCATCACTATTCATTTCCAGAACTTTTTCATTATCCTGATAGAAAGTCTATACCCGTTAAACAATAATTCCTCTCTCCCAGTGCCTGGTAACCTCTATTCTGCTTTCTGTCTCTATGAATTTGTCAATTCTAGGTACCTCATGTAAGTGGACTCATACAATATATGACCTTTGTGTCTTGCTTGTTTCACTTTGCACAATACTTTCAAGGTTCATCTCAGTTGTGGCATGTACCAGAATTTCTTTCCCTTAAAATAGTATTCCATTGTGTGTATATACCACATTTTGTTTATCTGTTCATCAGCTGATGGTTATTTGAGGCTTTTCTACCTTTGGGCTATTATAAAGGAAGCTGCTATGAATATTGGTGTATGATATCCATTTGAGTCTTGCTTTCAATTCTGTAGTATATATAACTAGGAGTAGGATTGTGGGGTCATATGTTAATTATACATTTTACTATTTTTTTTTAAACTTAAAAATTATTTCATTTACTTATTTGGCGTGTTGGGTCTTAGGTGTGTCATGTGGGATCTTTCCTGTGGCTCAGAGACTCCACGATTGTGTTGCATGGGCTCCAGAGCACAGGAATTTCCATCATTGAGGCGCACAGTGTTAATTGCTTGGTGGAATGTGGAATCTTAGTTCCCCGACCAGGGATTGAACCCACATCCTCTGCATTGCAAGGCAGATTCTTAATCACTGGACCACCAAGGGAAGTCCCTACATTTGACTTTTTTCCAAACTGTTGGATTGTTTTCCACAGTGGCTGCACCACTTTTACACTTTCACCGGTAATACACAAGGGTTCCAATTTCTCCTAATATTCTATATCGATATATATATATATATATATGTTACACTAATAGTGAAGTGGAATGTCATCGTGGTTTTAGTTTGCACTTTCATTTTCCCAGTGATGAGTGATGTTGAGCATCTTTTTATGTACGTACTAGACATCTTTTTTGGAAGAATGTCTATTCAAGTCCTTTGTGCATCTTTGAATTGGGCTGTTTGGTTTTTGTGGTTGTTGAGTTGTTGGACTTCTTCATATACAGTGAATAGTAATCCATCATCAAATATATGATTTGCAAATATCTTCTCACATTCTATTGGTCGTCTTTCACTCTCTAAATAGTATCCTTTGATTCACAAATGTTTTAATTTTGATAATGTCCAATTTATCATTTTTTTCTGTTGTTGCCTATGCTTTTGGTGTTATTACATTAAAGAATCACTGTCATATTTAATGTCATGAGGATTTTCTCTCATCTTTATTCTAAGAGTATTATAATTTCAGGCATTTAATTTTTTTAGATGCTCTCTTAAATAGAATTTTTTAATGTGAGAAAGTTTAATTCTGAAGGAAGTGGAAGATGAATCTCTATGCCTTATATGTGAACTGCACACAGTGACTTCCTTATTAATGGTAAGAGAGGGAAAGGGCATCTTTATAGTAGAGAAACCTGACAAATTCAGGCACGTGGTCAAGGTAAACATCAAGCATAAGCCACGTTGACAGAAGGGCACTTTATCTCCAAAATCTTCCTAAAGAAAACCCATAACTCATTTAACCACAAAAATAACATCAGACAAACTCAGATTGAAGGACAGTCTACAAACACCCAGCCATAACACATTCCTCAAAACTGCAAATGTCATTAAAAATTAAAGTGAAAGAAAGTGAAAGTTGCTCAGTCGTGTCTGATTCTTTGTGACCCTGTGGACTATACAGTCCATGGAATTCTCCAGGCTAGAATCCTGGAGTGGGTAGCCTGTTCCTTCTCTAGCAGATTTTCCTCACTCAGGAATCAAACCAGGGTCTCCCACATTGCAGTCAAATTCTTTACCAACTGAGCTACCAGGGAAGTCTAAAAAACCCATCACAGTCCAGAGGAGTCTAAGGAGATAGAGAACTAAATGTAATGTTTTGTCCTGGATGGAATCCTAGAACAGAGAAGGACATTAGGTAGACACTAATGGCATCCAGTCACATCACTTCAGGGCAAATAGCAGAGGATAAAGTGGAAACAGTGACATATTTTATTTCCTTGGGCTCCAAAATTACTGTGGATGGTAACTACAGCAATGAAATTAAAACCTGTGGAAACTAGACAGCGTATTAAAGAACAGAGACATCACTTGGAAAGAAACCTGTGGCAAACTAGACAGCGTATTAAAGAACAGAGACATCACTTTGCCAACAAAAGTCCACATAGTCAAAGCTATAGTTTTTCCAGTAGTCAGATGTGGATGTGAGAGGATCCTTTTGAACTGTGGTGCTGGAGAAGACTCTCGAGAGCCCCTTGGACCACAAGGAGATCAAACCAGTCAATCCTAAAGGAAATCAACTCTGAATATTCATTGGAAGGACTGATGCTGAAGCTGAAGCTCCAGTACTTTGGCCACCTGATGTGAAGAACTGACTCATTGGAAAAACCCTGATTCTGGGAAAGATTGAGGGCAGGAGGAGAAGGGGACGGCAGAGGACAAGATGGTTAGATAGCACCACCAATTCAATGGACATGAGTTTGAGCAAACTCTGGGAGATAGTGAAGGACAGGGCAGCCTGGCATGCTGCAGTCCGTGGGATCACAAAGAGTTAGACATGACTTAGTGACTGAACAACACAGCACAAATGCATCAGTATTGATTCCTTAACTGATAAATACACTGTAGTGATATAAGATGTTAATAATAGGCAACGCTGAGCGTGGTAGGTATAGGGGAACTCTGTACCATCTTCACAGTTTTTCTATAAATCTAAAACTATTCTAAAATAAAAAGTTTATTAAAAAAGAAAAAGCACATGGAACTTGGACCATACCCTTTAGCAATGTTGCCAGACTGGTTGATTTTCCACACAATTGATTTGATTGAAATGTGAAATTGTGGGGAAACTGATGATTTCATGGCTTTTTGGAGTTCATAAAAGGCAGATTTATAATATGGAGCTAACTCTTCATAGCGCTTGAGACACAACTGTTATCATGAGGTGAAAATTAATAAAAGTTTCAGGTTGGAGAATTATAAGAGAGAATCATCTCAAAATTTCACTCTAGAAAAATCTTGGACAACTGGTGATTTATCATGCACCTTGTTTTCAGGAAGAACACATCGGTAAAAAGAAGGTCATAGACAACATTCCTTCAGCTCTCTCCCACGGTGATTTCCATACATTTCTGGAGTGAAAACTTTGCTATTCAGTGAGTTTGTACATTCACACAGTAGGATTTTCATTGTTATGCCAGGAAGGAGAACATCGAAGGCAAAAGAAACATTTTCAAAGGTGAGACAGTTTGAATAAACACGTCTATACGAAGCCACTGGTTTGTTTCGTTTATGTGTTCTGTGAACTCCACTCATCTCACGAGTTACTTCCCGGTGTTTCCTTTCCAAGCCAAATCCCAGGCACTATTTTCTTCCTGAAGTTTCTCCTTGGGAACAACTTCAATTTTTCTATTTAAATTTTAATAACTGTTGCATAGTTGAAAATGGTGTGATAGCTGATTTAATTATTTTTGTCATCGTGGTAAGTAATCATTCAAAGTGTATCCATTATGCAAGCCACCATATTAGAAACAAATGTTTAATTTTCTTCCTCCCCACCCCTCAGGCACCATAAATTGACATTTTAGTTATTTTATAGGATAACATTCAGCCTAAAGTTTTTCTGTTTTTCAGTTAATCCCCACATAGAATTGAGATGATGATGTTAAAGTCAAACTGATGAAGAAGTCATGAAAATTCAAACATCCTTATTTATATGGATGAGCATGATATTGAATTATGAAAAGTGACTTAATTTCAAATCATTCCTGGTACTTCAGATCATATAGGATATATATTTTATGAGCGTTAGGATTCTGTACTAAAATCCTATTTCAGAACTATAAGTACATTCTTTCCATCTAAATTTGATTTGAACTGTCTCAATAAGTAAATGCTATTTACATTTCTCTAAGGAGTCTATCAGAATTTGATGACTTGCCTTTCCATAATATTTAAGCAAATACAGCTTCTTAAAGCTGAGTAACCTTATTCACAAAGAGTTTAACGCAGATCTTAAGGGTAAACTGTCTTCTTAGCATAAAATTCATATTCCCACTCTGACACCACACCACTGAAGGTCACGGATAAGGAAGATGTGTTCTCCTAGAAAGCAGGTGGTAGCATAGTCACCAAAAACATGTAATGTGAGGAAGGGCATCTAAATTATTACCTTTTGGTTCCGTATTTATTTCCAGAAAGTGTATTGGATGTCAAGCACCTTCTTCCGTATAATACCAAAAGTTACTTGTGTACTTGAGACCCCAAATGTATTTATGGAAATCAGCATGTCAAGGAACTGGGGAATTAGCCCAAAGGCGTTAAAGAAGAATTGTCTGGTTTATTATCAGTGACTGAGGTCCAGGGAAGCCAATTTGCTTCCTGACACATTGTTTGATTTAGCCACTGAGTGACTCACACCAAATTGAAGACTGGAGGCGAAGGCTGCCTGCTTAATTCCAAAGATAAGCTAGGCTCTTAGTTCACAGACAGCCCGGAGAAGTGGCTGACAAATCAAGGAGACTCTTAGTGAAGCTTAAATTACAAAGTCTGAGTTGAGAGCTTCGATTAATTATGGACTGTTCCGATTAATCATTAAGGGAGCTCGTTTTCCCCTGTGTTCCCTTCACTCACTCTGACAGTCGTTATCTAATGAAGATGTAGAAAGGATTTGAGGAGAAACCTGAACATCTTAGGTTAGAAAGTTATGTCAACACAGGGAGGCATTCAGAGTCGGAGGAGTTGGTCAAAGCAGAACCCAACTTAGAACTCGTTTCCTGAGAGAAGATGCTGCTATGGGCCCCCTCCCACCGCTTATCCCCACTTCACCACCTAGTAAAGCTGCCGAGTTGTGACGATGAGCAAATGTTTACATATTTCAGAAGGAAAGGAGAGAATGGAACTAAAACAGACAGAAATAGCACAGGCAATAGAGACCTCCAAGACTTCTTTTCTCATTTTGCTTGGAGAAAATCTGATGTTCCACACATTTAGAAATGCATTTAGAAAAAAATGGGGTTATTTCTGGGATGTTGAAAGAGCTATTACTGTAAAGTTAATTAGTAGAATCAATTTGCAAGGCTCCTGATGCCTTAATGGAGACCAAATGTGCCCAGGGAATGATCATTTGGATAAGTATGGGAGAGGAGGGTGTAGGAAATAATTTTGGAGCCTGAGTCCCTTTTTTTTTGGGCTTTCCTGGTGGCTCAGCGGTAAAGAATCCTGCCTACAATGCAGGAGACACAGGTTTGATCCCTGAATTAGGAAGATCCCCTAGAGAAGGAAATGGCAACCCACTCCAATATTCTTGAATGGGAAATCCCATGGACAGAGGAGTCTGACTGGCTACGATCTGTGGGGTTGCAAAGAGTCAGACATGACTGAGTGACTGAGCAGCAACAGAGACCCTTTGGAAGAAAGAGAAAGGGCAACAATGCCGTGCTCAGGGCAGCACAGAGAAGGGTTCAGCAGAGGAGGTGGGGAAAATCATCGCCAAGTGCCACGTGTTTTTGTTTAATTTAGGTTGGTCTTGGACTCAAGAAAATAGGAAATTCCTCTCCTCCTCACCACTCCCTCCTCCTCCTTTCTCTCTCTCTTTTCAGCTTCAGACTTTGTTCTCTGAGGTCAGTGCAACCAATCAACTCAACCAATATTGTTATGGTTGAAATAAATGGCTATTCCCTCACCTAAGACCATAAATAACAGGCCATTTGGGGGGGGGGAAGTCTTTGAATTCAAGGAAATCAATTTATATGTGACCCTAGGCACACATTTCTTGAGTAAGGAGGGTGAGGGTTGCGTTACCTACACATAGCTTTCCACAGGGAACTCCTTCAGAGACAATTGTTTCCCCTGTTTTTACTTGAATTTTTCTCTTAGTGACTTACAGAGTCAAAGCAGGTCAGCTCTTCTGCATTCTGGCCATGTTCTGAGCTGGCATTCTGTGATTAGAAATGATGGTGTGACTCAGATCACGAGAACCCATCTCTTTCCTGAACTTGAATCTGGAGAAGGAAAAAAGAGGAGGCCTGGGCAGTGAGATGCTTTTCTCAGGTTTCTGAGGGAAATGCTGAGGGAAATATTGGCAAACCAAGGGGAGGGTGCTTCTTGCCTCCTGAATTGGATGTTTCTGTATTCGGGAGCTGTTCACAAATGATTTATTTTTACTGAATTTCCATTTTATTGATGACTATTTACTGAATAGTCATCAGTCTAGAGATGCTAGGGATCTTGATACTTCAATTTCCTTCTTTAAAATTATTATTTTTAACTAATAAAGAAAATCACAATTAATAGCAATGAAGACAGCAATACACAAAACCGTTTCTTGAAATTAACATTTCTTTTAAAAATTTTATATTGAAGTACAGTTGATTAACAACATTGTGATAGAAAATTAACATTTCTTAAAATTCAAAAAAAAAGAGAGAAAAATATGTATAACAGAATAGTCAGGGTCTCTAGAGTGAGCAAAACTTTAGGTGTTTCCTACAACAAAATGGGCAATTACATGAAATTTGATTACTAATGTTAAAAAAAAAAGATTAGCCTTGAAAATCCCCTGAGCAGACAAAACCAGCTTCATCATACAAGCAAACCGTGATGCTATTTTTTTTACAAGACTAATTTGACCTGGTTGCTTCTGCCTCTGGAAATCATAAGCAAAGCTTAAACTGTTTCCTCAAATCTATAGGAGATGAGTACTAATCAGTTCCTTATCTTTAAAGGAAACGAACACTATAACCAATCACTGTGTCACTGCCTTTCCTCTATATAAGCTACTTTATAACATTTCGTGTTTGGGTTTAAACGCTCCTGGTTTGCAAACTGGGTTTTGGTGTCTGCACAATAACCTTCCAACTAGCTACTACTTTCCTGATTCACTGGTTTTACTTTGGCTATTTCTGAACTTTTGACACTAATAACGTTAGTAAGTAATACTCAGTGAGTAAAATACTCTTTTTTTTTTGGCACTACTCCACAGCATGTGAGATCTTAGTTTCCCGACCGGGGACCAAACACCTGCCTCTTGCAATGGCAGCATGGAGTCTAAACCACTGGGTCACCAGGGAAGTCCCTCATTAGAATACTCTTAAACCCAAATCTTGAATTGGTAAGCTTAAGATCTCTAAATGAGAGTTTGATATATGGTTGATAGACAAAGACCATCTTCAAAGCCATTGAAGGAGGCTATAGATCAAAATAATGACTATAGATGGAATGTGACAGAACATCTCAGTAGAGGAGCTTTGTGTTGATAGAGGGAAAGGATACATTCCCAATGCTTGCCAAGTCATTCATTCATGAGATCTGGGGAGTCTCCATGTTTATGCATTGTGCCAAATGAGCCCAAGAGGCCAAGGGAAGGTCAGGGCCAAGATCTCAGTATTGACTCTGTACCTCAGGAGTCCTTGAGACCCAGATGAGAATGATTTCTTTGCGAGATGGGGTTGAAGATGGTCAGAGTATATGGGAAGAAAAACATTAAGAGCAAGCAGAGGCAAACCTTCTAGGGAATTTCACTATAAAAGAAACAAAGAAATGAAACAGTAGCTTGAGGAAGAGATGGGGAGAAAGGAAACTTTCATTTCTTGGTAGGGCATCATCCTTGAGGAGGAGAAAGGAGCTGGGAGTCAATGCAGAGTGGAGGGGCTGACCTCAGACAAAGCTACAGGCAGTTTACCCATCTCATGAGAGGGAAGAGAGGATTAAGGGCAGAGATGTACATAGTGAGTAAAGTTGAAGACAGGAAGAAGTGAAAGATTTTTTTCTTTTTTTAAAACCATTTATTTATTTTTGGCTGCATTTGGTCTTTGTTGATGCACGAGGGATTTTTCTAGTTGCAGAGCACAGACTCTAGAGCACAGGCTCAATAGAATAGCTGTGACACATGGGCTTAGTTGCTCCACCACACGTGGGATCTTCCTGAGCCAGGGATCAAATCTGTGTGTCCCGCTTTGGCAGGCGGACTATTAACCTCTGGACCACCAGCAAAGTCTGAAAGTTCTTTTCTGATCATTTCTGTCATCAGGAAATAATCAGCTGAGAGTGAGAAGGAAAAGATTTGCTAGATAAGAGGCGTGAATAGCCCTCTGGGAGAGTAGCTGAGGGAATCCAGGAGGTAGTGGAAAATGCTGATAGCCCCTGGAAGTTTGGGTTCATAAATTCACAGCCACACAGCCAGCTTGGTTGTGTTTTTCTCCACCTGTATTCAGCTCCTTGGATACAAGAGTGAAATAGGCAGAGAAGTGGGTTGAATCCATATAGTGGTTTGGCCAGGTTTGGTTGAAGGGAAAAAGAAGCAGGGGAATTTGGTAATGTATGCAAGCGAGTTCTGATAATAGGCCATGAAATCGTGGTAAAGAAAAGAAATGAGCCCTGAAGGGAGATAAAAAATGGAAGAATAAATGGCAGAAAGTGAAGAGGAACTTAACTCAAACTTGATGAAAGTGAAAGAGGAGAGTGAAAAGGTTGGCTTGAAGCTCAACATTCAGAAAACAAAGATCATGGCATCTGGTCCCATCACTTCACAGGAAATAGATGGGGAAACAGTGGAAACAGTGTCAGACTTTATTTTGGGGGGGCTCCAGAATCACTGCAGATGCTGATTTCAGCCATGAAATTAAAAGACGCTTACTCCTTGGAAGGAAAGTTATGACCAACCTAGATAGCACATTAAAAAGCAGAGACATTACTTTGCCAACCAAGGTCCATCTAGTCAAGGCTATGGTTTTTCCCGTGGTCATGAATGGATGTGAGAGTTGGACTGTGAAGAAAGCTGATCACCGAAGAATTGATGCTTTTGAACTGTGGTGTTGGAGAAGACTCTTGAGAGTCCCTTGGACTGCAAGGAGATCCAACCAGTCCATTCTAGAGGTGATCAATCCTGGGTGTTCATTGGAAGGACTGATGCTTAAGCTGAAACTCCAGTACTTTGGCCACCTCATGCGACAAGTTGACTCACTGGAAAAGACTCTGATGCTAGGAGCGATTGGGGGTAGGAGGAGGCGGGGACGACAGAGAATGAGGTGGCTGGATGGCATCACCGATTCAGTAGACATTAGTTTGAGTGAACTCTGGGAGTTAGTGATGGACAGGGAGGCCTGGCATGCTGTGGTTCATGGGGTCGCTAAGAGTCGGACACGACTGAGCGACTGAACTGAACTGAACTGACTGATGGGAATTTCCCAGATTACACAAGGAATTCAAATGCTATAGGGACCAAAATTCCACCTTCCTTTGGAATCAAAGTACAATGTCAGAGAATTGTACTCCTTCTCATCTAGAAAGTTCATATAAGCTAAACAAATTATTCACCAATGAAAAAGCAGGAATCCTGTGAACTGAATACCCCTAGTAAACAGACATAAAAACTCTCTCTGCTAGGTTGTGTAAAACTGTTGATTGGATTATTTTCAAATTAAAAAATTATTTTAAAAGAAGAACTCTAAATTCAAGCAAATCTCACTGGAATGATGTGGGGCCTATTGGTTTACAATGGTTTTCAGCAAAAAGGAAGTTTCACTCAGGCAGAAAGAGCCCCGTGAAGTCAAGAGCAGATGACCAAACGGCTAAGATCATTTTCAGCTCCGCATGCAGGCACAGCCTGAGTCAGAGCTCAAGCCCAAATTGGGTACTTAAAAAAGCACATTAACTATTTCAAGTCAGCAGGGAGATCACACAGCTAGCAAAAGCAATTTTGAAAGTGCTAAAGTTGTCGAGCACTGACAATATACTTTCCAAGAGAAGGACTTCACCGCATTGCAGAACAACACCCAGGGGCCCACCACACTGTGTTATGTCTACAACATCTTAGCAAAATATTTGAGCTCTGCAGAGCGATGTAATAATCTGAATTTCCCTGGATATGATATAATTTTACATATGGTAATGAATAGCTTAGAGAGACTCATAAATAAAAGGTGTAAATCTGATCTAGAAAGACCTTCATGATTTTTCTTTCCATCTTTTATAGTTATCGTGTATGTTTTTCTCAGCTACATCCCTAGGAGTGTCTAAGGATTAGACCAGAGACATTTATGGAAAGAAATCAATACATTCTAGGCTGGGGTTTGAAAGTATAAACTTGCAAAAGCATAATCTATAAAACTGCGACATCTCCAGTAGCCTGAATGTGTTATAAAAATTCCCCTAGAGGGACTTCCCTGGTGATCCAGTGGTTAAGACTCTGCACTTTCACTGTAGGAGGCATGGGTTCAATCCCTGGTTGGAGAACTAGGATCCCGCATGCTGTGAGGCTCTGACAAAAAAAAAAAAAATTCCCTAGAAAGAGAACATGTTCTGAACTCATACCTTTGGGCCCTCATGGCCTTGAACCGTTGGTTCCAAGACTTGTTTTCTCTGAGCAAGAAGAAGGGAACTGAAATTAGGAGCTGCCCACCAATGAGTCAAACTCATTTCACACATGATTGAAACATATGGATTATTTTATTCTTTTAAAATTTATTTTCTTGGCCTCACCAACTTAATTCCCTGACCAGATATCGAACTCATGCCCCCTGCATTGGAAACATAGTCTTAACCACTGGACAACCTGGAAATCCCAGGGATAAGGATTACTGTATCTTCATGGGACAGGAGAGGAACCTGGGCTGATGAAGTTTGTCCAAGTCACAAATTAAGTGGCTGAACTGGGATTCAAACTGAGGCTCATAGGTCTGCTTGATTAAAAACGTCTTGTTCCTTTGAACAACCAAACAGGACTGTTAGTTCATTTTAAAAGCTGGTGCCTCCCTGATTCACTTCATTTTTTCAAAGTTTTTCAAGTTTTATGTGAGCTTAAAGAGCCCAGGAAATTCCACACCCGGGGAAACCCCATGGGGCCACCTCTGCTTGAGTGATGCCACCCTACCCTAGGATCTGAGACCCTCACAGCATCTCAGGGAAGAGCAAAGGCTTTTGCCAGCCAGATCTATTATTGTCTCAGCTCTGCCATGTCATCGCTGGATGACCTTGCTATAAGCCTCAGTTTACTTCAGGAAAAAAAATTAAAAGTTACACTATTACCATCATCACAGGGTTACTGTGTGGATTCAATGAGATAATAAATGCAAAATATTTAGCACAGTGCCTAGGAAAATGGCATTGTATATTATATTTTAAAAAATCAGCTACACTGGTTAGATCGTTCTGCATTATTTTTAAGTTTGTGTAATAGATCTGGTAACATCTATTAGTCGTTTTCATTTAATCGTTTTATCCATTCTTGTCTCTTTAATTTGTTTAAAAGCTTTTAAAAGCTTGAATTGTCTTCTATTTCTTTGTATCCACTACACAGAGCCCAGGGCTTTGCAGAGAGAAACTTTTCCAAAGATATTTGCAGTTTATTTCATTGCATAAGACATTCTCTTTAAATAGGAACAGGACAACTAACTCAAGATACAACGTGAATTCTGATAATGCGTTTCATTTTTATGTTCTTTGTTTGCTTTTTGCTTTCTGGGCCCACGTTCTGAAATGCCACTTGGTGGCAGCAGTGAGTCAACTTGGCCTTAACTGTTGGGCACCAGAAGGAAAGATTAAATTGAAAGGTAGGGGCTGACAGATAGGAAATGAATAACTCTCAAAATACATTACGAGCTTTAAAATGACTGTGCACTTTGCTACAGAAATCTATTTAAAATTAGCACACCCTCTTTCAGGCCTCATGGGGGCTTTTGAGGATAAATGACTTGTTTTCTTTCTAACCCTGGGTGGCAAAGCAAACTGCAAGATGCTTAACTGTTTGCTCACCCAGCAGAATGGAGCAAATGTATGAGCCTCATCACAAAGGAAGACAAATTCAGCAGGAATTGATGATGTGAAAAGGCACATCTATGGTTCGGGTTAAATATGACTTATGTAATTGGAATCAATTAAATCTGTTCAGTGAAACACTGAAATAAAATGCTCCATTAGCCAGATCTTGGCCCTGCCACATGAAAGAGAAGAAAGGTAAAGGTTGTGACAAAGTGAATAGCAGTCGTTTAACTGGCCAAGGAACTTCCTAAAATGCTCTACACCCAGTGCAGATTCTAACTAATTCTCCCACGTCACGGTTTTGCTTATTTATGTTCAGAGTGTCCATCTCTGGATCTTGCAAGGTCAAAACCAACATGCTAGTTGTTTGGAGGAAAAAAAAAAAGTAAACTCAGACACTTCAGAACTGTTTTTAAAGATTTGACAAAAGGCATAAATAAAGCTCTTAGAAAAATATCTTTGCTCAGCACCTTTCCCCAGACTCTGAGGAAACAGTTTACATTTTTTTATACCAGTAAAGACTCCATGAAAACTAAATGGAAAAGTACAAGAGGACTGTCCAGTTTCTCCGTAGATCCACAGCCTCATTTATGTTATACCTGTTCCCTGACTTATCATAGAGGTATTTCTTCTTCATTTATTTACTCAACATTCACTGAACACCCAGTGTGTGTCCAGTACTGGGACTAAATTGGGACTATATAGATGAAAGATACATTATCTGTATTTTTTAAAAAGTTCACAGTTTGGGGAGGAATAAACACACACACATACGCATGCACACACACACACATCCCTACAAATAATTGTAATCATTCTGCATATTTTTAGACTTGGAAGCTATGATTCTTTTTGTAGCGATTTGGAATTATTCTTCAGAGTGTAATCTCAGAGAGCATGCATGCATGTTCAATCACATACGATTCTTTGTGACCCCATGGACTGTAGCCCACCAGGCTCCTCTGTTCAAGGGATTTTCCAGGCAAGAATACTGGAGCGAGTTGCCATTTCTTACTCCAGGGAAATCTTCCTGACCCAAGGACCGAACTTGCATCTCTTGCCGCTCCTGCTTGGCACATGGATTCTTTACCACCGAGCCACCTGGGGAGCCCTTCAGAGAGCATGGATCTCACTTAACAGATGAGAAAAGTGAAGCCCAGAGATGTTAAAAGATATGACCAAGGTCACAGCCAGTGAGTGCAAAGCCACAGAAAGAACCAGCACACTCCCAACTGATGTGTTTCCAGCATATATAGTAGCATCCTCTCCTAAACCAGAAAACAAAAATAAAAACAAAAACCTTCATTTGTTTCCTTTCCTGACTCCTCCCAGGTTCCCACCTGCTTGGGGGAAGTTTTTTTTTTTACAGTGTGACAGTGTCATCTACCTGGGGATTGCATCAGGCCTGACCTTTTAGGACCTTTCCTATTTAACAGTTTTGTTTTTTTTTTAATTGGAGGATAATTGCTTTACAGTGTTGTGGTGGTTTCTGCCATACATCAACGCAAATCAGTCATAACTATACACACACACACACATACACACATATATATACCCCGTTCCTCTTAAGCCTGCCTCCCTCCCTCCTGGAATTCCAACCCTCTAGGTCATCACAGAGTGCCAGGCTGAGCTCCTTGCTTCACGGGGGTTTAGTGTGTTCCCGGGATCATATATGGTAGTAATCCTAAACAGGCTACTTTCCCAAATACGAGCAAATTGTAAGCGCACTGTCTTCAGAGCTATGTAATGGCTCATATCTTTACTTTTCATTATACATTTGTAATAATCTACCTTTAAACTATATATATTCCAGATCAGCCTGGTTTTTTGTACTGTTCTTGTATTTTTAATTCAATTTTTGTAATTTAGATTATAAATCGCACAACTGTCTAAAAAACTAATATCTTGGATTGGCCAAAAAGTTTGTTTGGGTTTTTCAGTCACTTTTTTTGGAAAACCTGAATGAACTTTTTGGCCAACCCAATATTTTATTCTCGAGACCTCAGACTTTTACTCCTTAATAGCATATATTAACAACTTCGTACAAAGAGGTTCATATTCTGATGTAACATGGGAAAGTGTTCTTCTTCCTGCTTGTCTGGATTAGGTGGACACCCCACCCCCACCCCAACTGGCAGCTAAACCAAAGAACACCCATGATATTGTAGAGGCTCTTCCATACTCTTTAGCTTTGTAGGGTGACACTTTGGGAATGAGACAATAAAGAGTGAAACAAGAGAAGGAGATTTTATGGTAGAAGAAAATTTGTCTTCCACTCAACCCCTTCAAATTCTCGTGGAGACAAGAGATGGGAGGGAAACTTGCAGTACACATTGAGAAACTAGTGAGAACCCTAGCGTCTGTTCAGTTGCTTCTCCGGTAGGTGGCATCTCACAGAGACGGTGATGAGGAAGTTATGGGATGGTGCTGTGTGCCCTTGTAACCCTGAGTTTCCCCTGGGCTCAGAGCTGAGGTTGGGGCAGAGTCTCAGCCAGAGAAATAACCATCTATCATGAAAGACTTGTGACTATGGACCACTCCTATGCACTGATACATTCATTTCCCCTGAACCCTGATGCCTCCCTCTCTCTACCCTCCAGGAAAAGGTAAGGAAAGGGCAGAACTTTCACTTGACTGTGTTTGAGAATTATGGAAGTCAAACCTGGGATTGGAATGTAGGATGGAAAACAAAATAAGGTGTATAGATGTGTTGACAGAGAAAGCTGGATAGAAAAAATCCCAGAAAGAAGTGACCAGATTATATTTTTTGCCAAGAACAGAATTGGACACAAGAAGCAAAAATCAACATGAATCATAATGATTTTTTAATAAGCAGTATTTACAGACACCTGAGTCTTGTCAATTATCAGGACCATGAAAATGTATACCTACCCTGCAGATAATCCATGGTAAAGGTAAATTAGTTACTTAGTTGTCATATCATCCTGCTCCCTAGTATGGAGGTAGCTGATTGCGTCTTGAATCTGTTGGAGGTGGATGATTGCATCTTGGATCCGTTTTCACACTTAAAGTCCATAAGTGTAGCACTGTTTAGACAAATGATCCATTACGTTTGCTTCACCTGCGATTCCTTCCAGGAGATGACACTAGTTCTTTCTAAGTCAAGGAGTAGAAAAGAAAGGCTTATTGAAATATATTCAGCTTCTAACCATCAGCTGTGAAAGCAGTTAAGGAGTCATTTTATATGATTATTAGCAAATATGCTAATTCAAATTCCCTACCCATTAGGGATTCTCAAATCTCCATATAGATTGTCTTCTGAAGTAGATAAAGCACCAAGGGAGGAATTAGGATGCATGTCAATGGGTCCAGTAGAGGGTCTGAGGTGTGTGACCATGAGGACACACATTCTGCTATTCAGAATCTTGGGTTCAAAAAGGTCCCAGATGTGCTTGAATCTTAGAAGAGCATTTTAGAAGGGAGGTGGGGCAGGAAGAAAATACATAAAGAAAAGGGGAAAAATCTTACTCAACACATTGAACACTGCTTCTCTTTAAAACATCAACTTCATACATCAAAGTAGATGAGTTTTACATCATTGCTTCTTTTGGCAAGGATGGGATGGCACATTCCGATGAGGCTAAATTGTCCAGGAAACAAAAGTGAAAGTGAAAGTTGCTCATTTGTGTCTGACTCATTACCAGCTGAGCCAAAAGGGAAGCCCAAGAATACTGGAGTGGGTAGCCTATCCCTTCTCCAGCAGATCTTCCTGACCCAGGATTGTAACCAGGGTCTCCTGCATCGCAAGCAGATTCTTTACCAACTGAGCTATCAGGGAAACCGTAGGGAACAAACCAAGACAAGAAAGGCTCAAAACTTTGCTTCTTAAGGCTTCAAATACTCCCCTGAAATATTACACCTGAATGTTTGCCTAAATCTGAAATACTTGCTAATTATAAATAATTAAATAAAATTTTAAAATCTTTCTGATTTGAAAAGCTTTGCTCCCAATCCTCCATAGCCTATGAAATATGTTTCATAGTTAAAGTAAATTAAAGGTTTTCATTTTTTACTCCAGCCCGCCCACCGTAAACGCATGCCTAACTCACCTTCCTGCAGAAGTGGGGTGTCAACTGCATTTGGTTGCCCCTCAAAGAACATCTAATGTGGCTATTTATGTTGCAAGAAAAGCTCACCAGTCCAGGCAAATCTCTCCAGAGGCTCTGATGCCAGCCCTCCTAATCTGTGTTTGTGTATCTTGCTGTTTAGTTGCTAAGTCCTCCAACCCTTTTGAGACCCCACGGACTGTAGCCTGTCAGGCTCTTCTGTCCATGGAATTCTCCAGGCAAGAATACTGGAGTGGTTGCCATTTTCTTCTCCAGGGTATCTTCCCGATTCTGGGATCAAACCCAGGTCTCCTGCTTGGCAGGCAGATTCTTTACCACTGTGTCACCTGGGAAGCCCATCACAACGAAGTTGTAATTATTATAACTACCCACTTCCCTCATCTTTCTCTTTTAAAGTGTGAAGCCAAGGAGAGTCAGGAATTCAAGTTCTCCCCTGAGAACTGTCACAAAATTCCTGTTTCTCCATCCAGTCTTTTTTTTTCCCCTAAAGAGGAAAAAACCCCGTGGACTTTGGAGGAAGCATCACTCACGCTGTGTGGGACCATTGCCCCCTCCCTGACCCTCGCGCCTCCCCACTGTCCCCCTAAACGTGCGGTCTGCAGTGAGTTGTTCCTGTTGAATAACTGCGTGAGCCGCCAGGCTTTTGCTGCCCGCCTGCAGATAGAGGGGAAGCCGCCTGCTTCTCGCAGGGTGGAAACCCCACCCAGGAGCCCCCAGGAGGCCGTTATCAGCCCCGACAGACGGAACCCATCAGCGAGCAGCCAGCCCCCACACCTGTGGATCGCGCGCCCAGGCCAAAAAATTAATTGCTTAGAAATTAAAAAAAAATCGGTGGACCCAGGTCATCGGAAAGGATTAAGAAAGAGAAGGTTAAGCAAGGGAAAGAGGAAGCAGTGTTCTGCGGGGTCTCCTGATCCACGTCAGCAGATCCGAGTGATTTGTTCAACGTCTGATTTGGTTTTCAAATACAAGAAAGACGCAGGATTAGAACTGAAGGGGGGAGGGGGAGGGAGGGGAAGGCGACTTAGAGCAAAATGCCATTGATTTACATTGGGTCATTCACAGGCGTTCCGAAGGGAGGCGTGGGGCGGAATCCACACAAAAAATTTCCTTTTGTATGTTTATGCTTTGCTATGGAAATATACGTTTAAACTTATTCATTGTCCTTGTTTTTCTTTTTCTTCTTGTTTTGCTGTTTCTACGATTTCCAAATCAGCAGAGACATTTTTGGCTTTGTTTTCTGTAATAGTTCCATGGGACTATTTTTATAACGCACATTTTCTTGTTTCCCGAAATAGTTTTTTATTTTTTCTTTTTCAAATAACGTTAAAAACATTCAACTGAATAAAGTTTGAAGATCTTATTGGCTTTATTTGATTCACAAATCCAGCAGCATCCCCGCCAGCAGCTAAAAAGGCAATTTAAGGTGCTGTACAAAATGGAAGACTTTTATAAGCAGGAGTGGAGGATCAAACAGCGCCAGGAAGTTATACCAGCAAAGACCTGTTTCTGCCAAGGTCAACTTCCTTTAGGACAGTAAGGGTTCATCACACATATTAGCTCATTAGTGCTTACTGGGTCCTTCCAGGTTTAAGATTCCATTCCTGGGAGAGGTTGAAACTAAGTAAGGTAGTAAGTCTCAGTGTGGTGAGTTGGAGCTTAGCACCAGTGGCTTTGTTTGGTGCCTGTTGTCTTAACAACAGAAAAATTAGTTTTGATTCTATTGCAAAAATCATCTCTCACTGTGTGACCTTTAGTCCTTCATCTTTTTTGATCTCAGTGACCTGCAAAATGAAGCATGATTGCTAAGATCCCATGCAGCTCTTAAATTGTATGACTCGATAAATCAATTTCCTGCAGCATTTAGAAATGGCTTTTAGACAAAATATCTGGAATAAGGAAATAAAGGGACATGGGAGAAAAGGTATCCCTAAGAGAATTATTTGCCACATTACCTAACACAGCCTCTTCTCTGAAAACTTCTCCAATGAAAGAACAGGTCATTATTACCAGGGTCATCAAGAGGAAGCATCAATAGTTTCAGTAATTAGGATGTAGAAGCAGGGCTGCTGCTGCTGCTGCTAAGTCACTTCAGTCGTGTCCGACTCTGTGCGACCCCACAGACGGAAGCCCACCAGGCTCCCCCGTCCCTGGGATTCTCCAGGCAAGAATACTGGAGTGGGTTGCCATTTCCTTCTCCAAGAAGCAGGGCTACCCTTCAGTTCAGTTCAGTTCAGTTCAGTCGCTCAGTCGTGTCCGACTCTCCGCGACCCCATGAATCACAGCACGCCAGGCCTCCCTGTCTATCACCAACTCCCGGAGTTCACTCAAACTCATGTCCACAGAGTCAGTGATGCCATCCAGCCATCTCATTCTCGGTCGGTCGTCCCCTTCTCCTCCCGCCCCCAACCTTTCCCAGCATCAGAGTCTTTTCCAGTGAGTCAACTCGTCACATGAGGTGGCCAAAGTATTGCAGTTTCAGCTTTAGCATACCTTTACTTAATTGCAGATTTAAGCGCAGTTCTTATTTGTCAATGTCATTCTTCAGTTTAGTTTTGAAACAAAGGTATCTTTGATTCTGGCACAGCAAAGCAGTGTATATTCTGTTATCTGAATAGAAACAACCAGTTTTCTTTTCTTTAATTTTCTACAAATAGACATGCAATTTGGGCTTCCCTGGTGACTCAGCAGTAAAGAATCCGCCTGCCAATGCAGGAGACAAGGGTATGATCCTGGGTTGGGAAGATTCTCTGGAGTAGGAAATGGCAGCCCATTTCAGCATTCTTGACTGGAGAACTCCATGGACAGAGGAGCCTGGCAGGCTACAGTCCATGGGGTTGCAAAAGAGTTGCACCCGACTGAGTGACTAAACAATAAGAACAAATCTGATTAAGAATGAATTGTTCTGGGACATCCCTGGTGGTCCAGTGGTTAAGAGTTCACCCTGAAATGCAGGGGATTTGAGTTTGATCCCTGGTCAGGGAACTAAGATCCCATGCCTAGGGACAGCTACTGAGCCTGGGTGCTCTGGAACCATGGGCCACTAGAGAGAAGCCCTCAGGCTGCGACTAAGGCCTGACACAGCCAAATAAATAAATATATTTTAAAAAAATGAATTATTGCAGCAAACTTTTATCATTTATCACATGTCAACTTCTAGCACATGTTAAAATAAAATATAGTGCCTTTCCTCAAGGAACTTAAAATCTAGCAGCTGGAATAAAAACAGTTGCATAAATAAAAAATAATGATAAAATAATCACCACCATTTATTGAGCACTCAGGCTTCCCTGGTGGCTCAGATTGTAAAGAATCTGCCTATAATGCAGGAGACCTCGCTTCAATCCCTGGGTCCAGAAGATCCCCCAGAGAAGGACATGGCAACCTACTTCAGTATTCTTGCCTGGAGAATTCCAGGGACAGAGAAACCTGGTGGGCTACCGACCATGGGGTTGCAAACAACGGGATGTGACTGAGTGACAATCTCTTCAGTTCATTGAGCACTTATTGAATGTACTTTGTCACTTGAACTACAGCCCATATATCTAATCATCAAGACATCAAAGACTGCAAAGTATCATGCTTAACCTGTTCTTTAAAAGACAATTTTTAAGAGCAGTTTTAGGTTCACAGCAAAATTAAGAGAAGATACAGAGATTTTCCATGTTTCACCTGCTCCCACACATGCACAATCCCCATTATCAACCTCCCCCACAAGAGTGGTACATTTGCTACAGTTGATGAGCATATATTGCCAAGTCATAATAACTCAAAGGTTACAGTTTATGTTAAAGTGAAAGTGCAAGTTGCTCAGTTGTGTCCGACTCTTTGCGACCCCATGAATCATAGCATGCCAGGCCTCCCTGTCTATCACCAACTCCCGGAGTTCACTCAAACTCATGTCCATAAAGTCGGCGATGCCATCCATCTCATTCTCTGCTGTCCATGGAATTCTCCAGGCTAGAATACTGGAGTGGGTAGCCTTTTCCTTCTCCAGGGGATCTTCCCAACCCAGGGATCGAACCCAGGTCTCCTGCATTTGCAGGTGGGTTCTTTATCAGCTGAGCCACAAGGAAAGCCAAAGAATACTAGAGTAGGTAAACTATCCCTTCTCCAGGGGGTCTTCCCAAACCAGGAATTGAACCAGGGTCTCCTGCATTGCAGGAGGATTCTTTACCAACCAAAAAACAGTCTTTGTTAGGGTTTACTCTTTTTAAAAAAGCCTTTATTGAACTTTGTTACAATATTGCTTCCATTTTATGTTTTGGTTTTCTGGCCCAAAGACATGAGGGATTTTAGTTCCCTGACCAGGAATGGAACCCTCACTCCCTACACTGGAAGGCAAAGCCTTAACCACTGGACAGCTCCAGAAATCTCTTGGGTTCACTCTTGGTGTATTTTTCTTTGGACAAATGTATGATGACATGTATCCATCATTATGGTATCATATGTAGTATTTTTACATCCTTTCAAATCCTGAAAGATGATGGTATGAAAGTGCTGCACTCAATATGCCAGCAAATTTGGAAAACTCAGCAGTGGCCACAGGACTGGAAAAGGTCAGTCTTCATTCCAATCCCAAAGAAAGGCAATGCCAAAGAATGCTCAAACTACCACACAATTGCACTCATCTCACACGCTAGTAAAGTCATGCTCAAAATTCTCCAAGCCAGGCTTCAGCAATATGTGAACCGTGAACTTCCAGATGTTCAAGCTGGTTTTAGAAAAGGCAGAGGAACCAGAGATCAAATTGCCAACATCCGCTGGATCATGGAGAAAGCAAGAGAGTTCCAGAAAAACATCTATTTCTGCTTCATTGACTATGCCAAAGCCTTTGACTGTGTGGATCACAATAAACTGTGGAACATTCTGAAAGAGATGGGAATACCAGACCACCTGACCTGCCTCTTCAGAAACCTGTATGCAGGTCAGGAAGCAACAGTTAGAACTGGACATGGAACAACAGACTGGTTCCAAATAGGAAAAGGAGTACGTCAAGGCTGTATATTGTCACCTGCTTATTTAACTTATATGCAGAGTACATCATGAGGAATGCTGGGCTGGAAGAAGCACAAGCTGGAATCAAGATTGCCGGGAGAAATATCAATAACCTCAGATATGCAGATGACACCACCCTTATGGCAGAAAGTGAAGAGGAACTCAAAAGCCTCTTGATGAAAGTGAAAGAGGAGAGTGAAAAGGTTGGCTTGAAGCTCAACATTCAGAAAGAAAAGATCATGGCATCTGGTCCCATCACTTCATGGGAAATAGATGGGGAAACAGTGGAAACAGTGTCAGACTTTATTTTTTTGGGCTCCAAAATCACTGCGGATGCTGATTGCAGCCATGAAATTAAAAGACGCTTACTCCTTGGAAGGAAAGTTATGACCAACCTAGATAGTATATTAAAGAGCAGAGACATTACTTTGCCAACAAATGTCCGTCTAGTCAAGGCTATGGTTTTTCCCGTGGTCATGTATGGATGTGAGAGTTGGACTGTGAAGAAGGCTGATCGCTGAAGAATTGATGCTTTTGAACTGTGGTGCTGGAGAAGACTCTCGAGAGTCCCTTGGACTGCAAGATCCAACCAGTCCATTCTAAATGAGATCAATCCTGGGTGTTCATTGGAAGGACTGATGCTAAAGCTGAAACTGCAATACTTTGGCCACCTCATGCGACGAGTTGACTCACTGGAAAAGACTCTGATGCTGGGAGGGATTGGGGGTGGGAGGAGCAGGGGACGACAGAGAATGAGATGGCTGGATGTCATCACCGACTCAATGGACATGAGTTTGAGTGAACTCCAGGAGTTGGTGATGGACAGGGAGGCCTGGCATGCTGTGATTCATGGGGTCGCAAAGAGTCGGACACGACTGAGCGACTGAATTGAACTGAACTGACTGAAAAACCCTCTGTTCTCTGCCTATTCATTCATCACCCACGTATCACCCTTGAAACAGCTGATCTTTTATTGTTTCCATAGTTTTGCCTGTTCCAGGATGTCATACAGTATTTATGAATCATGCAGTATGTAACCTTTTCAGATTGGCTTATCTCACTTAGTAAAATGAGCTTAAGTTTCCTGCATGTCTTTTCATAGCTTGATAGCTGTTTCTTTTTAGCACTGAATAATATTTCATTCTTTGACAGCAAGGAGATCAAACCAGCCAATCTTAAGGGAGATCAACCCTGAATATTCACTGGAAGGACTGATGCTGAGGCTGAAGCTCCAGTATTTTGGCCATCTGATGCAAACAGACAACTCATTGAATAAGTCCCTGATGCTGGGAAAGATCGAGGGTAGAAGGGAAAGAGGGTGTTAGAGGATGAGATGGCTGAACAGCATCACTGTCAATGGGCAGGAACTTGGGCAAACTCCGGGAGATGGTGAGGGACAGGGAAGCCTGGTGTGCTGCAGTCCCTGGGATCACAAAGATTCAGATGAGACTGGGCGAATGAATAACAGCAATATTCGGTTGTCTGAATGAATTTCAGTTCGTTTATCCTTTCACCTAATGAAGAGCATCTTCATTGCTTCCAAATTTTGGCAGTGAATAAGATTGTGACAAACATAAGTTTGCAGGATTTTGTGTGGATGTAAGTTTTCAAATCCTGTGGGGAAATACTAAAATCCACAATGGCTGGATTCTGTAAGAGAATGTTTAGTTTTATAAGAAAACACAAAACTGTCTTCCAAAGTGACTGCACCATTTTGCATTCCCAGCATCAATGAATGAGAGTTCCTGTTGCTCCACATCTTCACCAGCTTTTGGTATTGTCAGTGTTTTGGATTTTGGCCACTCTAAATGTGTGTTTTGGTATCTCATTGTTTCAATTTGCATTTCCTCAATGACATATGATTTGAGGCATTTTTTCATATGCTCATTTGTCATCTGTGTATCTTCTTTCATGAGACATCTGTTAAGACTTTTAGTCCATTTTTTAATTAGGTTGTTTTCTTGTTGTTGTCTTGAGAGTTCTTTGTATATTTTGAATAACAGTACTTTATCAGATATATCTTTTGCAAATCAGTGTGTGGCTTGTCTTCTCATCCTCTTGATATTACCTTTAGAAGAGCAGAAGTTTTGAATGTTAATGAAATCTAGCTTATCAATTATTTCTTTCATGGATTGTACCTTTGGTATTGTATCTAAAAGGTCATTGCCATGCCCAAGGTCATCTACATTTTCTCCTATGGTATCTTTTTTGAATTGTATATTTTGAATTTCACATTTAAGTCTGTGATCTATTTTGGTATAAACTCAATAAACATTAGGGTGTAAGCTCAATAAACATTCTTATATATAAGAATAGCTCATAAGCTATTCTTGTATAGAGTTTATGCTTATATCTGCCTTAAAATATTCATAGATTTTTTTGAGATATGGTTGATTTACTACCTGGCTGCGTCTTAGCTTTTACAACCTAGATGTGTCTGACCTCTCTTGCCAGGCTGTAAAAATCCCATTTTTGGGATTTCATACCTGTGAAAAGACTTTCAGCTGGAAAAATCATTACCCTTCTATAAGATATTACTTTAAATATATGAATCAGGATTTTGAGGACACAGGTCTTGCTGGAAAATGGTAACTTGTAAAGATTTTTTTTCTTTTTTAGAATTAATTCTAAAAGATGCTTTATAATGCATAAAGTGAAAATGACCTATCAGAGTAGATAAAAATGCCTTGCACAGAAAGATGACATGTTTAGAGAACATGTTATTTATTGCAATTGGCACCCAATCTCATTTGCTATGGTCAGTGGGGACATTCCATGAATAGATACATAAATGAAACCAATGAAATGAGACATTTCTCACTGAAAAACAGTGTGTGGCAGTGGAATGAGGGTATCCTGGAGCCAGAAGACCAGAGTTCTTGTGTTGATTGCTGTTAAATTGTTGTGTGATCTTGTACAAATCTCTTCACCTTTCCGGGGACCTATTTCTTCATCTGTGAAAGATGGTGATTGGGTAAGACAGTCTGTGAAGTCCTAGAGTCTATAGTGTATAACTATTCAGCATCATCAGCTTTAGAGATACCTAGATTTAATGAAACCAGGAAAGGAGGACAACCTGATCTTTGATGATCTGATGATGTACTTGGGGTTTATTTTCATCTCTCTCTATTTTTCTCTAATTGACTTACCTGGTGTAAGCAAAAACACTCTATGGTGCCTTCTTGGACAGCTTCATGAAATCAAGAACTGATGAATTAGGATAAGCAAGTAGAAAATGAGTGAACATTTTTTTTTCTTGCATAATTCAGATTGATTTTTTGAAGTCCATCTCCTGGTTCTACAACATGCAGATCATACCAAAGAGAGGACTCTAATTTTCTGGTGCCACAGATTTCAGTTTTTCAGATGAAATGAAGCATTATCATTCTGTGATAAACATTCATTCATTATTTCTTTATTTACATCTCTAAATGACATCAACTTTTGATAAAGTTTCAAGGATCCAAGAAGCAAACTTCCCAACCAGTTCCACACAAGTTGCCAAAGTGTTGGCTGTTCTTGTCTGCACTCTGCCCCTGTCTGATGTAAAGAATTTCATTCTGCGAGCTCCATGGGGAGGAGCTCTTAGGTCATTTCTCTGAGGGCCCTGAAGAGGATCGTCTACCTAGACACTATTTTAATCCCCTTAAACATGTTGCCAGCCAGTGTGTCTGACTCTATGCGACCCCATGTACTATAGTGCTTGCCAAGCTCCTCTGCACATGGAATTTTCCAGGCAAGAAAACTGGGGTGGGTAGCCCTTAAACATAATACCCACTTATATATATTGCCATTTCTCCTGAATCATCTTTCACTTTTTTTGTTTTTAGTCATTTACTATGCTGGCAACCCACTCCAGTATTCTTGCCTGGAGAATCCCAGGGACGGGGGAGCATGGCGGGCTGCCGTCTTGGGGTCACACAGAGTCGGACATGACTGAAGCAACTTGGCAGCAGCAGCAGCAGCATGCATTATCAAGACACTTTATTTCACTCTACTTTTATGCCTTATTTTATTGTTACTTATTTAGACTAAGCTACAGGGCCTCCCTGGTGGCTCAGCTGGTAAAGATTCTGCTTGCAATGTGGGAGACCTGGGTTTGATCCCTGGGTTGGGAAGACCCCTGGAGAAGGGAAAGGCTACCCACTCTAGTGTTCTGGCCTGGAAAATTAGTCCATGGTGTCACAAAGAGTCGGACATTATGGAGCAACTTTCACACTCAAAAGCAAGGAAGACATCATTATCCACTAGTCACTCCTCCTTATAAGATGAAAATACCCTGTGAGTCTGAGTCTCATGTAATCTTTCCTCTTTTATTTTTTATTTTATTTTCTTGTTTTTACCAAGAACTTTGCTGGACAATGTATTCACCATTTTGTTCCACTGTCTTCTGCCATTTTTCAAGAAACTTCATAATTCTGTCTTCCCCAAACTTTTTATCTTTCTGAACAAAGTACTCTTCCAAGTGCCTTTTACAGTATTCCAAGGGGTTGAAATTTTTTTCCACTAAGAGAATTTTGTAAAGACTCAAATAAATGGACATCCAAAGGTGCAATGTCTGGTGAATATGATAGATGACTCAGTACTTCCCAGTCAAGCTGTGACAGTTTTTGCTTGGTCATCTAAGAAACATGCGATCTTGCATTATCTTGATGAAAGATTATGCATTTTCTGTTCGCTGATTCGGGTCGCTTTTTGTCAAGAGCTGCTTTCAGTTGGGCTAATTGGGAGCGGTACTTGTTGGAGTTAATCGTTTGGTTAAAGAGTAATTCATATTCTGAATATCTGGAAGATGAGTGTCACAAGAAAATCTCCCCTTACTCAGTAGCCTGTGTATTTTTGCTCTGCTATATGTCATTATTCCAAGTTTCATGATCCGTCTTGATTATTATTATGATTAGACATCTCTTCCTTTCCTATTTTGGTTATTCCCATTCTCTGTTCAGGTCACCTGCTCCCTTCACTCCCTAAATGTACTTCCTTCCTTCTAATGTTCCAGAAACCTTCTGCTTTAACTGGCAATTCTTAGGCAAGATAAGGGAGGCATGAACTGGAGATTGGGTGACTGGCCTGATGCAAGAGGAGCCGGAAACCTTGCGCTTATGCTGTTTTCACAGTTTCATTTTAGTTAACTGCTCGTATAGAATGCTTTGTCTCTTGACAGATTTGTTGTTTTGTAATGTTCTATTCGTGGTTATGTATATGCATTCCTAATATTGTAGTTTGAAGGAAACCATTTCTGATTCTGTGGGGCTGTGCACTTAATATCTGCATAATAAGGGATGATTACATTTGCCTGTGAGAGAATATGGATTAACAATCAACATCAATGCCATGAAAGGCCAGCAGCTGGGTGTGAATGGGATGTTTTCAGAACCACTGTCATTTATGATACAATGGATAAAAACAATTGGATTAATGAATCAAGCAGGCATTCTACTTGCATGGCTCACATTAAAGAGTAGTAAGCCGTTTACAGACCGCGCTTACTCAACAGCCATCTGTTTATCCTTTGATGCATTTCATCTTAAAGGAAGATTTATACTAATGAAACAGTTTAAACTATCCATAAAAGTTACACTAGTATATCCCCATAAGCTCTGCAGAGCTCCTGTGCGTTGTTTTTAAAGTCTGTTTAAGCTACTCGGATTGGCTTAATTTAACAAACTGCTCCTCCTGCACTTTGTTTCAGCCTCTGACTTTTTGTGAGCTCCTTACTGTTTAATCTCAAGTCTCCTCCTCTCTGATGATGACAAGGGCGATATCAGTGTAACTCCAGAAACACCTGGATATTTCCCACCTGTTCAGTTCTTTTCCATTTGGTGTCAGATCAAGTCTTGGTGCCAGATATTGTGAGGCTGTGTCTATTACGGAGCAAATCCAGACAAACAGTCCATGAAAAATAGACAGCAGCTGCCTTGGCTGGGAAAGGAGCTCTGTCTCACCGCCAATTGCTATACACATCACATCCACAAGTATTCACTAAGTGTCTACTGACAGCTTGAAATTGGGGCATTTAAAATGTGATCCTTACCTAGAGTGGTGGCCGGTGGTGTGGGAGGGAGGCACAGGAGGGAGGGGACATCTGTATTTATATAGCTGATTCATGGTGTTGTAGAGCAGAAAATAACACAACATTGTAAAGCAATTATACTCTAATAAAAAATAAATTAAAAAAATTAATTGGCTTAGGATTCTGTGTCATTTTCATGGCCAGTGGGGTTGCCAAGTTGCCGGTCATTCCAGCCTTGGGAGGTGGCCTCTGGTGACCAGTGGCCAAACATGAAATGTTCTTGTTCCCGGTCCTTTTGCTCCCTGTTAAGGAGCTCTGCGGATGAGCTTTATTTCCCAATCTGTGGATTAAACTCTAAAATCCTATAAACCTGAACTATGTGAATTCACGTGTGGTTTGTAGGATTAGAAGTACCTCTTTGCATTTTTTTTTTTTTTAAAGAAAGACAAGCATGGTTCCTTACCTCCTTGGAGCTCTACTAGGGAGTGACTTGGCAGTGGATTCTGATCCTTCTCTTTGCTTCTGCTGCTTCTAGATGTTTCTCAAGCTAAGGGCCAGCTCCTGAGACATTGGGGATTTTCCTTAGTGAGAGGAGGAGTCTGCAGTTCAGAGTGTGATCTCTGCCTGGCTGTGTGTGAAGTCACTTCAGTTGTTTCCAATTCTTTGTGACCCCACGGACTGTGGTCCACCAGGCTCTTCTGTCCATGGGATTCTCCAGACAAAAATATTGGAGTGGGTTGCCATGCCCTCTTCCAGGGGATCTTCCCAACCCAGGAATCAAATCTGCATCTCTTAATGTCTCCTGCAGTGACAGGCAGATTCTTTACCACCTGGGAAGCCTTTCTGCCTGACTAAGGGGACTAACTTTGTGGCCTTGGATTACTTCCCTGGGCCATGGTCTACCTCTTCTTCATCAAGTTGGCCTTCCTCTTTTTTTTCTTTTAATATTTATGTATTTAGTTGACTGCACTGGGTCACAGTTGCAGCATGTGGGATCTAGTTCTCCCACCAGGGATCGAACCCAGGCCACCCTGCAATGGGAGCTCGGAGTCCTACCCAAGGACCACCAGTGAAGTCCCAAGTTGCCCTTCTTAAAGAACATTACCTCAACCTGCCTTTTGAGTGAACTAATTTCTGACGAGATCAGGCGCGTTCAGGGTGGTATGGCCATAGACCTGAATGAACTAATTTCTGAAGCCTTCCTGGAGAACACCCTCAAGGCACCCTCAGTCAAACAAAATTCTTCGGTCCAAGATGATACTAAGTCATGAAAAGCAGACTCTCACTCCTCTGAAACAGTGGCACTCTCTGTAGCAGGAGATTGTTGGCTAAAACAGCAAATGTTGGGAGCAGGAGAAGCCTCTTTTCTGGTATTTCTTGCCGTGAGTCAGCTGTCTGGGCCACCACAGTCCTCAAGGAGCCAGGAGCTATGTCATATACATACATTCTTCTTTAAAGAAGACAGACTGGGACTTCCCTGGTGGTCCATGCTCCTAGTGCAGGAGGTTCAAGATCCATCCCTGGTCCGTGAGCTAAGATCCCACATGCCATAATGCATGGCCTTAAAAAAAAATAAAAGACTATCTTCTCATGCCTCCTGTATTACATATTAAAAAAAAAAGAGCAAACCCAAATTTACTGAGGGGGAGATGTCTTTCAAAAACACACTGAGAACACATGAATAAGTAAAATCTAATGAAAATGCAGATTCTCCAACACCATCCCGGTGATTCTAGTTCATTGACCTGGGCTGGAGCTCTGGCAGCTGCATTTCATGCAGTAGCTGGTGGCCTGGATGCGGGCAATCCCCACACTTCCTCTGAAAAACACCAATAAAGCTGAAACTTCTATGTGGTATCCTAGAAACATACTTTACATAAATTTTTAAAAAATTTATTTCACTAACTTATTTTTGGCTGTGCTGGGTCTTCATTGCTGCTCAAGGGCTTTCTCTCATTGCAGCAAGTGGGGGCTACTTTTTAGTTGGGGTGAGCAGGCTTCTCATTGCTGTGGCTTCTCCTGTTGTGGAGCACAGGCTCTAGGGTGCGCAGGCTTCGGTAGGTGTGGCGCAAGCACTGTGGCACACAGAAATAGTTGCCCCAAGGCACATGGAATCTTCCCCAACCAGAGATCAAATCCATGTGTCTCTTCTGCATGGGCTGGCGGGTTCTTAATCATTTGACCACCAGGGAAGTCCTATATCCTATATTTTAAGAAAAGAAAAATTTCTCCTGGGTATATTATACCAAGGCAGAGGCTTCATTGGGGCTTCCCTGATGGCTCATTGGTAAAGAATCTGCCCGCCAATGCAGGAGACTCAGGTTCCATCACTAGGTCAGGAAGATCTCCTGGAGAAGGAAATAGAAATATGGTCCAGTATTCTCACCTAGGAAATCCCATGGACAGAGGAGCCTGGTAGGCTACTGTCCATGGGGTCACAAAGAGTTGAACATGACTGAGAGACTAAACAACAACAACAGAGGCCTCATAGACTCAAGACAATAGAAGTAAGGGAGAAATAGGTTTACTTGCTTCACAAAACCATTTTTTTCCAGCCCACATCTTTCCTCCTAATTAATGACCACCTTCTACCCACTCCAGTATTCTTGGGCTTCCCTGGTAGCTCAGACAGTAAAGAATTCCCCTGCAACATGGGAGACCTGTGTTCCATCCCTGGGTTAGGAAGATCCCCTGGAGGAGGGCATGGCAAACCACTCCAGTTCTCTTGCCTGGAGAATCCCCATGGACAGAGGAGCCTGGCGGGCTACAGTCCACAGGGTCACAGAGTCGGACATGACTGAGCAACTAAGCATATTATACCTCGGAGATTATGGACCTGGCTGGCCTTCTCACTACTCCTCTGACATCAACCAGTTCTCTCACTCTGGCCAAGGAGAAATGGCTACTTGCAAAGTTGACCCAAACAACCCAGTAAAGCAAATACTACCCTGACCCGACTACTAGGAGGGGAGTCTGAGCTTATACTCAACAGTGCCTGAGTTCTGAGAACGCCTCTCCCTGTTTATTCCTTGTGGCTCTGTATAACCCTGGCGACACTCTCTAAAAGCACCTGACAGGCTTTCAGAAAAGACGAATTCCCCAGGTCTGCCCAAGATTCTGAATTAAAGGACTAACTGGGTTGCTGTAGGAAATGATGTCTGGGCTGCTTTAAAAGGTGGGGACTGATGCTGACAGATGGGGCATCAGAAGTCTGAGAGCCAGAAGGGCAGAGAGGCTGAGCAGAGAACATTCCAGACAGACAGAACGAGAGCAGGGAGATAGAACATCCTGATAGGTCTTGCTAAATTAGAGTTAGACTAATCCATCGACCTCAGCAAGAGTTTTCTAAGGACCTTCAGCAATAGACAGATGCAAGCACTGCTAGAGAGTCTCTCTGAGGTCTCACTTAAAATGTCTTGGCCTCAATTGAAATTTATTTCCTTTGGTCTGGCCTTGAAAATAATGGAGTTTTCTCTGAAAATGAGCTGTGTGCTTCTGTGATTTGGGGAAGGGCTCAGTGTAGCCATGCAGAAGTGCTGGACAGACACTTGAGATTATTGGAAGTTTGTATTAATCTACATGCTTTGGGGAATAACTGGAAAATTGGGCTAATTTTATGTTGAGGTAATCCTTGTACTTTTTTCTTCTTCAGGGTTTAAAATAATCAACTAGTGCATATATATATGATTTCACTATGTTGGACATTAGGAGCTTTAAAATGAGGAGACTAAAAAAAGTGAAACAGACAGTAATCGCCAACTGTGTTTTAACAGCACTGTGATGGGAGTGGAATGAGGTGGGGCACAGTTGGAATTTCCCTCAAATCCAAAACTGTTTCGCTCAGAAACTTTGTGGGCAATAATAAAGTCTCACACCATTGCATATATGGAATATCTACATTTTTACCCTCTTACATGGACCCTCTGTGAGGTGTGCACAATAGGTATCGTTTGTCTCCATTTGAGATGAGAAAACCAAAGTGTATTTAATTGACTTGCCTGCATCTACATGTTTAATTCATGAAGGGTTTACCTGGGGTCAAGGTCTGATTTCCTTAAATTCCACGTGTCTTCTAATACAGTTTGCTGCTGCTGCTGCTAAGTCACTTCAGTCATGTCCGACTCTGTGTGACCCCATAGATGGCACCCCACCAGGCTCCCCTGTCCCTGGGATTCTCCAGGCAAGAACACTGGAGTGGGTTGCCATTTTCAGATCATGCCTCATGACAAAGAAGCATATTTAGATTGAAAAAAATGCATTTCAAAAATGTAATTATTTTCTTTGGTTTCTTTCATTTGGCATTAAAAGATGACTTCATATGTCAGAATCAAAATACTATCTCTGATTGAGGGATGAGGAAAATAAAAATTTTACCCCCACAGTACAGTGTCCACCCACCTCACAGCAGATCTTCTGTAAATATTAATATTAATGAAAATCAATAAATATGACAGGATGAAAGTTAGGGGGCAGGCTGAACTCAATACACAGTTTTCTTTTCTGAGGCACATGACTTCTAAGAGTTGTGGTCATTGTTGTATGTGGAAGGGATCAGCCATGCCACTTTCTCTGCCCCTCTCTAGCTCCAGCCCAGGCAAAAGGGCCCATAGTTTATCTTATGTTTTAACCAGTTAAGCCAGGGATGGGTGACTGAGCTCAAAAAATGCCAAGTCACAGCCAGTGACTGTCTTACTATCTCTAACTATTTGAACTCAGAGGCCAGAAGTGGTCATTAGAAACAAAAGGTCACCGTAACAAGCTACAACCTACCCCAGGAAAAGGGAGTCATTTAAGAGGAAACAGGTCAAGTTAATATGCAGAGATGAAATTGTGGGGAGGGAGAGGCCGTGTGGCCAGAGAGACCCACACATACAGAAGAGGGAGGGAGGGGGGAAGGGAGAAACAGACAGAGACAGAACTTGGTTCCTAACTTCCCAGATTTTAAGTGCCGTTTCCATGAAGCCCGACTTCATTTCCTTGAGACACACTTATGGTATTTCATTCTACCCTTTTCTGTTTTGTGTTTGTTTTGGGAAGCAAAGAGCTTTCATTAGAACATCATATTTCAAAGCCAAAAAGTAAAGGTTTTTAATAAAGCTGAAAAGGAAAGTAATATATTTATCAATTTTGTTTTGGGGGGATTATTTTAATGAGGAGTTTGTGCCAGGGCCTCCAGGGCCATTGTGAGCTGACAATTGGTATCGAGGGCATTTGAGCAAGTGAACGTGCTCTGTCACCCTGCTCAAAGGGTTATGGTTAGGGAATCTTGCTTTATCCATTAGAACATACACCCCTAGAGAAAAATGAACCTGGGGAGATAGGCACAGTGGATGACGGATGATTAAAGTGGTGTCTCAGGCCTATTCTAGAAAGACAAAGAGTTGGTTTATGGGAGAATGGCAGGCAGGCCTGTTGGCTCTGACAGATCTGGGGGTGCTAATGTGTTGTTGATTTCTACATTCCATGTCAACTGTAGACCATTCCATGACAATGGAGTGGCAGTCTTCCTACAAACTGCCTGTTCTTCTACTCTGAAGAACAGTAAATAAATAATTTCTGAATGTCTAGATTCATGAGGTTTATTTACCAGCTAATGGCTTCTGACCTCCGAATCTTTAAATGAACAGGAAAAGAATGTCCTTGTTTCACAGAAGCCTATGGGCTAGGAACAAGCAGTCTGGGGACAGATTATGGTTATATCACAAGATATATGGCTATATTCCCACAATAGGCCCGGTGCCTCTATATGGAAATGGGTCGTCATTTTCTCTGGAGGTTTGATACCCCTGGAATTTCAGAACTGTCTCATAAGGAAGACTCCGAGCCCATACCAAACTGATTGCATTACTAATTTCCAAACCATGATTTATGGTCCAGGAGCAACCCATCACATGTGCTGCACTCTCATTCTCCAAGCTGGTGAAATCACTCTTGAGTTCAACTCCTTGAGAATGTTTCTCTGCACAGTAAACAGATTTTTAAACCAAGCCACTTGCCTCATAACAGATGCAGACAGCAATGCAGCGGAATCCGGAAGCACGGAGGGGCAGCACAGAGTGGGATGTGAATCCATCAGTTTGAGGACCGGATCATGTCCCCTGGGTTTAAATGAGTTTGTGTGAGTGTGTAGAGCAGCCTGCCAGGATCCTCTGCAGTGACTGCCGAAAACAAACAGCTGACTTGTGTCCGTGGTGTAGCCCAGAAGCCTGCTGCCGTTTGATGGAAGGACATCCAAGGAGACTTATTGTCTGGGTGGTGCCACTGGATTTTTTTTTTTTTTTAAGAAGTTGGGGGTTGAATAGCTGTGACAACAAAAAATAGCTGTTAAGATTCCATTTGGAGCTGAGTCTTTATTTCTGACAATCATTCATTCCCTTCTGAGCCAAATTAGCATCCAGACAAGGAATCATGGAACTGGGAGTTGGAAAGGACATTAAATGTCAACTAGTGTGATCTTCTACTAATGGGAAGAATTGCTTTCATAAATTCCCCCACAGAAAACCCGAAAATAGGACTATCTTTCTCCCTCTCATCTCTTTCTATCTTCCTGTCTCCTCAGCTGCTTTCTTGTCTCTCTTTTTCCCATCTCTGTTTCTCTCTCTCACACACACAGACACACACACCTTCACTCACACATGCATTTCTCTGCTAGTCTGTAACGTAGCTTGCTTATTGATTCTACTTTCACCAGCTTCAATAAAAAAGAGAAGCAATTTTTCTCTCTTTCTTTTGCATTATGTTTCTTAAATATCGTGGCATCTGGATTTACTTTCTTTTGGCTAAATAAACTTTCCCCTAGGGCTTGGTTTCACGCCCTCGTCATCTCAGTCAATCCTCTCTGTATATGCGCTAGTGAGAGAAGGAAAACTTCTCTAGTTGATGTTATTTCAAGATATTCAGAGGCTTTCAGTTCAGTTCAGTTCAGTTCAGTCGCTCAGTCATGTCCGACTCTTTGCGACCCCATGAATCACAGCACACCAGGCCTCCCTGTCCATCACCAACTCCCAGAGTTCACTCAAACTCATGTCCATCGAGTCGGTGATGCCATCCAGCCATCTCATTCTCTGTCGTCCACGACTCCTCCCACCCCCAATCCCTCCCAGCATCAGACTCTTTTCCAGTGAGTCAACTCGTCGCATGAGGTGGCCAAAGTATAGGAATTTCAACTTTAGCATCAGTCCTTCCAATGAACACCCAGGATTGATCTCCTTTAGAATTACCATTAATTGTGGTACCAAAAGTGGCTATCACTTACATCCTATTTTAACATAAGCTTAGACTCTGAAAGTATTTGGCCATGTTTTAACCATAGTTCACTTTCTCCTCCTGTATTTCATGAAGCATTAAGGACATATCTTGTGGCACTGGTTGCTCCAGATAAGAGATAAACCTTGTTCTTAAATTTAGGAGCTGGTGTGATGACCAGGGTAGAGTTCCCTGTTCAGTTCAGTTCAGTTCAGTTCAGTCGCTCAGTCATGTCTGACTCTTTGCGACCCCACGAATCACAGCACGACAGGCCTCCCTGTCCATCACCAACTCCTGGAGTTCACTCAAACTCGTGTCCATCGAGTCAGTGATGAAATTCAGCCATCTCATTCTCTGTCATCCCCTTCTCCTCCCACCCCCAACCTTTCCCAACATCAGAGTCTTTTCCAGTGAGTCAACTCGTCACATGAGGTGGCCAAAGTATTGAAGTTTCAGCTTTAGCATCAGTCCTTTCAATGAACACCCAGGATTGATCTCCTTTAGGATGGACTGGTTGGATCTCCTTGCAGTCCAAGGGACTCTCAAGAGTCTTCTCCAACACCACAGTTCAAAAGCATCAATTCTCCGGCGATCAGCTTTCTTCACAGTCCAACTCTCACATCCATACATGACCACGGGAAAAACCATAGCCTTGACTAGATGGACCTTGGTTGGCAAAGTAATGTCTCTGCTTTTGAATATACTATCTAGGTTGGTCATAACTTTCCTTCCAAGGAGTAAGTGTCTTTTAATTTCATGGCTGCAATCAGCATCCGCAGTGATTTTGGAGCCCAAAAAAATAAAGTCTGACACTGTTTCCACTGTTTCCCTATCTATTTCCCATGAAGTGATGGGGCCAGATGCCATGATCTTTGTTTTCTGAATGTTGAGCTTCAAGCCAACCTTTTCACTCTCCTCTTTCACTTTCATCAAGAGGCTTTTGAGTTCCTCTTCACTTTCTGCCATAAGGGTGGTGTCATCTGCATATCTGAGGTTATTGATATTTCTCCCAGCAATCTTGATTCCAGCTTGTGCTTCTTCCAGCCCAGCGTTCCTCATGATGTACTCTGCATATAAGTTAAATAAGCAAGGTGACAATATACAGCCTTGATATACTCCTTTTCCTATTTGGAATTAGTCTGTTGTTCCATGTACAGTTCTGACTGTTATTTTCTGACCTGCATACTGCTAGGAACATTGAGAATGTTAATAGTGTCAGCCATGTCATTCAGGTACTGCCCAAGACATGAAGAGTTACACACAGTCCAGCTTCAAATAGCTTTCCCTCTATTTTGACAGGAAGGCAAAGACGTAAACAGAGTCCATAATTTATAATAAGGCAAAACTGAAAGCTGACTTGTGGAATTAGTTTAAATGCTTTGCATTTTTTCAGAGTTCATTTTTCCACATAGATGGTGGTCCATAGATGGATTTCTCACAAGGATAAATTATCTTCAGAACCATTTACACCTAAAAATGAATCTCAAGATTGTTTCCAGCTTGCAGCTAATATATTGATATGATAAAGACCTCAGTTGATTTTGAATGAATAGAGAAAGAGCTAGTAGACCCAAAGTAAATTGCTAAGCAATGGCAGTTCCCTCCTTTACCCATAAAATTCGCAGAATGATACCATGTTGAGAGTAATTCCTCCAAAATTGTTCCATACTCATCTGGTTTCTTTAATAGATGGACAGAACATAATTTAACCTTTCATTGATGGCTCGCTATCAACATTGTGGACATCAGTCCTGGTACTGGTGATAATACAGCCATGCTCTCTGGGCCCACTGAGTTGGTACGGCAGTTTCTGTTATAATCAGGGCTTATTCTCTTCAAGAGTTCAGCTTTTGTTGGCTTTCTATTGGGATCTCGAGTGCATGATTCAGCGCAATTTAATGTATGATGTTCTCAGCCCTTTCCTCTGAAATGAGGTCACCATGTGCCTCTTCTCAGAACAAAGTTCATGGGTACTGGCATGGCCAAGAGCCCTTCTAATCAGGAGAGGAATAATATGAAGAGCCCTTAGCAAATCGCCCCCAATTTTACATCACTTTCAACTAACAAGGGACTCCTGTTTCAAGGGAAAATATCAGATTAGGGAAAAAAGTTTTGAAAGGGCAACGTAAGGTCTGAGCTCACACTGGTCAGGGGCCACTGGCTTTCTGCACAGCCCCACAAACCCAGGGTCTAGTCCATTTCCTTATTCATGATTCTGCTCTTCAGAGACACTCTTATTTGGGATTCTTGCTGAGGGACTGAACTAGCCAATACCTGACCACTAAACAAAAGATAGGTTATTATCATTAAGTTAGAAAGTACCATCGGAGTTGAAAAACTAACATATGAGAAAAGTAGCATCTTTTTTTTTTTTTTTTGAAAAAAGGATTAATGACTTGTTTTAAGAGAAAAATATAAGCTCAACTCAAAATATCAAATATAACCATCTGTATTCATTCAATTTAACATGCATTGTGGCTCTGTGATATGCCAGGTATTGAGATACACAGATGAGTTACAGTAGTTTCTGCCCTTGAGGGGCTGACAGACTAGAAGGAAGCAAAGACATAAGCCAATAGCTACAATCTAGTGTGCTGAGTGCTGTAACAGGCATGGAAATTGAGCTAGGGAAGCAGGGAGGAGAGAAAAAGTCAAATGGAGAAAGTGTTAAGTACGGTTAACTTAAGGGATGGAATGGAGTTTAAACAAAGGAGATGGGATTTATGGTTGTTTTTAATTTTTTAAGGACCAGTTTTAAAATGTCTTTATTGAATTTGTTAAAATCTTGCATTTGTTGTATGTTTTAGTTTTATGGTCATGAGTCATGTGGGGTCTTAACTCCCCAACCAGGAATCAAGACTACACCCCCTCCATGGCAAAGTAAAGTCCTAACCACTAGACTGCCAGGGAAGTCCCAAAAGTTGTTTTCAAAAGATGCACTAAAATGGAGGGAATAGGGAAGGATAATTTTGACAAAAGTGATTAACAGAAGGAAAAGTGAAATCTACACAAGTGTAGTGAGAGCCTAAGATTTTTAGAGTGGGGTTTAGAGACTGAAAGATCCTCTGGAGAAGGGAATGGCAATCCACTCCAGTATTCTGGCCTGGAGAATCCCATGGACAGAGGAGTCTGACAGGCCACAGTCCATGGGGTCACAAAGAGTCAGACATGACTGAGCCACTAACACACTTAGCGATTGAATGGCAGAGATTGAACTGGGCTCAAAGCAAATGCCAGGAAAGGTCATTGGGAAAACTGCGGAGAGGGTATCAAGTATTTTAAATTAGGAGAATGCCAAGGTAATTTTTAGTTTCTTAACTTAAAAAAAAAAAGAGAGAGAGAGAGAGAAAGCAGTATTGAAAGCAGTCAGGAATTTGATAAATTGGTAATAGAGAGACCAGTTAAGAGTTTCTGGAATAGTTTACACAAGGGCTGGAGAGGACTAATGTATAGTGGTATTAGCCATGCAGAGAGATGAGAAGGTATTCCAGACACTGAGGCCGAATTGCCTGGGTTTTGATTGGAAGGGAAAGAGGAGATGGATTCTAGGATGACTACTGGTTTGCTGACTTGTGAGACTTGATAGACTATAGCACACACTGAGTTTATTGTTCTGCATAAACTATCTTCGGGACGCCCATGGGGCATGCAGGCTGCCAGTTATAACTGGTGGTTGGGAATATGTGTGCTCTAGTGAGGTTGAGTGACTGGTCATGTGACCAGATGGGACAGAGGAGGTAACAGCGAGGTGACAGGGCATGAGTTTGAGTTTGAAGACAGTGCAGGTTTAGTAACCGTAGTTTCCCCAGCCCAAAGTGGGATACTTTTTTGACAAGCGTATGTCCAAGTGGGCTTCCCAGTTGGCTTAGTGGTAGAGAATCCACCGGCCAATGCAGGAGACACGGGTTCAATCTCTGGGTCAAGAAGATCCCCTAGAGAAGGAAGTGGCAACTTTCTTCAGTATTCTTGCCTGGAGAATCCCACAGACAGAGGAGCCTGATGAGCTATAGTCCATGGGGTTGCAAAAGAGTCGGACACAACTTAACAACTAAACAACAACAACATGTCCAAGTATATCCAAGTATTAGGGATTTTTTTCTGTCACAGAAAATATTGGTCATACAGTTGCTTTCTAAGTGAGTAAATTAGTGGTCAAAACAATGAAAGAAGCATTGAAGCTGGGTTGCCAAGCAGTCTGTTGAATTGCTCACCACATCCTTTGCACATAAATGCACCGGTTGTAATATTTCCAAATATTTATTTCTACAAAGTCTTACTTCACTTCATCTTTCATGAGTTAGCAGTTCTGGCCAGGAAGGGGGACAGCAGAGACAGCCTGTCCTGCCTGTAGAGGCTACGACTGCTCCCTTTCTGAGTCCTGGCTAATTGTTTTGGCTCTTATCGCTGAATTGCCCAGGGAAGGGGCCACTGGAACTACAATGACCTACTTTCTCCAGTTCTTTGACATTTAAAAATCTTCACTTAAAAAAAGCCCTCAGGAATACAGAAGATGAGGTACATATATACAATGGAATATTACTCAGCCTTTAAAAAGAATGAAATGATGCCATTTGCAGTAACATGGATGGACCTAGAGATTGTCTTACTGAGTGAAGTAAAACAGAGAAGGAATATCACAGGACATCCCTTATATGTGGAATCTAAAAAGAAATGTATCATTTATAATTTATTTACGAAACCGAAAGAGACTCATGGACTTTGAGAGCAAACTTATGGCTGCCAGTGGTGGGAACTTGGGGGGTTGCGGGTGGGGGGAGGATGGGAAGGAATAGTTAGGGAGTTTGGGATGGACATATACACACTGCTATATTTAGACTGGATAAGCAACAAGGAATTCCCTTAGAGCAAAGGGAACTCTGCTCAATGCTATGTGGCAGTCTGCATGGGAGAGGAGTTTGGGGGAGAATGGATACATGAATGGGGGCTTCCCAGGTAGCGCTAGTGGTAAAGAACCTGCTTGCCAATACAAGAGATGTAACAGACATAGATTCGATCTCTGGGTCAGGAAGATCCTCTGGAGGAGGGCATGGCAACCCACTCCAGTATTGTTGCCTGGGAAATCCCATGGACAGAGGAGCCTGGAGGGCTAGAGCCCATAGGGTCGAGCTGGACATGACTGAAGTGACTTAGCATGCACATAGGCACGGATACATGTACATGTGTGGCTGAGTCCCTTCACTGTTCGCCTTAAACTATCACAGCGTTGGTAATTACCCCAATACAAAATAAAAATTCCAAAAACATCTTCAGTTCTATTTACTGGAAGAAAAAAAGTTCTGATTTCAGACCATTCTCCCTGTAGCTTGACCTCTGAATTTTCTGAAGTCTGATCTAGCTTTTATTGGTTAGAAAAACACATAAGGACAAATAGTTGGTCACCACCCTACCCGCCCCCCACCTCAGAAAGGACCAGGGATTCGTGTACTCACGTGGCTATAGCAAAATAGTCTTGGAATCTGCTCTCAAGGGCCTTTGGTTTTACTGTATCATCCATATCTTCAATAGAGGATGGCTTGAAATAAGGAAATCTGAGCCTTAGCTTGGTAAAACCACAGGAGTGAAGCCCACCCCTGCAAATTCCTCCGGCAGCCCTCTCTGAATAGGCAGCCCCTACAGGCTTTAGCAGATGAAAGACAGAATTCACAACCCGGGAATACAAAAACAGTGTATGTATTTTTTGTTTGTTTGCATGTAAAGTACCTGTGTGTTCATCAGGCTTTCTAAGGCAGGTATTCTTTTTTCCCACAAAATGGGAATGTCAAAATGTCATAGCCAAGTACAGATGTTTTTAGAAAACCATCCACGGATACAAGGGGGAAATTAGCATTCAAGTCACGATGGCAAGCAGTTTATTCTGGAGTTCATTCTGAGGAGGTAATGACTAGGAAAATGACAAAGAAAACTGTTACTGACCATTAGTGAGCAATCACTCTGTCATATTACTGAGATAATTTGGATAAATGTGGGGTTTTGCTGTCTCCCAGGGAGACCAGCGGCTGATATCTTTGAGAACAGCAGCCCTCTTAAAGGCTGCTTTTAACAAATGTATTTTTTCATCAGGCAGATGTAAAACAGCCATGTCTGTGCTTGTCCGTGGGATGTAGTAATAGCTCATTTTAAAAATTTGTTTAAAAAAAACCAAAAATCCCCCCCAAAACTCTGTCTGTTCTCTGTTTGGTGCCCAGGTTGACATGCTGTCATGCCCTGCAAAGGCTTTTCAGCCACTGTGGAAAGCAGTGTTTGGAAACATAAGGTATTTAATAAATCAATGCTAAGCCTACCATATTTTTGTTCAATTGACTTCTATTATTTTAGCAGCTGCTAATTATGCGCTGTTGATATTTGGAGGTCGGGAACAGATTTCTCTGTTCCATCTGGGTGATCTCCTGTCTCCAGAATAGACTTTCCCCCATCCGAATGCTATAGGAGTTTGGCTGCTGTATTTTGAGGGCAGTGATCATATCAAGGCAAAATGAGTAGACAGAAGGGACAAGATGAAATTTATCTAGTGTTGGTCACAAAATAGTTCATTTTATCTCTGATGTCAGAGGCCTGTGTCTGGTGCCACCCATGTCATTTAGTGCTCAGAGGAAAACAGGAGGGACTCTGTCCATTTTTATAGTGAGTAATTGACATGTGAATTCCGAGACTATTTTAGCTTAAGAAAGTACTGAGCAAAACCAACCACAGCCTATTTCCTATTTATCAGGAATTTACAGGAAGTGCATTGGGTGTGGAAACCAGCTTTCATTTGTAGTGGGGTGACGTAGGACAGGAGAGAAAGGCTGAGTATGGGACTCAGAGTCAGTTACTTCTCTGTACTAGCTGCTCCAATGAAAGATTTTCTAAAATGTGGTTTCCTCACATATAAGAAGGAGGTGAAATAACTTGTTTTTAGGACTGTTATGAGAATGACATAAGATAATGAATATACAGCTATGATGATGATGGTTTTTGAAAGGATTTTTTTTTTTAATGTGGACAATTTTTAAAGTCTTTATTGAATTTGTTACAACATTGCTTCTGTTTTATGTTTTGGGTTTTTGGTCCTGAGGCATGTGGGATTTAGTTCCCCGGCCAGGGATTGAATGTCATCTCCTATGTTGGAAGGCAAAGTCCTGACCCCTGGACCCCCAGGAAGCCCTGATGATGATTTTTAAAATGCCATAACCACATTGAAGTAAGCAAAGGTGCTTTTACTATGACGCAGTGTCTGAGGATAGTAGACAGGCTCCTCCTACTTGCTTGTCCTAAGATAAAAGGAGGCAAAGAGCTGCCTGGAAATTCTAATAATTAGCCTTCACGCTCTTGATCAACTATTTTGCTTTGTCCTTACACATGAGTGTTTTGTTTTTATTTTAACACGCTTATTAATTAATTGAAATGCTTGCTCAGAAGAGTGGCTGCCCTGCTGCTGAAGCCTGGGCAGTGGGCCTGCTGTTGAGGAAAGGGGCCAGCGAGGGGTCTGCTGTGTATCTAGGCCTGGCCTGTCGACATCCTCTGCAGACTCTGTCACTGCATTAGTGTGCTAGGGCTGCCATAGCAAAATACCACAGGGCGAGAGGGTTAAACAACACAAACTTGTATTCTCACAGTTCTTGGAGACTAGGAGCCCAAGGTTCTAGCTAATTTGGTTTCTGCTGAGAGCTCTCTTTGGGGCTTGTCGATGTCCATGTTGTCATTGAGTCCTCACATGGCCCTTCCTGGTACATCTCTCTCTGCTCCTCTTCCCATGGGGCCATCAGTCCTATTGGATTTGGGCCAATCCTTACAACCTCCTTCAATCTTAATTACTTCCAAAAGATTCCATATATCTCCATAAACCATCACACTAGGGGTCAGGGCTTCTAGAGAGAAATTTCATGAGGGGGACACAATTAAGTTCCTAGCAGTCATCATCAAAGAGAAGCACATTTTCAGAGACCCCAAATCCTCACTCTTAAAAACTAGTGAGAAGCTGTTAAGTAGAATAAAATGCAGGGAATTCCCATAGCCCTCCAAGTCATAAGTAGAGTTTTCCTTTACACAGGAGGAAAGTATTATAAAGATTCTAATTGCATCATTCCTTTTAACAGAACATCTGATGATGCCTTTGAGGATTTTAAACATATTCTTGAGACTTGTTTTTTTAAAAATCCTAATAAACACCTAGTCTGCTGGTTTAGAGCCAATGAGCTAAAGATCTTTGCCTTCAAAACAGGTAAGGTAAAATTGTTCAATCCCGGTAGCACATTAGAATCACCTGGAGAGTCTGTTTCTTTGTTTTGGTTTGTGTGCATGTGTGTTAAGTGCTGATTCCTGGACTCTCTCCCAGGTCGCTTAAATCAGAATCTCTGGGGGCGGGTGTTGGCTTTATTAGCTGTAAAAACCCTCCAGGGCATTTGAATTCACTATAAGAATTGAAAACAACAGATACGATTTCCTGTTTTGTCTCAATTGTTTTAGGGCCAGAATTTAATTTTGAAATAAAAATGTAATAACATAAATGCATAATTACACCAGTATTATGCTCAAATAGCAACATTGCTGAAACCAAACTGTTGGCCTGCACAGTAATCACCTAAAATGCTCCTCTCCCTGCTGATGTATGAAAGTCTCTAATATATAATGGGGTCCACAACCCACAGTATCGCCAACTCACTCAGAATAAAAGCCCAGCTTCCCACAGTGGCTTAGGAGATTTATACCCTCTTTGCTTTATGTCTGTGTCTGATGTCATCTCTCCTGCTCTCTGCCTGGCTGTCTCTGCTTCAGCTGACCTACCTCCTTATTCTCCACGTTGTAGCCTTGCATCAATGATTCTCTCCTCCTGGAAGGCTCTGCCCCAGATATCCATGTGGCTGAGGTTCTCACATCTGTCCAGTCTTTCATTTAACTGATACCTTTCTGATGAGAGCTCCCCAGTTACCCTATTGAGAACATGAAACCCACACTCACGTGTGTCCATGCATTTCCCACCCCTTTTGCTCATTCATTTTCTCAAAGCATTTCTCAGTCTCCCACACACTAGTTACTGTTTGTTGTATATATTGCTTGTCTCCTCCCACTACAACGTATGCCCCACGAAGACAAGTGTCTTTATTCCACCGATGCGTCTTGTCTGGAAAGTTACCTGAGACAGAGCAACCATTCAGAATGCTAGGTTTGTTTGTTTTTATTTGGCTATGCCGGGTCTTAGTTGCAGCACGTGGGATCTTCCTTTCAGCATGCACGCTCCTGGTTGTGACATGCAGGATCTAGTTCCCTAACCAGGAATCGAACCTGGGCCCCCTGCATTAGGAGTGCAGAATCTTAACCACTGGATCACCAGAGAAGTCCCAGTACATCAGTTTTTAAATGAATGAATGAGGTGCCTGCTGGTTTCCATAGATAGGACCCATGGGCAGCCCTGTAACATTTCAGGACTCTAGACTCTGTGACTTCCAGCCGAGCACCTTCTACTACCTAGGCCTCGTAGGGGAGGATGGAGGACAGACGCAAGCTCATAGTAATTCTAATCCTGTTTCTGGTATTCCACTGTCAATGGGGAGATAAAACTAAATCCAACTACCCCAGAAGAAGGAAAATATTCATTCCACATTTTTTAAGCTATTTCATAATATCCTGGTGGCTCAGTTATGACTGTTTAACATCTCAATCTAGCTCTTTGAGCTTCCCTGGTGACTCAGATGGTAAAGAATCCCCCTTCACCACAGGAGACCTGGGTTCGATCCCTGGGTTGTGAAGATCCCTAGGAGAAGGGAATGGCTACCCACTCCAGTATTCTGGCCTGGATAATTCCATGGACAGAGGAACCTGGCAGGCATGGGGTCACAAAGAGTCAGACATGACTGAGCGACTTTCACTTTGAAAGGACAAAGAAACTTTTCTCAAACAAAAATTTTTAAAGTCTTAGTATGAAGAGAGCTAGTGAGTGAAGAATGCCTGTGCTTATCCTTGACAGCTCTTGGTCTGACATTATTCAATGGGTAAAATTCCCACTAAAAGGTTCATTACTAAGCCTGATTTTAACACTAGGGGAAAATGTTGTGGAGACAGCTAAATGTAAGCACCAACCCTCATTTCCGACCCTTCTGAATTCATAGCTCTTGTCTCACCTCCTGCCTCTGACTCACATTCCTCTGAAGAATCTATTCCACAAAAACCCCTGGCTCAAAGCAGCACAATCTGTCCCCTCGGGAACCCAAAAGCAGACTCTGAGCTGAACAGCTTGTTGTGTTTATTTTATCCTTTTCCCATCATCCTCATGAAGGCTTATCTTCAGGGAAGACAACGATGTCAGAAACTCTAATTGGATCTTACCGGGCTTTTCCAATTTCAGGGTGTGGTTTTAGGAGGAAGAAGCTGTCATATAAACTCATCTTTAGCATTATGAGTAATAGAGGAAGAAATAACTTTGAAGTGCACATATTCCTTTTGCTCTCCAAGTTTGACACATTATAGTGAAATTATAAAGCTTTCATGTTGCCTTCTCTTACTTCTTTGTGGATGGCTGGTGAGAGAAGAAAATTACGTGTAGCCACAAAGCACTGACTTTTTAGTCTATGGATTTTGTTTTGTTTTTTTTTTTCCTTTCACATAGATGTATTTGCCTGTACCTATCTTATCTTTTATCCTTCACCTAATTTGTTGGAAGTGGCCATTTAAGGCATGATGGGGAAGAGAAAAAGGAAGAAAACACTCTTGATATTACAGCAATGAACACTGAAACTGAAAATGAGGATGAGCTAGCATTATCTGTATAATAACCTCTGGAAGGTTCTGATTCCTGATGAGCTCAGGGCAGCCGAGCGGGCAGAAATCATATAGAAACAGAAGTCACACCGCCTGCGTTGCTCAGACTCTGGCATAGAATGGAGCCGTAAGTGCCTTTAGCTGTCGCCTGGCGTGTGACGGGAGGAGGGATCCAACTATTCAGATTGCCAAGCGAACCGGAAATTTGTAATTAATACGTGCAGATGGTAGGGGAGCTTTTTTCTATGAGAGGAGGTAATTGAGGCCAACTCTGCCTGTTCAGTCAGTGGCATCTGAAAGCCTTCCCAGTTCTCAGGGGATTGGAAAGTGTGGGTAAGGCTGCAGTTTGGAGCTGGGTCAGATGGTAAAGAATCTGCCAGCAAGGCAGGAGACCCAGGTTCGATCCCTGAGTGAAGATCCCCTGGAGAAGGGAATGGCTGCCCACTCCAGTATTCTTGCCTGGAGAATCCCGTGGATGGAGGAGCCTGGCTGGCTACATTCCACAGGGTCGCCAAGAGTCAGGCACAACTGAGCCACTAACACTTTCACTTTCACTTCACTGCCTGTTCCATCAGTGACATCTGAAAAACTTTACAGTTCTGGGGGGTGGATTGGAAAGTGTGGGTGAGGCTGGGGTTTGGCGCTTTCTCATTTCAGGAGCCCCAGCCCCTTCAGTGGCAGCTCAGCTTATGCCTCAGTGGAGCCCTGATGGCATTGGAACTGGACTCAATGTTAAATACAGGTCTTAAAGGTGTCACGGGCTTCTCTGGTGGCTCAGATGGTAAAGACTCTGCCTGCAATGTGGGAGACCTGGGTTCGATCCTGGGTTGGGAAGATCCCCTGGAGAAGGGAATGGCAGCCCACTCCAGTATTCTTGTCTGGAGAATCCCATGGACAGAGGAGCCTAGCAGGCTACAATTCATGGGGTCGCAAAGAGTCAGACATGACTGAGCGACTAACAGTGTCACCATCAGAGGTGTCACACGGGGCCTCACCCCACCCCTCCTCAGGGCGTTCCTGCTGACTGAATCCCTTTTCAAGGCCCAGTCTTTCCTGGATCATGACAGGATGGAAGAGGGGAAGTGACAGGTGAAGAGGTTTTATTGTCCCTCTCCAGTGACTGCAGGGGCCTGTCAGCCCCATGTCCTACAACTGGCACCACAAACAGACTTTCAGGTGAGTTCCCACCATCCTTCTAAGCTGCACCAGTTACCTATCTGATCCACTCACATTGACCCTGGGCAATGACAGTCCACAAGCTTGATGACCAGCAACTGACATGCCCACTGCAAAAGTTGTTGATTCAGAGTGATAGGAAAGTTAGGTGTCTGGCGAGGGCTCTCACCTCTGGTTGATGGGAATGTTGCTGGAGAATGAGACACCTCAGAAAAAAACGACATGGGAGTCACATATTTACTGTGGGAAAGGAACGATGAACCGGATCATATTGATCCAGAGTTGGGAAAATGAGGTCTGGAGAGGTGAAATAACTTTCCCAACCACCCAGGATGTGCGTGCTGGAGTCAGATAATAACCCAGAGTTCCTGAACCCTTTGTTCTATTCTTTTTTCCCCACTGACTCATAAGAAGTCTCTTCTGGCAGGTTCTATTCTTTTAGAAAATCTACTTTATTATCATGCTGAGGCTACTCTCAGCTTGAGCCTGAGTTACATTCACTGCTGACTTGCAGACATACCTGACTGATGGGCTAAAAGCATGAACCAGCCAAAGATTTCTTTGCACAAAGAACAAAAAATTTTGCAAAATAACTCACCCTAAGGAGGCATGAATTAGTTCCTGTAATAAGACTAGTAAGAACATGTTATGTTCTATTTACTGTATAGTAAAGGGAATGATACGGAGAAGGCAATGGCAAGCCACTCCAGTACTCTTGCCTAGAAAATCCCCTGGATGGAGGAGCCTGGTAGGCTGCAGTCCGTGGGGTCGCTAAGAGTCGGACACGACTGAGCGACTTCACTTTCACTTTTCACTTTCCACTTTCACACATTGGAGAAGGAAATGGCAACCCACTCCAGTGTTCTTGCCTGGAGAATCCCAGGGACGGGGGAGCCTGGTGGGCTTCCGTCTATGGGGTCACACAGAGTCGGACACGGCTGAAGTGACTTAGCAGCAGCAGCAGCAAAGGGAATGATCTTCAATACCTTGTAATAACCTCTAACGGAATACAATCGGAAAAAACTGAAAGACTATGCTGTACACCTGAAACTCACACAATATTGCGAATCAGATAAGCTCCAATAATAATTTTAAAAAGAATGTCAGTCAGTCAGTTCAGTCACTCATTCATGTCTGACGCTTTGTGACCCCAGGGACTGCAGCACACCAGGCTTCCCTGTCCATCACCAACTCCTGGAGCTTACTCAAACTCATGTCCATGGAGTCAGTGATGGCATCCAACCATCTCATCCTCTGTCATCCCCTTCTCCTCCCGCCTTCAATCTTTCGCAGCATCAGAGTCTTTTCCAACGAGTCAGTTCTTCGCATCAGGTGGCCAAAGTATTGGCGTTTCAGCTTCAGCATCAGTCCTTTCTTTAAAAATGGGTGATTTTTCTGTCAGTCCATTAACATCTTTCAACTCAGTCTCTCTTGAGTAACTATGCAGAGGGAACTGTGTTTGCAAAATAATTCACATCAGAGCAAAAATCAGGGAAGAGGTATATGCCCACCTTCCCTGAGGGAGTCCCTGCTGCTGCTGCTGCTAAGTCACTTCAGTCGTGTCCGACTCTGTGTGACCCCATAGACGGCATCCCACCAGGCTCCCCCATCCCTGGGATTCTCCAGGCAAGAACACTGGAGTGGGTTGCCATTTCCTTCTCCAATGTGTGAAAGTGGAAAGTGAAAAGTGAAAGTGAAGTCGCTCAGTCGTGTCTGACTCGTAGCGACCCCATGGACTGCAGCCCACCAGGCTTCTCCGTCCATGGGATTTTCCAGGCAAGAGTACTGGAGTGGCTTGCCATTGCCTTCTCCGGAGGGAGTCCCTGGCATCGTGCAAATCAAGGGTCATAGGTAGGAAGCAGCACTATGCTTTCTTTGTATATTAGTCTATATGAAGGCCATCCCTAGGATTATACAGGCAAATGCAAGGGTCCTTGTCTAGAACATTCAATTCTACTTACTGGTGGACCAAGAGAGTTGTGAAAAGGGAAGGGTGAAAACCAAAAAACCTGGTTTTGAAACTTCACTGAGTCACTGATAACTGAGAAACCTTAAGAAAGTGATTTCAACTTTCTGGACCTCAGTTTCCTCATCTGTAAAATAGATGGGTAATAAGTTCTCTGGGATTAAAGCGATATGACTGTTTGTACCCTTCTCTGCCTCTTGCCATCATTCAGTGAGAAATGTGTCCAAGGAACCAGTTTGGGGGGCAACACTTTGGCCCCATAGAGAACCTTTTCTGCACGATCTGTGGATCATTTCTCAGGAGGAACCTTCCTGGAATGGACATCATTTTGCATGTAAACCAGAGTTGCTGGAGAGATGGCACCTCACAATAGGCCTCTGATTAGCAGCACCCGGAGTCACGAACAGCGGTTGAGTCAGCTACAACCCCCCTTCTAAATTGGGTCTGATCGTGCCTGCGCCCTGACAGAACCCCTCCACTGATCTCCAGAGAAGTGGCTTTAGCAGGAGATGGTCACCAGGGGGCGGTGTGGTTGATCATAGGCTGCCCACAGCGTCAGGAGACAGCACAGTGAACACATCTCTCTGATTTTGAGTCCTCTGCCTTCCTGTCAGATAGTCTGTTCAATTTCACCTTCTACCAGCATGGTTCCCGGAAAGGGGGTGATGCGTGATCATACCAGTGCACCCATTCTTCCCCTTCAGAACATGAATCATGTTCATGGAAACACCTCTAAGGATATTAACATGAGGAGTGACTCTGGGAAACCTTATGTTTATTCAACAAAAAGATGCTTTTCTGACATGTAAAATGCTCTAGAACATTTTAGGAATGATGGAAAGTTTCAAAGTTTTTTTTAAAAAATTAATCCTTGTTGGAGTATAGTTGCTTTACAGTGTTGTGTTAGTTTTTACTGTACAGCAGATCATTTTTTTTGGACAGTATTTTGAATTTCCTCCTTTACCATTGGCCTATCGAGGCTCACTATTTCTTGAGTAATGCTGGCACTTTTTATCTTTTAAAGGAAATTTTCAATCCTGATACTTTCAATTTATTATACAGAATGGCTTTCTATATAATATTTTGCTATAATTGTAATTACCATTCCATCTGATATTCCATTACTTTGCTTCCACATTCACTGTACTTGTATCCTGCCTTTCCTTAAAGGCACATAAATGTCTGTCACCTCCATCCCAACTAAAACAAAAAATCCTTTAACTTATTTTTTGTTTTCCTGTTTAATAACTCACTTTTATCTCATTTTTTCAGGTTTTCTTATATTTTTGTGGTATAATATCTCTAGCTTTTTTATTTAAATGCCTCCTGTAAAAAGTTACTTCTTATTTTATAATGTAAATGACTTAACGTTAAGCCTGTCTCTGAGTACAGCTTTTAGCTTCATGGTATGGGCTTGATTTGCAACATGCTTGTCACTTTCTTAATACCCCACAATTATGCTGAGATTTGTTTTGACCCTGGAGTTATGTAGGCAAGCATTTTGTTTTGTTTTATCCCAAGTGATTAAATGGTCATGAAAACTACTGCTGAAAACTGACATAGGGTTGAAGCTAGACTACTGTTCTGCTCATTTGTAACCTGGCAAATAGAGAAAGCAGTTCTACAGACAGAGTGAAGGCACATGAAATCTACGTCAAAAATAATCTCCCAGTGTCTCTGATGTAATGGAAACAGGGACTGCTATTGAAGGACCATTACACTAAACCACAATTCCTCTTACCTAGAGCAAAACCAGGGATCAAACACTCTCTTCTCCCCCTTACCACCAGACCATCTCTCAGTGACTCCAGACCACACTAAAACTTCAGCATTCCATCATGTTAATAAAATTGTGCAATGACTACCATTTTCTAAGTGCTTATTCTTGCTTTGTAGAGATTAAGTAACTTGTACAATGCCATGAAGCAAGTAGGTGATAGAACCAGGATTAAAAACCAGATTGAGTGGCCTCTCATCCATCCAGGTTCTGACTCCCATGCTTGCTCCCTGGAGAACAACGAATGCCCAGTTGATGAAATGTCTAGTCCAAAAACATAAATGGCAGGTACAGGAACTAAATAATTTGGAATTGCTATTCAGACTCTGTAATGCCCACAAGGTCCAAGAAAAACCAAGTAGCAAATCTGTTCTTTGTACATTATAGACAGGGTAGATACAGAAAAAAAAATCTTTTTTAATAACAGGGACCATTTTTAAACTCTATTGAATTTGTTACAATATTGCTTCTGCCTTGTAGTTCCCCAACCAGCGATTGAACCTGAATCCCCTGCATTGGAAGGTGAAATCCTAACCACTGGGCCACCAGGGAATTCCCCAGAAAAAGATATTTTTTCATCATCATGAAAGCTGATGCAGGCAAAAGGCCTTTAAAAAAATATCTGACTCATCATCTCTTTCAGAATCCTATCAAGTTGCATTTCAATATAAGTGGACTAGTAATTTTTTCATTTTCCATGCCTCTTTGCCTCTAATAGTACAAATAAATACAATTTTTACTTATATAAGCAAAATCATCTCTAAGATGACTTCAACTGTAATAATCTGCCATCCAGTGAGTATTAAATAAACAGTTTATCCCTCCATCCCCCACAAATACTGCTTACCTCAAAGGAAAAGATTAGTTATAAGACTCCCTACATGAATTCTTGCCTCATAATATATTTGTTTTGCAGAAAAATCTTTCATGTAACAATTTATATATGCATTTGACCATCGTGCATATTAACTGATCATTTTAAAAATAACAATTAATGATGATACAGAATTGGGCATTAACTATAGGATGCTGGAGGTCAAGCCCTTGGAAAGTGGCAGGAATTCTGCTGACTCCATGGTTTGTTTCTGATTTTCCCTGATCAGTACACAGCTTATGAGCTACAGCAGACTTTCATTCTGAAAAGTCAATATCCAAGGGCATATTTTAAATTAATCAAACCTGTTTCTGAGAGATAAGCTAAATTAGTTCTTTAAAAGGAGAATGTGAAAAGCAAACTTATGTGTTCATCATATTTAGCTTCAAGAAATAGTCTTACATAACTCCAAAGTGGATTTAACTGAACCAAAACCCAACTTCAAGTTTGAAACTGATATGAAACCTCAAAAGAATGTGTTGTGAATTTCTGAACTCATAGGTTGCACTCATTATATTTCTTATTGTTCCATTCATTTAAATCACAATTTAAATTATGGGAGTCAAGTCAATAAATGTCTATTAACCTCCCTTATCTACTGTGAATTGAAAACAGGAGTGTAAAACAGTTTGTCTACCCAGAAAGTGAAGTCTTACTGAGGAAGAAGACTTAGACATATGGAAACAGTTACAGATGAATTAAAAAACTGTATAAAAATGACTCAAAATTCATGACTTCTAAATGGTATGATGTTCTTCTACAGTCTCTATGTTACTTCTTGACTCTGTCTTCTCATTTAATTGTGGCCCAAGCTAGGCTATAGAAACCTTAGACAGAGGCATGTTTTTATTTATTAAGTGGGAGATTATTATCATCCCTTGTTTTCAGAGTAGTTTTAATAAAAGATTAGCACACAAACCTTAAGCAGTGTGTAGAAAAGAAGAGCTTCAGAGAAAACAAATGATGTGTCTGGGATCATGTCACCTGGTAGCCAACTTCTTTCTGCAAATATCTTATACTCTTGAGATAGTCATCGATTTCTTTCTTAAAAAGTCTTTGTTGAATTTGTTACAATATTGCTTCTGTTTTATGTTTTGGTTTTTTGGCTGTGAGGCATGTGGCATCTCAGCTACCCAGTTCAGTTCAGTTCAGTTTAGTCGCTCAGTCATGTCTGACTTTTTGCGACCCCCTGAATCGCAGCACACCTGGCCTCCCTGTCCATCACCAACTCCCGGAGTTCACTCAAACTCATGTCCATCGAGTCGGTGATGCCATCCAGCCATTTCATCCTCTGTCGTCCCCTTCTTCTCCTGCCCCCAATCCCTCCCAGCATCAGACTCTTTTCCAATGAGTCAACTCTTTGCATGAGGTGGCCAATGTATTGGAGTTTCAGCTTCAGCATCAGTCCTTCCAATAAACACCCAGGACTGATCTCCTTTAGGATGGACTAGTTGGACCTCCTTGCAGTCCAAGGGACTCAGCTCCCCAACCAGGGATAAAACCTGCATCCCCTGCAATAGAAGGCAAAGTCTTAACCACTGGACTACAAGGAAGTCCCATCCATTGATTTCTTAATCAATAGCAATTTGAGGATTTGTAGACTATAGGCTTCTTTAAGAAAGGTAATTTTTACCTTGTCTGTCCCCCTGCTCACCAAAGTATTTAGCACATGCTAGACGTACAATATTATCTGCTTGCTTGATTTTAAAAAATGAGTGAATAAATAAGTGTCCTTTAAAAAGTGTCTCCTTTTTAAAAATGCAAGATTAAGTAGCATAATAAAAGTTTGAATAAGATGTCTTTTGATTCTTCTAAATGCAAGAGCTTGCATTTAAAACGATCTATATGTCCAATGACTGCACCATACATCAACAAATTCTTAAATATTAGAGCAGGGATGTTGAAAGACTCTGTATTCTTTTGGCTTTGTATGTACAAGTATGGGGATTCATTTCTTTTGAAAATCTAGTAAGAAAGATTATTCCAAGTGGTGGGCAAAAAAATCCTCAGATTTAAGAAAAGAAGAGTTATTATTTCTAGTCTTTCCTCCTGGTCTCCAGGTGATACAATTTCTAGAGTTTCAGTCTCTCATCTTTCGAGTTTATGGTTGGCAGTGAAATAGATGTCTTTATAGAATAAGTGGTTGAAACAACATTGGCAAATTTCAATACTCTTGCTCTTAACTATGCTTCAAGAGCAGTCCCTGATGAGTGCACTATCTGTGATCCACAAAATGGAAACACCTCTTCAGAAAGGAGAGCAAATTCTAGTTGATTAAGTGAAATTAAAAAATCAGTTAATGGGGCTTCCCTGGTGGTTCAGTGGTAAAGAATCCACCTGCCATGCAGGAGACATGGGTCTGGTCCCTGGTCTGGGAAGATCTCACATGCTGTGTCACAGCTAACCCTGTGTGCCACAACTATTGAGCCTGTGCTCTAGAGCCCAGGGAGCTGCAACTGCTGAGCCCACAAGCCACAACTACGACACCCATGTGCCCTAGAGCCCGTGCTCTGCCCCAAGAAGAGCGGCCACAATGAAAAGCCCGTGCACCACAGCTGGAGGGTAGCCCAGCTCACTGCAACTAGAGAAAACCTGCACAGCAACAAAGACCCAGCATAGCCGCAAGTTAATGAATAAAAATTATTTTAAAAATCAATTAATGGTTGCAGATATGCAGTACATTGAATATTTGTTTACTCCCAATTCAAACATTGAAACCTAATCCCTGACGCGATGGTATCTGGAGGTGAAGACTTTTGGAGGTGACTAGGTCATGAGGGTCTTGTTTTTGCTGACTGTATAGAGCTTCTCCATCTGTGGCTGCAAAGAATATAATCAATCTGATTTCGGTGTTGACCATCTGGTGATGTCCATGTGTAGTCTTCTCTTGTGTTGTTGGAAGAGGGTGTTTGCTATGACCAGTGCGTTCTCTTGGCAAAACTCTATTAGCCTTTGCCCTGCTTCATTTCGTGCTCCAAGGCCAAATTTGCCTGTTACTCCAGGTGTTTCTTGACTTCCTACTTTTGCATTCCAGTCCCCTGTAATGAAAAGGACATCTTTTTTGAGTGTTGGTTCTAAAAGGTCTTGTATGTAGGTCTTCATAGAACCATTCAACTTCGGCTTCTTCAGCGTTACTGGTTGGGGCATAGGCTTGAATTACTGTAATATTGAATGGTTTGCCTTGGAAATGAACAGAAATCATTCTGTCATTTTTAAGATTGCATCCGAGTACTGAATTTCGGACTCTTTTGTTGACCATGATGGCTACTCCATTTATTCTAAGGGATTCCTGCCCACAGTAGTAGATATAATGGTCATCTGAGTTAAATTCACCCATTCCAGGCCATTTTAGTTCACTGATTCCTAGAATGTCTACGTTCACTCTCGCCATCTCCTGTTTGACCACTTCCGATTTGCCTTGATTCATGGACCTTACATTCCAGGTTCCTATGCAATATTGCTCTTTATAGCATCGGACCTTGCTTCTATCAACAGTCACATCCACAACTAGGTATTGGTTTTGCTTTGGGTCCCATCCCTTCATTCTTTCTGGAGTTATTTCTCCACTGATCTCCAGTAGCATACTGGGCACCTACTGACCTGGGGAGTTCCTCATTCAGTATTCTATCATTTTGCCTTTTGATACTGTTCATGGGGTTCTCAAGGCAAGTATACTGAAGTGGTTTGCCACTCCCTTCTCCAGTGGACCACATTCTGTCAGACCTCTCCACCATGACCCATCCATCTTGGGTGGCCCCACATGGCATGGCTTAGTTTCATTGAGTTAGACAGGGTTGTGGTCCGTGTGATCAGATCAACTAGTTTTCTGTGATTATGATTTCAGTATGTCTGCCCTCTGATGCCCCCTTGCAATACCTACCGTCTTATTTGGGTTTCTCTTACCTTGGTTGTGGAATATCTCTTCACAGCTGCTCCAGCAAAGCGCAGCCGCTGTACCTTACCTTGGACGTGGGGTAGCTCCTTTCGGCCACACTTCTGCGGGTGGTCGGTTGTTTGTGCCGAGCCGGCGTCTGTGCCCCTGGACGCTAGTAAAGTCATGCTCAAAATTCTCCAAGCCAGGCTTCAGCAATATGTGAACCGTGAACTCCTAGATGTTCAAGCAGGTTTCAGAAAAGGCAGAGGAGCCAGAGATCAAATTGCTAACATCTGTTGGATCATGGAGAAAGCAAGAGAGTTCCAGAAAAACATCTATTTCTGCTTCATTGATGATGCCAAAGCCTTTGACTGTGTGGATCACAATAAACTGTGGAAAATTCTGAAAGAGATGGGAATACCAGACCACCTGACCTGCCTCTTGAGAAACCTGTATGCAGGTCAGGAAGCAACAGTCAGAACTGGACATGGAACAACAGACTGGTTCCAAATAGGAAAAGGAGTACGTCAAGGCTGTATATTGTCACCCTGCTTATTTAACTTATATGCAGAGTACATCATGAGGAACGCTGGGCTGGAAGAAGCACAAGCTGGAATCAAGATAGCCAGGAGAAATATTAATAACCTCAGATATACCGATGACACCACCTTTATGGCAGAAAGTGAAGAGGAACTCAAAAGCCTCTTGATGAAAGTGAAAGAGGAGAGTGAAAAGGTTGGCTTGAAGCTCAACATTCAGAAAACAAAGATCATGGCATCTGGTCCCATCACTTCATGGGAAATAGATGGGGAAACAGTGGAAACAGTGTCAGACTTTATATTTGGGGGCTCCAAAATCACTGTGGATGCTGATTGCAGCCATGAAATTAAAAGACACTTACTCCTTGGAAGGAAAGTTATGACCAACCTAGATAGCATATTACAAAGCAGAGACTTTACTTTGCCAACCAAGGTCCGTCTAGTCAAGGCTATGGTTTTTCCCGTGGTCATGTATGGATGTGAGAGTTGGACTGTGAAGAAAGCTGATCGCCGAAGAATTGATGCTTTTTAACTGTGGTGCTGGAGAAGACTCTTGAGAGTCCCTTGGACTGCAAGGAGATCCAACCAGTCCATCCTAAAGGAGATCAATCCCGGGTGTTCATTGGAAGGACTGATGCTAAAGCTGAAACTCCAATACTTTGGCCACCTCATGTGACGAGTTGACTTACTGGAAAAGACTCTGATGCTGGGAGGGATTGGGGGCGGGAGGAGACGGGGACGACAGAGACTGAGATGGCTGGATGGCATCACCGACTCGATGGACATGAGTTTGAGTGAACTCTGGGAGTTGGTGATGGACAGGGAGGCCTGGCGTGCTGTGATTCATGGGGTCGCAAAGAGTCAGACATGACTGAGCGACTGAACTGAACTGAACTGAGGTCATAAGGGTGGAGCCCTCATGGATAGGATTAGTGATTTTATAAAAGAGACCATGAAGAGCTCCCTTGCTCCTTCTTCCATGTAAGGAATAGCAAGAAGGAGGTCCTCACCAGACACCGAATCTTTCAGTGCCTTGATCTTTGACTTTCCACCCTCCAGAACTGTGAGGAATGGATGTGTGTTGTTTAGGTCACCCATTCTAAGATATTTTGTTACCACAGCCTAAGCAGACTAAGACAGACTGCATTTAGTTTCCTAATGCAGTAATGGGAGTCTAGATATTTACATCTTGATCAATACATCAAATTCAGTACATCAAAAGCTAATTTTTCTGTTGCCACATCTCAGTAACCAGTATAAGTTCCCTCTTCATCATCTGAACAGCCCTCCAAAGTGAGTCCCAACCAACCAACTCCACTGTGGTTGACCCAGCAACATACGAATAAGGATGGGCAATTACCACCTGGGAGCCTGGACACTCTGAGAGTGTGTCATTATGGGAGTCATTTTCGTAGAGGTTGCTATGGTTTCTGTGTTACATTCTCTATAGTTGGATGATTTTAGTTAATCAATGGCAAGCCACAGTGTAATTATTTTCTCTTCAGAGAACACAAGGAAGAAGAAAAAGCTTGGCATTGCTTGTATAATGTCACTGCTGACAGCTATTTTCTTTGACTATAAAAGAAAGATATGTTCTTATTCTAAATGAAAAGCAGAAAAGGAAAGTTGGGAGAAAATTGAAATAATTTTCCAATTTAGGCTAGCCTTTTAAGAAGTACCAGAAAAGCTATTTTCCCAAATGATCTTCCTAGAACTTTATTTTTTTTTTTTAATTAGGATGTTCATCCAGGAGGATGTGAGGAAAAAACTACCCCCACTCACAAAGAATCTTGGGATTTTTCTTACTACCTAGACAGAGTCTGGACGTTGAGAAGCCATGGTTTGGGCTTATTACTCCCCCTTAAGTTAATCACTCCTCCACTTTTTACAGTTTGTTTACTGGATATTACTAAAAGAAAAACCACTACTTCATATAGCTGACAACACACACACACACAAAATGTGGGAAATAATCCCTTGAAAAGTAGCAGAGAAATAAAACCATCACAAGTAAAACCATTAAACAGGCTCAAGAGATCATTCAGAATGCTAAACATTCAAGAACTGACACCTACTTTCCATTCTAGTCCCAAGGATTGATTGGGTATAATCTAAGTATGCCACACTCATTCAATTGCTGGTTGGCCATCTTCATACAGACAGTGGAAACAGCACGTGAAAGTCACAGGGACAGGGGTCTCCTCGGAAGTAATTCAAGACTTCTGGGTTGCATCGTCAGAGAGGATGGGTGGAGGAATTTACAAAGAGGAAGGCAAGGCTCTTGTTTTGAGGAACTTTGCTTTTGCATGTAGAAGACAAGCATTCTTGAGTGAGATGGAAAAGTTTTTTCATTGTAAATGTAAAGTTCAGTCAATTTCCTGTGTGAAGGAACAGTCAAGGCAGTCAAAGCCAGAGTTCTTTGGTCCCATATAAGCAAGTCCTATCACTCCCCACTGTTCTGCTTTGAAAGTGTATGTTTCATTCAAACTGTATGATATTAGTTCACTTTTGAAAACAGGCCCATTTTCAGATAGATCCAGCTCTCTACAAAGGGGCTATGTTCCTTCACTATGTGAAAAGAAACTCAGAGCCTTAACATGTGTTGTCAGATGTACAAGAAAAAGTGGACTTAATAGTTTTGAAAGACAATGCGGACTTACTGTGAATTCCCTTAACTTCTTTTATTTGAAAATAAAAGCAAAATACAGATAATGGAAAATTTTATGATTTAGGGAATTATGTTCATCTGTTCAGATTAGAAGCTGCCCTTGGCTTTAGTTGTTACCATCACATTCCTAAGCCAACATCACTGCTTTTTTGGGGTTTGGCACTAAGGTGTGTATCCCTGATTTATATGGGAAAATGGGATGTCCCTCTCTTGGCCCATCAGGTAGGCTGAGAATCCATCAGGTTTTGCAGAATTGAGTTTCTATTCACAGTGGCTGGCTTCCTCTGAGCACTAAAGTCACACACCTCTTCCCATTGAGATTTCCCCCGAGGGTGCCGAGGTCTTTTGTAGAACATGCAGTCTGCTTACGTTGTGGTTTGCACCCTTGTTAGCACTTTTGATGAGAACACACAGCACGTATCACCATAAGTTCAAGTTCACTTGTAAGCTACAAATTGAAGAGTTCTTTCTGTGACAGTAAATACATTCTTTCCCAGTGCATACCCCACTACACACTCAAGTAGCTTTTTCTCAAATGTTGTTCACACTTCTGCTCAGAATATTTTTGCAACATCGGTGAGGCAGTTCTCATTGATACTTACTTGTTTGTCTGCTTATAAAAAGAATACCTAGTTTTTACGGAATATTTAGAAAACAGAAAAGTTTTCAAATGAACATTGAAAATTATGTACAGCCGCTGTTCAGTAATTACTACCACTAACATACGGTTTGTTGTTTTAAAAAATTTATGTGCTCACACGCATGTGTATAGCCAAGTAAACACAAAAATATGTTAAACTATATATATGATTGTGTATATAGTAATACAATGAGCTATAAGGATAATTCTCCAAGCCAGGTTTCAGCAGTATGTGAACTGTAAACTTCCAGATGTTCAAGCTGGATTTAGAAAAGGCAGAGGAACCAGAGATCAAATTGCGAACATCCTCTGGATCATCAAAAAAGCAAGAGAGTTCCAGAAAAACATCTACTTCTGCTTTATTGAGTATGCCAAAGCCTTTGACTGTGTGAATCACAACAAACTGGAAAATTCTTAAAGAGATGGGAATACCAGACCACCTGACCTGCCTCTTGCGAAATCTGTATGCAGGTCAGGAAGCAAAAGTTAGAACTGGACATGGAACAACAGACTGGTTCCAAATTGGGAAAGAAGTGTGCCAAAGCTGTATATTGTCGCCTTCCTTATTTAATATATATGCAGAGTATGTCATGTGAAATGCCAGACTGGATGAATCACAAGCTGGAATCAAGATTGCTGGGAGAAATATCAATAACCTCAGATATACAGATGATACCACCGTTATGGCAGAAAGTGAAGAGGAACTAAAGAGCCTCTTGATGAAAGTGAAAGAGGAGAGTGAAAAAGTTGCCTTAAAGCTCAACATTCAGAAAACTAAGATCATGGCATCCAGTCCCATCACTTCATGGCAAATAGATGGAGAAACAATGGAAACAGAGAGAGACTTTATTTTCTTGGGCTCCAAAATCACTGCAGCTGGTGACTGAAGCCATGAAATTAAAAGACGCTTTCTCCTTGGAAGAAAAGCTATGACCAAGCTAGACAGCATATTAGAAAGCAGAGATATTACTTTGCCAACAAAGGTCCATCTAGTCAAAGCTAGACTACTGGTTTTTTCAATAGTCATGTATGGATGTGAAAGTTGGACTATAAAGAAAGCTGAACACCAAAAAATGGATGCTTTTGAAGGGTGGTGTTGGAGAAGACTCTTGCAAGTCCCTTGGACTGCAAGGAGATCCAACCATTCAATCCTAAAGGAAATCAGTCCTGAATATTCATTGGAAGGACTGATGCTGAAGCTGAAACTCCAATACTTTGGCCATCTGATGCTAAGAACTGACTCATTGGAAAAGAAATGTTGGGAAAGATTGAAGGCGCAAGAAGAAGGGGACGACAAAGGATGAGATGGTTGGACAGCATCACCAACTCAGTGAACATGAGTTTGAGTAAACTCTAGGAGTTGGTGATGGACAGGGAGGCCTGGCGTGCTACAGTCCATGGGGTCTCAGAGTCAGACATGACTGAGCGACTGAATTGACTGACTGACTGACAAGGATAATCTTTAGTTTGTCATAACTATTGCAACTATCTTATTGTTATTTGACATTAACCTTTTAATTTTTAAGAATATTGATGTAAATGATCATCTATTTTAGATCAGTGGTCTTAAAAAATTTTCCCTTTCTGACTCCACTAATTGCTTAGAAAGTACTTTCACACATTAATTTTTAACGGAGTTTGAGTCTTATTATTTCATTTCATTTCATATTTTTTTCCTGAATGCATCGGGAATTTCTTTACTATAAGATAAAAAGAGAGAATTTAATCTAATTTATTGACTAAATGGCTTATTAATTGTTTCAACTGCATTTTTTACTCTTTCGTCATTGATTTATGAAAACACCTGAATCACATACTATTATTTATATTCTGAGACTTCTTTCTGGGCTGAGTGTTATGTTAATCTGTCCCCTTGTAAATTCATTCATTTAACAGATATTTCTGAAGGTCTGCTAGGTGCCAGACATTCCATTTTAGGTAATGGACATAAAGCAGTAATAACACACACACACAAATCCCTCCCCTGTGGAGCTTACATTTTGGCACAGATTAGGAAGAGATTAACAAATACAGGACAAGTGAGTGAAAGATTTATTATGTCAGACAGTAATGCGAGCTGGGAAGTGAAAAATCAAAGAGAAGAGATGGAGGCTTGTGTGTGGAGGAGGCTGGTGATTACTAGGTTTCTATCAGAAAATAGTTGGCACCAACCATCTGACTGGAAGACATAAAGTAATCTTAAAACATGAAATACTCATTCTTTAGTGATGTCAGGCAATGCCCTAGGGGTGAGGACAGTGCCAAGAACAGTGCTATAACAGAACAGAAATGATTTGTGCAGAAGCACACAGTTGTATTCTTATTTGACATTATAAGCAGGTAGAATCTTACCCCCTAGGACCCTAGGACTGATGATGCTAGATTTTATTACCACTTGGACAGTGACCCATAAATGGTCCTTGATTGACCAAACAAAGAGCTGCTTGGCTTATGGATGGCTGTTCCAAGGTGATCAGACAGCATCCTGTTTGGAAGGCTGCCACTCTGATCGATGGAGGTAAACATAAGTCAGCTTAGAGGACTGAATTTATAATGTTTTCCCCTGTGTTTGGGATTTTACCAACTTGCACGCAGTGGTCAGTGGCTTGTCTATTGGTTAGGCAGAAAAGCAATGGAAAGTTGACCTCTTAAAGGATGCTTGTGTAAGGAAGAGCCTTGTGGAAATCACTGTGGGAATCTGAGGGATCATGTATAAAATTTGGATAGGGAGATAGTATAGGTAAGATAGTGTTAGTCACTGAGTCATGTAATTGTTTTAACAACAGAATATTAAATCACACCAAGCAAGTTAGCTGGATTGTTTTGTACCCTCCTGGCATTAAGCTGATATTCTCAGTCTCATAAGCAGACTGATATTCTCCAACCTTGAAGAACCAGAAATATTACATCTCACTACTTAAACAGTGTTCTTAGAACCGTTACCTTCAATTTGATCAGGACCATCTCACACAGTGTGGTAGATCCTAATGGTATTAAATCTCATTTGTTGGATGTAATTCTCCTAACAAGTGCACTTAACTTTCACAGATGTCCTAGGAATTTCTGTGTGCATATGAGTTCAAGAAAACTGACAACTGTGACTTCCCTGTTACTCCAGTATGGTTAAGACTTTGCTTTCCAATGCCAGGGGTTTGGGTTTGATCCCTGACTGGGGAGCTAAGATTTCATATACCTCTCAGCCAAAATACCAAAAAATAAATAGAAGCAATATTGTAACAAATTCAACAAAGATTTTTTAAATTGTCCATATTTTTAAAGATTTTCTTTTTAAAGAGAAGTGATAGTGCACAATGTAGGAAGAATAAAGAATAAACATTCCAAAAAGGGGTTAGTGAACTGCTGGCTATCAGATCACAGCCACACCCACCCACAAAATCAAGAATCACCAGCTTAAAGATAAAGGTACTAGAGGGACTTCTTGGTTGTCCATTGGTTAGTGATTAAGACTCCACACTTCCAAAGGGATGTGGGTTAGATCCCTGGTTGGGGAACTAGGACCCCACATACTGCATGGTATAGCCAAAATATATATATATATATATAAAACATGTCTAAATAGAATTCTAAATCAAATTTCAAGAATGATAAGAATAAAACAATTTTAATTTTATTCAAAAGTATTTCCTAAGAGGTTTGGTAAACTTAACAAGTTTTACTAGAAGAGAAATGTAATGAAATGGGAGAGGTATTTTATTCTCCCGATTTACTTCACATTGAGTACTTAAAATCAGCCAAAGCCTTAGAAAACATTTAGGTGTTACCATGTTTGTGAACATTGTCCAACACTCCTCCTGTCCCCTGTAGAATATCATTCACCATGCAGCAGAAATCATTATACGGTTATTTAACTTTGGACATCTTTCAATAGATTCTGATTATCTCATTAAAAGCTAAGCCTGAAGGCTTGTGGAACATCTGTGTGTGTGTGTGTGTGTGTATGATATCTATCTTAAATGAAAATTTTACACGTATATGAAAAAGAATCACATTAGCCTCTGAAAACTAATGTCAAGACAGAAGAAGAGAGATTGAAGGTCAATTTGTTTTCTCTTATTTCTGTAAGTTTTAATGTCAGTGATTTCTATTGTGTACAATCTGTTTCCTTGTTTCTGGCAAAGCATTTCCGGCTGACAGCCATCCAAAATGTCCGTACTAGTGCAGACTACGATTTGATTTATGGGAGCAGTGTAAGTGTGTAAAACATTTAATCTGATGCTTTTGACATGTTTGAAGAGGATACGAAATAAAGGGAATACCCTGAAAGATAGAGCGGTCCTTCCTGGTAGCTGGTCAGCCATGACTTCCCCAGAAATGCACAAAAGGAGCTTGCTCACGCACGAATCTGGGACACTGACTTCCCCACAGATATGCCACGTCAGCCAGCTAAAGGGCTTATGTGAGTCATTTATGCCCTCGTTTCGAATTGAAAAGTACATACATCTGGCACTGTTATGCTTGACTGGTGCTAGCTTGTGGCATATGAACAGCTGAGGAATAAATTTGGGGACATTATTAACCATGACCAAAATGGGCCACTCGGTTTCACTGGCTTAAAAATGACAGCTCCTGGTTTTCTAAAATGTGTCTTAGTATTTGAGGATGTACATTAAAATATTAGTTACTAATCAAGAGTTGGATATGATTGAGCAACTGAACTGAATTGAACTGAATTCATAAACTTTTTTTTGATCTGTACATATCTATCCTCTAGCAAATTGAAAAACAAAATTCAGGAATTTGTAAATGTATAGTTTAAAAGACATAGAAGGACATTTGCATTTGAGGGAGAGTCAAGCTATTCTTGTGCAGCTGTTTGATGATGCAAAATCAAAACCCTCTAATGAACATTTTGCAGATCCTCTATGAGTGGACACCACTCTACATACTAGGAGCTATCAAAAGACACAAAACATTATCTATGCTTCCAGTTCAGTTCAGTCACTCAGTCCTGTCTGACTCTTTGTGACCCCATGGACTGCAGCACGCCAGGCTCCCCTGTCCATCACCAACTCCTGGAGCTTGCTCAAACTCACGTCCATAGAGTCAGTAATGACATCACGTTGTCTCATCCTCTGTTGTCCCCTTCTCCTTCCGTCTTTAATCTTTCCGAGCATCAGGGTCTTTTCCAATGAGTCAGTTCTTCACATAAATTGACCAAAATATTGGAGTTTCAGCTTCAACATCAGTCCTTCCAATGAATATTCAGGACTGATTTCCTTTAGTTGAACTGGTTGGATCTCCTTGCAGTCCAAGGGACTCTCAAGAGTTTTCTTCAACACCCCAGTTCTAAGGCATCAATTTTTCAGTATTCAGCTTTTGTTATAGTCCAACTCTCACATCCATACAAGACTACTGGAAAAACAATAGCTTTGACTAGATGGACCTTTGTTGGCAAAGTAATGTCTCTGCTTTTTAATATGCTGTCTAGATTGGTCATAGCTTTTCTTCTAAGAAGCAGACATTTTTTAATTTCATGGCTTCAGTCACAATCTTCAGTGATTTTGGAGCCCAAGAAAATAAAGTCTCTCACTGTTTCCATTGTTTCTCCATCTATTTGCCGTGAAGTGATGGGACCAGATGCCATGATCTTAGTTTTCTGAATAAGTTTTCAGCCAGCTTTTTCACACTCCTCTTTCACTTTCATCAAGAGGCTTTTTAGTTCCTCTTTGCTTTCTGCCATAAGGGTGGTGTCATCTGCATTTCTGAGGTTATTGACATTTCTCCAGCAGTCTTGATTCCAGCTTGTGCTTTATCCAGTATGGCATTTTGCATGATGTACTCTGCATATAGTTTAAATAAGTAGGGTGACAATACACAGCCTTGACGTACTCCTTTCCCAATTTGAAACCAGTCTGTTGTTCCATGTCCAGCTCTAACTGTTGCTTCTTGACCTGCATACAGATTTCTCAGGAGGCAGGTAAGGTGGTCCATGGTGGAGATTTCTAGCAAAATGTGGTCTGCTGGAGAAGGGAATGACAAACCACTTCGGTATTCTTGCCTTGAGAACTCCATGCTTCCAAAGACTTCACAATCCAGAAAAGGAAATAATCTATGCAATGAATGTTTGCATAGACACAAATTACGCAGAGATATTTATGCAATTATCTATGCATGGAGAAGGAAATGGCAACCCACTCCAGTATTCTTGCCTGGAGAATCCCACAGAAAAGGGAGCCTGGCAGGCTACAGTACATGGGGTTGCAAGAGTAGGACACGACTTAGCAACTAAACCACCACCACCATGCATAGAATGCTTGGTTAAACCAGCAGGAATAGAAATATGATAATGGACAAGAAACATCCCACAGACTGAGTCTGAAGAATCTGGAAATTCCCTAAGGGTGGAAGAAGGAAGTGTAAAAAACAGATGATGTAACGAGTGACCAGGAGCATCAGTGAGACAAGGACCAAGTAAGTTTGGCAGAAAGTGTGAAGTCTGTGCTTTAACCTTTAAATAGTTTAATTCCTCCCTCCCCAAGTAACGGAGAAGGCAATGGCAACCCACTCCAGTACTCCTGCCTGAAAAATCCCATGGATGGAGGAGCCTGGTAGGCTGCAGTCCATGGGGTCGCTAGGAGTCAGACATGACTGAGAGACTTCACTTTCACGTTTCACTTTCATGCATTGGAGAAGGAAACGGCAACCCACTCCAGTATTCTTGCCTGGAGAATCCCAAGGACGGGGGAGCTTGGTGGGCTGCCGTCTATGGGGTCACACAGAGTCAGACACGACTGAAGCGACTTAGTAGCAGTAGCAGTCTCCAAGTAAATTATCTGAAAGGAGGACTTTTAAACAATGGCTGATTATAGCAAAGATTGGAAGAAAGGTGATGGTTTAATGATTTGATTACACAACAGATGATAAAAAGAAACTGCTTCACCCAGAATGTCAGCCCTCTCCACTCGGAGCAGAAAGTGCTGAGGTAGGGGAGGCACTAGTTATTATAGCTCCAAGAAGAGAGCCATTTGGAGTTTTGAACATTAATTTATACAGCCTCTGATTATGTGGGTATACATCACACTAAGTATTTGATCAACAAATTTAAGCTTGAAAGTCTCTACTTAGCTTCATCTTTTTCTGAGCTTTGTCTTGGAAAACAGTTATTTTAACTGAATAGATAGCAAATAATGGGAATGGTTGAAGGTGAGATTTTAAATGAGTGCAGAAGGAAGCAGTTCAAATGATCATCCTACTGATTTGTTATACACAATGCCTGGAATCACATGATCATAAAGGCAGGCTATTGTCTTTGCATGAAAAACTGTATTTTGATTTGTTATAGATGGTTGTGTCAGTTAGCAACTACCAGTTACTAAAGACCGAGGATCATATTTGACAATTTATCTGTCTCCACAGAGCTCAGTCTAGAATCAAGGACATGAGGACATGATATTTGATGTCAATATCAAATCTTTCAAGTTGAGATTTGTGAAAATGCAGTAAATTATTGGGACAATAGTTTCCATTTAGCTATTCTAATTCAGAACTTCTGTTCACTTATATGTAATCACTGATAAAATGAGACATAATGGTGCAAATTGGGAGCAAAGGTCTGGGCTCCTAAATCACTATTCACATTCATGCTTTTTGTTTCTAGACTCACATATTTCATCCTTTTATAAATGTGCTGAATTTTGAATAGCACAGAGGGAGAGCAGGTGGTCCAAAACCTCATGTTCACCTCTCATTCTTAGATTGAGCTAATGCCAGGGATTCACAGATTTCAGTTTCAGTTAAGAGTCAAGGGACTTCCTTGGTGGTCCTGTGACTAAGATTCCACATTCTTAATGCAGGGGACCCAGGTCAGGGAAGTAGGTCCCACATGCCACACCTAAAGATCTTGCATGTTGCAACAAAGACAGAAGATCCTGTGTGCCACAACAAGTCCAAAAACAAGTATTTCTCTTTTTTTAAAATAAATGAAAAGTAATGATGAGGTTTCTTTTGCTCCCTTGTCACAACTAGGCATCAGAAGAATGGACAAAGTGTGAAGTTTCTCAAGCTTGAGGCTACAGCCAAGTTGCTCTATTGACAATTTCCTGCCCCCCTCAGGTACAGGGGTGAGTTTGATCAGGTGCTTCCACACTGGGAGGTGTAAGAGGCATTTTAAAATGGCCTAGTATGTCTCTGCCATCACTGAGAGTGCTAAGTTAGCAATTAATTTTGAGAATATTTTTATATACGTTGGCATCCCTGATAGCTCTTGGCAAAACTCTGTTAGCCTTTGCCTTGCTTCATTTTGTACTCCAAGGTCAAATTTGCATGTTACTCCAGATATCTCTTGACTTCCTACTTTTGCATTACAGTCCCTTATAAAGAAAAGGACATCTTTTTTGGGTGTTGTTCTAGAAGTTCTTGTAGGTCTTCACAGAACCATTCAACTTCAGCTTCTTCATCATTACTGGTTGGGGCATAGACTTGGATTACTGTGATATTGAATGGTTTGCCTTGGAAACGAACAGAGATCATTCTGTTATTTTTGAGATTGCATCCAACTACTGCATTTCGGAATCCTTTGTTTACTATGATGGCTACTCCATTTCTTCTAAGGGATTCTTGCCCACAGTAGTAGATATAATGGTCATCTGAGTTAAATTCACCCATTCCAATCCATTTTAGTTCACTGATTCCTAAAATGTCGATGTTCACTCTTGCCATCTCCAGTCTGACTATTTTCAATTTACCTTGATTCATGGACCTAAAATTCCAGATTCCTATGCAATATTGCTCTTTACAGCATTGGACTTTACTTCCATCACCAGTCACATCTACAACTGGGTGTTGTTTTTGCTTTGGCTCTATCTCTTCATTCTTTCTGGAAACTCTAAAAGAGAAGACTCAACACAAGTAAAGATCCTACACATGGATATCACCAGATGGTCAATATCAAAATCAGATTGATTATATTCTTTGCAACCAAAGATGGAGAAGCTCTATACAGTCAGCAAAAACAAGACCAGGAACTGACTGTGGCTCAGATCATGAACTCCTTATTGCAAAATTCAGACTTGAATTGAAGAAAGTAGGAAAACCACTAGGCCATTCAGGTATGAGCTAAATCAAATCCCTTATGATTATACAGTGGAAGTGACAAATAGATTCAAAGGATTAGACCTGAGATTAGATTAGTTCTTCAGAGTGCCTGAAGAACTATGGACAGAGGTTTCTGACACTGTACAGGAGGCAGGGATCAAAACCATCCCCAAGAAAAAAAATGCAAAAAGGCAAAATGGTTGTCTGAGGAGGCCTTACAAATAGCTGAGAAAAGAAGAGAAGCAAAAAGCAAAGGAGAAAAGGAAAGATACATCCGTTTGAATGCGGAGTTCCAAAGAATAGCAAGGAGAGACCAAATAGTCTTCCTAAGTGATCAATGCAAAGAAAGAGAGGAAAACATTAGAATGGGAAAGGCTAGAGATCTCTTCAAGAAAATTAGAAATACCAAGGGAACATTTCATGAAAAGATGGGCTCGATAAAGGACAGAAATGGTATGGACCTGACAGAAGCAGAAGATATTAAGAAGAGGTGGCAAGAATACACAGAAGAACTGTACAAAAAAGATCTTCATGACCCAGATAACCGCAATGGTGTGGTCACTCACTTAGAGCCAGACATCCCAAAATGTGAAGTCAAGTGGGCTTTAGGAAGCATCTCTATGAACAAAGCTAGTGGAGGTGATGGAATTCCAATTGAGCTATTTCAAATCCTAAAAGATGATGCTGTGAAAGTGCTGCACTCAATATGCCAGCAAATTGGGAAAACTCAGCAGTGGCCACAGAACTGGAAAAGGTCAGTTTTCATTCCAGTACCAAAGAAAGGCAATGCCAAAGAATGTTCAAACTACCTGCACTCATCTCACATGCTAGCAAAGTAATGCTCAAAATTCTCCAAACTAGACTTCAACAGTACATGAACTGTGAACTTCCAGATGTTCGAGCTGGATTTAGAAAAGGCAGAGATCAAATTGCCAACATCCACTGGATCATCGAGAAAGCAAGAGAGTTCCAGAAAAACATCTATTTCTGCTTTATTGACTATGCCAAAACCTTTGACTGTGTGGATCACAATAAACAGTGGAAAATTCTGAAAGAGATGGGAATACCAGACCACCTTACCTGCCTCCTGAGAAATCTGTATGCAGGTCAAGAAGCAATAGTTAGAACTGGACATGCAACAACACACTGGTTCCAAATTGGAAAAAGAGAATGTCAAGGCTGTATATTGTCACCCTGCTTAATTAACTTATATGCAGTATGCATCATGCAAAATGCTGGGCTGGATGAAGCACAAGCTGGAATCAAGATTGCTGGGAGAAATATCAATAAGCTCAGATACGCAGATGACACCACCCTTATGGCAGAAAGTGAAGAGGAACTAAAGAGCCTTTTGATGAAAGTGAAAGAGGAGAGTGAAAAAGTTGCCTTAAAGCTCAACATTCAGAAACCAAAGATCATGGCATCTGGTCACATCACTTCATGGCAAAGAGATGGGGAAACAGTGGAAACAGTGGCAGACTTTATTTTGAGGGGCTCCAAAATCACTGCAGATTGTGACTGCAGCCATGAAATTAGAAGATACTTTCTCCTTGGGAGGAAAGTTATGACCAACCTAGACAGCATATTAAAAAGCAGAGACATTACTTTGCCAACAAAGGTCCATGTAGTCAAAGCTATGAATTTTCCAGTAGTCATATATGGATGTGAGAGTTGGACCGTAAGGAAAGCTGAGGGCTAAAGAATTGATGTTTTTGAAGTGTGGTGTTGGAGAAGACTCTTGAGAGTCTCTTGGACTGCAAAGAGACCCAACAAGTCCATCCTAAAGGAAATCAGTCCTGAATATTCATTGGAAGGACTGATGCTGAAGCTGAAACTCCAATACTTTGGCATCCTGATGGGAAGAACTGACTCATTTGAAAAGACCCTGATGCTCAGAAAGATTGAAGGTGAGAGAAGGAAATGACAGAGGGTGAGATGGTTGGATGGCATCACCAACTCTATGGACATGAGTTTGAGCAAGCTCCAGGAGTTGTTGATGGATAGGAATGCCTGGCCTGCTGCAGTCCATAGGGTTGCAAAGAGTCAGATCCAACTGAGCAACTGAACTGAACTGAACTGAACTGAAAACTCCATTGGTAAAGAATCTACCTACAATGGAGGATAACCCGGTTCGATTCCTGGGTCGGGAAGATCCCCTGGAGAAGGGATAGGCTACCCACTCCAGTATTCTCGGGCTTCTCTTGTGGCTCAGCTGGTAAAGAATCTGCCTGCAATGCAGGAGACATGGGTTCAATTCCCAGGAAGGTCTCCTGCCAGAAGGAAAGGCTACCCACTCCAGTATTCTGGCCTGGAGAATTTTGTGGACTGTGTAGTCCATGGGGTCACAGAGTTGGACATAAGTGAGCAACTTTCACACAGATATACATACATGGACAGAAGTCAAAGAGGTTAATCTGTGCAAATTGTGATCTGGAATGAGAAGTCAATTTATTCATTATAAGTGTATCTATGATTATGCCATTTTCATCTTATTAATTGTGTCCATGAAGTGTATACTAGAATTCTTTAAATTGTCTGTGGATGTTCCTCATGGGCCTGCTTCTCAGTAGAAAATATAAAAGTAGTCAAAGAAAGAAATGTTTTAATACTGGGCAATAGTCACTTTTCATTCACTCTAAGTAAAGTTGATAAGCGATCCAAATGAAAACCATCAGCCAGACTTAGATCAGGAAAGGTGCTGTGATGTTAGCCGTAGATAATAACTTTTGAGCTAACTACATTTTTAGTTAAGGCTCTTAAATTCAATGTATGAGGAAAGAAGAATATGAGGGAAATTGAAGAAACTGATTCTTTCAAACAACAGTAACAAAAACTGGGTAAAATTTTGGTTAGAAAATTTCTTCCTTCTAGGATGGGTTGGGGCAAACTTTGCAGTCCATGAACAACCGTTTGGGTATTACCCATCATTTTATGTTCATTATGTATTTCCCCTACTCTCACTCCAACTGGGAGTTGAATTTTGTTACCCCTTAATTTTATTTAAAAAATTTTTGTTATTCAACGTTTTAAAATTTTTAATTAACTTTTATTGGCGTATAGTTGTTTCACAAATGTTGTGTCAGTCTCTACTGTAGAATGAAATGGATCAATGATAGGCATACATAGGTCCCCCCTTTTTTGGGTTTCCTTCCCATTTAGGTCACCACAGAGTACTGAGTAGATCCAGTTCCCTGGGCTTCACAGTAGGTTCTCGTTAGTTATGTATTCTCTACATTGTATCAATATGTTAACCCCCATTACCCCTTAATTTTAAATGCCTCTTCAAAACTACTGCACAAGAGGAATGAAGACTATCAGAAGCGCCTCCAACTTTCTCCAAATTTCACAACTTTTGTGAACAGTCCACAATCAAATCCATGTACCTATAACCAGAAATTTTATCTTCAGAGATTTGCAATAACAATTCTCAGAGTGAAGACCTAGGAATATATGTATAATTTGAAGGGGAAAATATATAAATTATAGTTTGTATAATTGTAAAATTATACAAATTTTATAACAACACTAGTAAGAGAGGTAGTAATAGTAGCAGCAATAGTAACATTAAACTTCCACTGTTTAAACAGTGGACACTGTTGAAAACACTTACTATATCACCCCATTGGATCCTTAGCAACACTGCAAAGTGTGTACTGTTGTTACCACCATTTTACTGAGGCCCAAAGAGCTTAAGTACTGTCTACAACACAGGGTCCCACAGTTTGGAAGAAGCAGAGGAGCATGCTAACTCTCAACTTTACCAACCTATCGTACTGAATTTTTTCTGAAGTTTGTTTTCTATTTTCTCTTTCCTATTAGTGATCCAACTCAATTTATCTTTTAATTATAATATCCTGCATCTCTTTGGTACTTTTCATTGAATTACTATACTTTAATGGTCATGTGCTATATGTGAATCTCTTTCAACTGTTGCATTTCTGAAATTTCTGTTAAATTATACTTTCCAGCTAAGCATTTACTCGTATTGAGTCTCATATGTAACAGTAAGCAATGAAATGATGGAAATGCTCACCTTAAAACAGAAACAGTGGTCTCTAGGTATTCAGTTCAGTTCAGTTCAGTCACTCAGTCATGTGCAACTCTTTGCGACCCCATGGACTGGAGCATGCCAGGCCTCCCTGTCCATCACCAACTCCTGGAGCCAACCCAAACACATGTCCATTGAGTCAGTGATGCCATCCAACCATCTCATCCTCTGTTGTCTTCTTCTCCTCCTGCACTCAATCCCTCCCAGCATCAGAGTCTTTTCCAATGAGTTAGTTCTTCACATCAGGTGGCCAAAGTATTGGAGTTTCAGCTTCAGCATCAGTCCTTCCAATGAACACCCAGGACTGATCTCTTTTAGGATGGACTGGTTGGATCTCCTTGCAGTCCAAGGGACTCTCAAAAGTCTCCTCCAACACGACGGTTCAAAAGCATCAATTCTACTTGTGCTTAGCTTTCTTTATAGTCCCACTCTCACATCCATACATGACCACAGGAAAAACCATAGCCTTGACTAGATGGACCTTTGTTGACAAAGTAATGTCTCTGCTTTTTAATATGCTTTCTAGGTTGGTCATAACTTTCCTTCCAAGGAGTAAGCGTCTTTTAATTTCATGGCTGCAATTACCATCTGGAGTGATTTTGGAGCCCCTCAAAATAAAGTCTGCCACTGTTTCCACTGTTTCCCCATCTATTTGCCATGAAGTGATGGGACTGGATGCCATGATCTTAGTTTTCTGAATGTTGAGCTTTAAGGCAACTTTTTCACTCTCCTCTTTCACTTTCATTAAGAGGCTCTTTAGTTCCTCTTCACTTTCTGCCATAAGGGTGGTATCATCTATGTATCTGAGGTTGTTGATATTTCTCCTGGCAATCTTGATTCCAGCTTGTGTTTCATCCAGCCCAGCATTTCTCATGATGTACTGTGCATATAAGTTAAAGAAGCAGGGTGACAATATACAGCCTTGACGTACTCCTTTCCCAATTTGGAACCAGTCTGTTGTTCCATGTCCAGTTCTAACTGTTGCTTCCTGACCTGCATACAGGTTTCTCAAGAGACAGGTCAGGTGGTCTGGTATTCCCATCTCTGCAAGAATTTTCCACAGTTTATTGTGATCCACACAGTCAAAGGCTTTGGCATAGTCAATGAAGCAGAAATAGATGTTTTTCTGGAACTCTTTTGCTTTCTCGATGATCCAGTGGATGTTGGCAATTTGATCTCTGGTTCTTTTGCTTTTTCTAAACCCAACTTGAACATCTGGAAGTTCACGGTTCATGTATTGCTGAAGCCTGGCTTGGAATATTTTGAGCATGACTTTACTAGCGTGTGAGATGAGTACTATTATGTGGTAGTTTGAACATTCTTTGGCATTGCCTTTCTTTGGTACTGGAATGAAAACTGACCTTTTCCAGTCCTGTGGCCACTGCTGAGTTTTCCCAATTTGCTGGCATATTGAGTGCAGCACTTTCACAGCATCATCTTTCAGGATTTGACATAGCTAAACTGAAATTATATTAAAAAGCAGAGACATTACTTTGCCAACCAAGGTCCGTCTAGTCAAGGCAATGGTTTTTCCCGTGGTCATGTATGGATGTGAGAGTTGGACTGTGAAGAAAGCTGATTGCCGAAGAATCAATGCTTTTGAACTGTGGTGTTGGAGAAGACTCTTGAGAGTCCCTTATACTGCAAGGAGATCCAACCAGTCCATTCTGAAGGAGATCAATCCTGGATGTTCATTGGAGGGACTGATGCTAAAGCTGAAACTGCAATACTTTGGCCACCTCATGCGACGAGTTGACTCACTGAAAAAGACTCTAATGCTGGGAAAGGTTGGGGGCGGGAGGAGAAGGGGACGACGGAGAATGAGATGGCTGGATGGCATCACCGACTCTGTGGACATGAGTTTGAGTGTACTCCGGGAGTTGGTGATGGACAGAGAGGCCTGGCGTGCTGTGATTCATGGGGTCGCGGAGAGTCGGACACGACTGAGCGACTGAACTGACTGAACTGAATTGAAACTGAAATTCCATCACCTCCACTAGCTTTGTTCGTAGTGATGCTTCCTAAGGCCCACTTGACTTCACATTCCAGGATGTCTGGCTCTACGTGAGTGATCACAGCATCGTGATTATCTGGGTCATGAAGATCTTTTTTGTACAGTTCTTCTGTGTATTCTTGCCACCTCTTCTTAATATTTTCTGCTTCTGTCATGTTCATACCATTTCTGCCCTTTATCGAGCCCATCTTTTCATGAAATGTTCCCTTGTTATCTCTAATTTTCTTGATGTGCTCTCTAGTCTTTCCCATTCTATTGTTTTCCTCTAGGTATTACCTCCACTTTTTTAAAAAATAAGTTTATTTATTTATTTCCCTGCACAGGCCCTTCATTGTAGCTCTTGGGCTTTTCTCTAGTTGCAGCACAGGCACTCTAGTTGTGATGCATGGGCTCAGTTGCCTCCAGGCATATAGGATCTTAGTTCCCTGACCAGGGATTGAACCTGTGTCCCCTGCATTGGAAGATGGATTCTTAACCACTAGCCACCTGGGGAAGTCTCACCTTTGTTTTTTCAAAATTTTAAGTGGTTGACTATCCCTCCATGTTTTTTAAGATCATAGGAAGCATTCAGTTTAGTTCAGTCTCTTAGTCGTGTCTGACTTTTTGTGACCCCATGAACCACAGCACGCCAGGCCTCCCCGTCCATCACTAACTCCCAAAGTTTACCCAAACCCATGTCCATCGAGTCAGTGATGCCATCCAACCATCTCATCCTCTGTTCTCTGTCGTCCACTTCTCCTCCTGCCCTCAATCTTTCCCAACATCAGGGTCTTTGAATAAAAACCGATGTGTGCAATGTATTTAGTTTCCATTTCCTTTCTATGTTAAGCACCCTTACAGCTCTCCTCCAGCACATCAAACTGAGGAGCTTCAAGAAAGGAATGTCAACCCTCCTTGGCAACATGTCTTTCAAGTCCAGAGATTGAGCTCAACTGATACCTTTAAGCATCAATGAAGCTAATCACCTATAATAAAAATGTAGCGATTAACATCAAAGTTTAGAATTTAGCCTTTTCACCAGAAACAGCTTGGAATTCAGATACTTAAATTGTACCCCTCCACCTCCTTTTAAATATTAAAAAGCAATATCAATCCATTTTAAGTCAGATCAACTGTTTCTTAGGGAAATGAGAAACCCTCCCTAGAGGCTATATTTCCCCTATCTAGAAAGTGGACAATGGTATCATGGGAGATCCTCAGTGCTAAAATGCACTGGACACCATAATAGGATTTGCCGTGTAATAAATGGTACTAATTTGTATGCCATTAATGAAGTGAGAGGGACAAAGGAAAGCGTATCATAGGAAATAGGGCTCCAGTAATTGGGGCACTTTGAGGTTAGCAGCTGCTCCTGTGTATTTACATATAAGTCAGCCGTTGGAGAAATGAGATTGGCTACTAGCCAGCAGACTGGAGCCAGAGGCAGGACCCCAAGTGTCTGGACTTACAGCTCCCTGGAGTGTCCCTGAGTTCGAAGAGTTCTGCAAGGATAACTAGAGTTCCACACCCCATGGTCTGATGCCAACCCTCTCTCTCTCCCCCATCAAAAGCTCCAGGTACACACAAAGCAGGAGAGAGAGTCTGGGACTGGCTTAGTGCCTGAACTACAGGGGACCAATTTGAAAACACCACACACATTATGTGAAAAAGAATTCAAGTCTGGATTGGTTGCTTGATTCTAATCTACTTCCATTAAGAAATATTTGATGATGATGAAGAGGATAAGGGTACTAAAAGAGCCTCAACAGTAAAAAACAACCATAAAAATGAAAATCTGCCATATTTTCATTTTCAGTTCTTCAGTTTTACCCTATGAGAAGGAAAATTCTATCCCCTAAGTAATAGGATCTGAATAAATAGAGCCCTCACAGTTACCTTAGAAATGCTCTGGAATCATGTAAGATATAAATAAATGCTTTAAATTTACTTGCTCCTTCATCTCTAATGAATCAAGGCCAAGTTAAGCTATAGTTAAGGATATCATGGCATTTCTCAGATTTTACATGCCTCAGTCATTTTGTCCTTTCTCACCCCTCATATATGTTCTGATTTCATCCTTACAATGGCGTGATGAGTCACCGTACAGGATTACTTGGGTTCCTATCCCATAGTTTAGACATCAAGATTGAGATTAAAAAGAAATTTGGTGACTTGCTTGAGGTCAGGTGGACAGGACTTGAGTCTACAACTGGGTCTCCTAGAACCAAGGCCAGTATCCTTTCCCCATATCAAACTGTTTACTTCAGATTATATGGTTTTTAAGGCTACAGTCCCACTGTAGGAAAAAGTCAGCGGAAAAGTCCAAGCATCCATCTTAATGGTTTGTTGAAACCTCAGAACTCTGACCTTCTGAATTAATTCAGGTCATTCTGAACTTGACATAGGAACAAACTCTGTTTCTTTTGATGTTCTTTTCCTGAGTCCTGAATCCATGTACCCTAGAAGCAGCACTGAGGGTACAGTGTTCAGATTTTCTCAAGCAGACCCCAGTGACTCACAAGTTCTTATTCAGCCTCATATTTCCAATCTACTGAGGTTTTTGCGATAAAAATCCTCAGATTCATTATTTGGAGCCTTCAAACAAGCCTTGTCTTTTTTCTCTATCAGTGATGAATGATCCACCTGAGCTTGCCTTTGGCTTTTCTTATTTTCTTGTAAGAAAATAACATGTGCATTCCTCATATTTTATAATGCACAGAACCTTGAGTAACACTGGCTTATTCAAGGAAGAGTTATTGGCCATTCATCTCCTGGCCGTATGTAAATCTTCATCTTCCCAGTTGCATTTCTGTTTATCCCTAAATGCACTTTCTTTTCTCTTTCTAACAAATATGCTTCATCCTATTTCACCCCCTTCTGGTTTATGATTTTATTGGCCAAATCTCAGCTTAGCAACTGGTGCTCATCTCTGCTTTCTTATGAATGTAGTCAGTCTCTGATAACATGTGACCAAAAAATTTCTCTTCAGAGAATCACTGCAATATGTAGCATACAACTAAGGCACATTGCATGGATATATTTTTTTCTTTGGAACACTTTCTATCAGAGGTGCTCATGGCCTGAGAACTTGAGTGATATTTTAGGAGTGATGTCACTTAGCATTTCTGGCTCTTATCCAGAAACCTGGGCATTTCTCCAACAGACCAACTTCATGGTTTGATTTCAGATCCACCCCACTGTGCTAAAGGAAAGTATAAATGAGTAGATAAGTTAAAATATGAATATAAATACACACAGCAAAAGCTAAATGATCAAATGTTGGGTTCTTGAACTGTCCCACAATAAACAACTTTCTCCCTTATCAGCTACCTAGGGTAGATCCCACAAAGGCTGTTCTATTCATAGTATTTCATTCAGTTGAGTAGGGCTGAGCACTCACGGCTTGCTACATTTCCTTTGTTTATTTATTTGGCTGTGTCAGGTCTTAGATGTGTCATGTGGGGTCTTTGTTGAATCATGCAGGATCTTTTGATTAGGTACACAGGCTCTCTAGTTGCAGTGAGTGGGCTCAGTAGTTGTGGCCCTCAGGCTTAGTTGCTCCATGGCATGTGGGATCTTAGTTCCCCGACCAGAGATCAAACCTACGTCCTCTGCATTGGAAGGCAGATTCTTAACCACTGGACCACCAGGGAAGTCCCCTACATCTCTTCTCATTGATTTGTGCTGGTCTAAGACTGAACTGAACTGAACTGAACCTTGCTCTAACCTTACCTATAGTTGGGTACTTGCTGACACAATATCATTTTGGGTACAGCACCCCCATGAGGCAAGATCAGAAACTGAATGTAAGCATTTAAAAGCTATAATGCAATTTTATCTCTATTGAATCTAATAACAAAAAGTTGTTTTGAGTTTTGATGTTGTTGTACATGTTTTTTATTTTTTAAATTATTTTTTCTAATACTTCATGATTACCTTTATTCTATAAAAGTATTAGCTTTTGATGGATTAGAATTTTGTTCTTTTAATGATTCTTTAGGTGGTTTGAGAAACACAATACTGAAGGCCACAGGCAGTGCCCCAGTGTGGTAAATTATAAATGCTTGTCTTGTTGGCTCCAATTTTGTAAATGATCTAGTGTAGTCTCCCCCTTTGAGAATGTGACCTGATGTCTCTTCTCATCTGGAATCAGACTGATGCCAAGGAAAGGGATGCCTGGAATCTGGTCACCTCCACCATCCAATAGAGCAAGCTGATGGAAACTGAAAGGTTAAATGCTCTGATTTAACAGCACAACAAAACAGCAGATTTGAAAAGCAACTTCATTTAGTTCATGGGAGTAAGTTTCTCCCCACATGGTGACCTTAGAAATGTTCTTCTGGAACACAAAACAAAAAGAAATATACACCAACAGAGAGTAAATAATTTCTCCATTAAGGAAGTAGGGACAGTGGAATGAAAAAACATTAAGAAAATATGATGTGACACAATTGTGTTTATTTCCTCGCTTCCTGGCTCCTTATAAATGCCTGATCAAATAAGTTCAAATGGGACACAGAAAACCAATTCTTTCACCAGAGCCTTATCATATAACATCACTATAAAGCACACGCCATCACTTGGAAGGAAAAATGTGTCCCATTGAAACACACTTCCGAATATCTCAAAAAATAACCCTCTTACTTAGGAGAATTTATTTCTGAAACAAAATCAAATGTATCTTTACAAAACACATTTTCATTCCTTCTAATGACATGTAATCATTCTGTCTTTATTTTGCCAAGTTTCTCTTCCACATGTTTCCAAGAAGCCAGGGTTTAAATGTCTATTATTTCTGCAACTCACAAAAATAGAAATAATTTCACTCCTGGTGCAAAGTCTCAATATGAGACATTTCATATGCAACAATTTACATTTCTATTAATAGACTAGAAATTTATATTGGGAAATTTTTTTTCCCCCAAAACAATGTCACTCATCATGCAAGGAACCACGGGCCCTCATTCATATGCTGAATATACCTAATATCCTTAGACATATTTTCTTAAAGGGAATGTTTTTCATAATAACAGTAAAGAGATGTATCAGATGACAAATCAGCCAGTATCTTGTGGGATCAAGTCTGTTGTTTCCTTATGATCTGAAAAATTCTGTTTTAGTCTCTCATCAGATCAATAAGGGTGGCCATTTGATACATAGTGCTAGGGGCTATTGGGCTGGTGAAAAGAAATGCAAGAAACTACTTTGTAAAACAAAGCAAGCTCTCCCAGGTGGCTCCAACTTTCTATGAGATGCTGTTCCATTGTCCCCAGGCCCAGACTTATGAGGAACAAGGGATGCTGGCCCAGTAGGTTTGAGGGCAGTGCTGAAGCCACCCCAGTTCTCTGGACATGCCAAGGGATTATGATGACTGGCTCTACTCCCGCTTGTCAGGAAGAAGGTGGTCAAGCCACTTTTGAGGTTCAAGATAGTTCTGAGATTTATGCTAAGCTGTATGATTAATGAGAAATACAACTTTCACCACTGAATGCTAGTGCCTGGAAAAGTACCTGGTGCAGAGTAGACATTAAAAGATTTAATGATAAAAGCGAAGAAGAAAGGAAGGACAGAAGGAAGAGAAGGGAGGGAGGGTGGAAGGGAAGAAAAGAGGGAGAAATCTATTGGTAGATCTAATTTTTCTGGATTAGTAAGCATAATTTCTACTATACGTTGAATAATGTTTACACAGGAAAGCCAGTGTTGGGCCACAGTGTGTCTGTTTAGGGCTGGGGTTGGGAGGACTTAGCCTTGACGGATGCCCTGAAGTGAAAGCTCTGCTGAATGGTCAGACGTAGGTCTCCCCAACTCTTTGTTCATGGAGAACAGAGGCTGAAGTTCTGAGCACGAGTTCCTGAAGTCAATCACATACAGCCTGTTCTCAAGGATTTCAGTCTAATATGAGGTCTAAATAAACACAAAACAGTTGTAAAAAGGGTAAGAATCCTAAGAAAGACACCCATAGAAGGGGCCTAGGACCATGTTTGGTTACTTTAAGGGGTGGAACATGGGAAGTTGCCTGAAAAGGGGATACTTGAGCAAGACCTGGAAAAGTGGGACTGTGTATCTTACATGCTGCCTTGTGGCCCTTTCAGACGCACTCAGGTTGTTGGAGAGACTGACCTCATCTTTCTCCTGTGGGATAGGCCGGGAGAATGAAACTCAAAACTCCTGCTTGCCTGAATTTCCCTGTTCCCCAGCAGAGTCAGAAACAGTCATCAAACTCTTGCATCTGAGAACAGCTGTTGTCAGCATTTTATCGCTTCACAATAAATAAACCCCAAACCTCACCGTCCTCTTGCTCCCAGTTTGAGAGCACACATCAGAGGCTGGGATGAGAAGAGACAAGAAAAACAGACCAATTCATCCCAATGTCCCAACAAGCATCTTATGGGGTCAAGTCTGTGTCCTTATAATATGAAAAATTGTGTTTTAGTCACTCACAATTTTAACAGGAACTTTCTCCCAGTAGAGGTGGCAATTTGTTACATAGTGCTAAGGGTTATTGGGCTTCCCATGTCATGCTAGTAGTAAAGAACCCAAAGTGTTATTAGGATAATAAAAAGAGGAAATGCAAACTTTATTTGGAAAGCAAAGTAAGTCAACATGTGGTGGCTTAGTTACTCGGTCGTGTCCTTGGGACCTCATGTGCTGTAGTCCACCAGGCTCCCCTCCATGGGATTCTCCAGGCAAGAATACTGCAGGGGGTTGCCATTTCCTTCTCTAGGGGATCTTCACAACCCAGGGGTTGAACCCAGGTCTCCTGCATTGCAGACAGATTCTTTACTGACTGAGACATCAGGGAAGCCCAAGTCAGAATGTTCACAATCAAAGATCAAAGATCTGGTGTCTTCATGACTCCCTGAACTTCAGGCTAACCTACTTGAAAAACATGTTGATTTTTATTTTTTTAAATCCAGCTCCAAAGATTTGAAACCTCAAGCACACTATGTAGGAAAGCAATAAATGGGGGAATGGAGAGTGGGCTTTGCTTCTGAAAAGGATAATGTGATGAGTCACTGTTTAAATGAATCTGCAGAGCTTTGCAAAATCTTTAAAATGGACCATTTAATTGTTTAATCTTGAGCCCTTAACTTTATAGTGCCTGGAAGAAGATCATCTCTGTGAAGAGGTGGGGGGTGGATGCTGCTATGAGATAGTAAGATGAGAGCAATAGCTCAAGATTCGAGGAGGAAATCAGTGTATTGGATTCTGAAATAAATTGCAGCAGTCAGGAGCTCTCTGTGAAGCCTGGCTTGACCTGTCAAGCAGAAAGGCACTGTAAGTGCTTCTGTGGAAATGGGGGGTGGATTTGTCCCCCTTTTAGGAAAATATCTTGACTAAAAGAATGTCCTGAGTGCAAAATCAATAAGAATGGATAATTCCAAGCCTCATTCTTCTTTTTACCTTTATTCTTACAGGGAACTATGTTTTCAATGCTTTAATGACCTGCATCAGGTTAAGTCAAATGCAGTGTGAGTTTTAGATTGTGAGTCCCAACCAGGGGGATTTTATACCACCACCACCACTCCCCCGGGGGACAATTGGCAATGTCCGGGGTTGTGTTTGGTTGTCACAAGCATGAGGCTGATACTTGTGTCTGGGTGTCTGGGGTTAAAGGTCATGATACTTCCCAACATCCTACAACCCACAGGACTGTCTTCCCAACGAAGAATTATCTGGCTCCAAATGACCATAGTATTGACAAAATGCAATTGACCTTGATTTATGGTCAATATTTTTCCCCCAAAACTGTTCAAATTAGTCATATATATAATGACTCCCAAGACCAAATCAGAAGCCTCAGCATGTAAGTAATCCACACCTGTGATGCCTGTTTCTCACAAACTTAAGAAAAGTATAACCATTCCCCTAAATCAGGAATAACACAACACTGTTGCTGTTAGTGGCCTCATGTAATTATATGAGAAATGATGTGATTATACTGAAGTAAAATCATGATAATAAATATCCTGTGGGATAGTGGCAATATCATGATAATAAATAAATCATGATAATAAATAAAATTTATTTAAATAAATAAAATAAATCATGATAATAAATAAATCATGATAATAAGTAAAATCATGATAATAAATATCCTGTGGATACCACTCCCTCTGGAAAGGCAGCACAACAAATCAGCAAAACACATCAAAGCGATAATATGCATATATTCAAGATTAGTTTTTATATTCTTGGACATTTCTCAGGTCTCAGCGAAATAAACAGACTTTGCAACCCGAGGAACACAAAGCTCAGCAAAGTTTCAGAGAAAATTGCTTCAATTCACATAAAATTCGTTGTCAGGAAAAATAAGGATAGCTACTATTTTCTTTTTTTAAAATAATTTTCATGATTTATCTTTTAATTTTTATTTTCTATTCGAGTATAGTTGATTTACAATGTTTTGTTAGTTTCACGTGTATAAGAAAGTGATTCAGTTATACATGTCCCTAAGAATAACTAGATAACAAGAGATCTCTTCAAGAAAATTAGAGATACCAAGGGAACATTTCATGCAAAGATGGGCTCAATGAAGGACAGAAATGGTATGGACCTAACAGAAGCAGAAGATATTAAGAAGAGATGGCAAGAATACACAGAAGAACTGTACAAAAAAGATCTTCATGACCCAGATAATCATGATGCTGTGGTCACTCACCTAGAGCCAGACATCCTGGAATGTGAAGTCAAGTGGGCCTTGGGAAGCATCACTATGAACAAAGCTAGTGGAGGTGATGGAATTCCAGTTGAGCTATTTCAAATACTGAAAGATGATGCTGTGAAAGTGCTGCACTCAATATGCCAGCAAATTGGGAAAACTCAGCAGTGGCCACAGGACTGGAAAAGGTCAGTCTTCATTCCAATCCCAAAGAAAGGCAATGCCAAAGAATGCTCAAACTACTGCACAATTGCACTCATCCCACATGCTAGTAATGTCATGCTTAAAATTCTCCAAGCCAGGCTTCAGCAATACATGAACCGTGAACTTCTAGATGTTCAAAATGGTTTTAGAAAAGGCAGAGGCACCAGAGATCAAATTGCCAACATCCACTGGATCATGGAAAAAGCAAGAGAGTTCCAGAAAAACATCTATTTCTGCTTCATTGACTATGCCAAAGCCTTTGACTGTGTGGATCACAACAAACTGGAAAATTCTGAAAGAAATGGGACTACCAGACCACTTGACCTGCCTCTTGAGAAACCTGTATGCAGGTCAGGAAGCAACAGTTAGAACTGGACATGGAACAACAGACTGGTTCCAAATTGGGAAAGGAGTACGTCAAGGTTGTATATTGTCACCCTGCTTATTTAACTTATATGCAGAGTACATCATGAGGAACGCTGGGCTGGAGGAAGCACAGGCTGGAATCAGGACTGCCGGGAGAAATATCAATAACCTCAGATACGCAGATGACACCACCCTTATGGTAGAAAGTGAAGAGGAACTAAAAAGCCTCTTGATAAAAGTGAAAGAGGAGAGTGAAAAAGTTGGCCTAAAGCTCAACATTCAGAAAACAAAGATCATGGCATCTGGTCCCATCACTTCATGGCAAATAGATGGGGAAACAGTGGAAACAGTGTCAGACTTTGTTGTTTTGGGCTCCAAAATCACTGCAAATGCTGATTGCAGCCATGAAATTAAAAGACGCTTACTCCTTGGAAGGAAAGTTATGACCAACCTTAATAGTATATTAAAAAGCAGAGACATTACTTTGCCAACCAAGGTTCGTCTAGTCAAGGCTATGGTTTTTCCTGTGGTCATGTATGGATGTGAGAGTTGGACTGTGAAGAAAGCTGATCGCTGAAGAATTGATGCTTTTGAACTGTGGTGCTGGAGAAGACTCTTGAGAGTCCCTTGGACTGCAAGGAGATCCAACCAGTCCATTCTAAAGGAGATCAGTCCTGGGTGCTCACTGGAAGGACTGATGCTAAAATTGAAGCTCCAATAGTTTGGCCACCTCATACGATGGGTTGGAAAAGACTGGAAAAGACTCTGATGCTGGGAGGGATTGGGAGCAGGAGGAGACGGGGACGACAGAGAATGAGATGGCTGGATGGCATCACTGACTCGATGGAGGTGAGTTTGAGTGAATTCCAGGAGTTGGTGATGGACAGGGAGGACTGGTGTGGTGTGACTCTTGGGGTCGCAAAGAGTCAGACACGACTGAGCTACTGAACTGAACTGAACTGAAGAATAACTAATATTTTCCAAGTGCTTATTTTTTTTACTGGTTTCCTTCCTCACTGTTCGACATGATTTATTTTATTTAACACTCACAAAAAGTCCTGCAAGGTAGGGGTTAGTAGCCTTAGTTTAGAAATGCGTTGTCTCAGGCCTAGAGCGATAAAAGAACTCACCCATTTATAGTGAATTCCAGTGTATCTGTTTTCTTTCCCATCCTCATTCTTTTTTGGAGGGCTCACAGGTACTAAGTCAGAGATAACAGAGAAGGTCTTTTGGAAATGGAATACAAAACAGAGAAAGAGACTATAGTTAATCTGTACTATATATTCATATTGACATATATAAATATAAGTTATATGTCATGTATAGTATATGTATTCTATGCTGTTTATTATATAGTTACACTGTATTATATATTTAAAGGTTGCTAAATGAATAAATGAATAGATATTAAAAGTTCTCATCACAGGAAGAAAATAATTTGTAACTATGTATGATGACAAGTGTGAACTAGACTTACTATGGTGATCATTTTGCAATATGTACATACATTAAATCATTACATTATACAAGTGAAACTAACACAGTGTTATTTGTCAATTATACCTCATTTAAAAAACCACTACTGATATGATAAAAGCAAAAACTAAACCAATATGACAATGTCACCCAAGGGTGGTGGTTTAATTGGTAAGTTGTGTCTGACTCTTGCAACCTCATGGACTGTAGCTTGCCAGGCTTCTCTGCCCATGGGATTCTCCAGGCAAGAGTACTGGAGGGGGTTGCCATTTCCTACTCCAGGGGATCTTCTCGATCCAGGGATCTAACCTGGGCCTCTTACCTCTTCTGCGTTGGCTGCACTGGCAGGTGAATTCTTTATCACTGCGCCACCTAGGAGGTTGTCATCCTAGTCATGTCCACACAAAAACTTGCCATAATTGGCTTAAGTTTCAGGTCTATTAGCACAAGCACTGATGTTTACAACCCATCCACCTTGTACCATAATTTGTGAATAGCAAGTAAAAAATAATGACACACCATTTCATATACATTGACTTTACCATGGACTGAAGATATAGTCTTGGCAAATTTAATTGATGGCAGCTAGGCAATGGCAGAAATTGGTGAAACTATTGCTTACTTGTATTTCAAGTCTTGCCATCTCTAACTATTTAAACTGAATTATGAGTGTAAGTGTGAATATAATACAGTTTAGGATACTAAATAAATTGTTAAAGGAAACACAAGTTCATCATGGCGAGGCAGAGGGATATTTATGCACAAAGGACTAATTTTCTTCCACCCTTTTCATTCTGTGAAGAGAGAAGCTTCCCTTCCTCTGACCCCAAGGATAAAATGGGATTGAATGGAACTACATGGCCACAAGTTAGCTGCAGAGGGTGAGGGGTATGCCCTGGGAAACAAGTGGGAAGTTACAGGGACAAAAATGGCATGAGAGAGAGGGTGTAAGGAAAGCTATTGGACTGTCTACCAAATAGGAGAGAAATGGCTGAAATAGAGATCACCAATTCAAATGTCCTTTGGTATCTGACTTTAGAGAGGCAATAGGGTAGAGCACCCAGGATTAGGGGCTCTGGATTCAGCCACGTGGGTTCCCATCCCAGTTTCACCACTAATTGACTGTGTGACCTTGGGCAAGCCTGTGGCTAACTTCTCTGTGCCTCAGATAGCACCCACTTTCTTCAGTTGCTTTTGTCCCATTATGTAATATCTTTTTACACTTAAGCTAAATGAGATTAACCTTAAAGTGCATGCTTGCATGCTCAGTTACTCTATCATGTCCAACTCTTAGGGACCCCATGGACTGTAGCCCACCAGGCTCCTCTGTCCATAGGATTTCCCAGGCAAGAATACTGGAGTGGGTTGCCATTTCCTTCTCCAGGGGATCTTCCTGACCCAGGGATCGAACCTGTGTCTCCTGTGTCTTCTACATTGGCAGGTGGGTTCTTTACTACTGAGCCACCTGCAAAGCCCCTACCTGTAAAGAGTCACCAAATACTGATCAGGACCAACAATTAATCTCACGTCTTTTAACTTGATATACATATGTTGATTCCATACCAAAAAAATGCTCTTAACAAGGATCACTGTTATGGAAAAGAGTAATGGAAGGAGGGGGTGGAATAGAGGGATAGAATAGAAGGAAAAAGTGGGAAAAGTAACAAATACTGAAAATGATGAGGCGAGAGATGATATAATTACAGTGGAAATGAGAAATAGTAATAAAATGAATGTCAGCTATGAACAGAAGGAGGGAATGGTTGGTGATTAAAAGACATTATATTTATGCATCTTAGTAGTGGGTGAAATGAGTCTTATGCATTACAGTATTTCTAATTTGAGCAACAATTTGTAAGCTATAAATATTCATAATGAGTGTAATTTGTTCAACTTATGTTATGGAATAACATAAGACATAGTGTTAGCTATTAAGAGACACTTTGCAGATTTACAATGGGATAATTAAATTTTATTGGAACATAACAGATTCAAACATAAATCATTTTATTACACTTACAAATCAGAGAAATTTATGTTTGAGATAAACCTAAAAAATAAGCTTATCTATAGCTGTGCTAGTATCTAGATTTAAAAGAGAAATAGGAAAAGGAGTACGTCAAGGTTGTATATTGTCACCCTGCTTATTTAACTTATATGCAGAGTACATCATGAGGAACACTGGGCTGGAAGAAACACAAGCTGGAATCAAGATTACCGGGAGAAATATCAATAACCTCAGATATGCCGATGACACCACCCTTATGGCACTAAGTGAAGAGGAACTCAAAAGCCTCTTGATGAAAGTGAAAGAGGAGAGTGAAAAGGTTGGCTTGAAGCTCAACATTCAGAAAAGAAAGATCATGGCATCTGGTCCCATCACTTCATGGGAAATAGATGGGGAAACAGTGGAAACCGTGTCAGACTTTATTTTGGGGGGCTCCAAAATCACTGCAGATGCTGATTGCAGCCATGAAATTAAAAGACACTTACTCCTTGGAAGGAAAGTTATGACCAACCTAGATAGCATATTACAAAGCAGAGACATTACTTTGCCAACAAAGCTCTGTGTAGTCAAGGCTACGGTTTTTCCAGTGGTCATGTATGGATGTGAGATTTGGACTATGAAGAAAGCTGATTGCCGAAGAACTGATGCTTTTGAACTGTGGTGCTGGAGAAGACTCTTGAGAGTCCCTTGGACTGCAAGGAGATCCAACCAGTCCATTCTAAAGGAGATCAGTCCTGGGTGTTCATTGGAAGGACTGATGCTAAGGCTGAAACTGCAATACTTTGGCCACCTCATGCGACAAGTTGACACACTGGAAAAGACTCTGATGCTGGGAGGGATTGGGGGCGGGAGGAGACGGGGACGACAGAGACTGAGATGGCTGGATGGCATCACCGACTCGATGGACATGAGTTTGAGTGAACTCTGGGAGTTGGTGATGGACAGGGAGGTCTGGTGTGCTGTGATTCATGGGGTTGCAGAGAGTCAGACATGACTGAGCGACTGAACTGAACTGAACTGAACTGAAAGAAAAATGACAACTAAATGCAATGCCTGATCCTTGATTCAATCCTGGATTGAATAAAACAGTATAAAGTATATCAATGGGAAAACTGAATCAATTTGACTAGGGACTCTATATCAGATAATATTATCATGTCAATGTGTATTTCCCTAACAAACTTTTGGGATAACCCAATAATTGGTGAATCTAGGTTAAGGATATTTGAGTCTCATTGTAATATTTTTTCAAATTCCCTGTAGGTTTTTCAATTTTCAAAATAAAAATTTGGGAAATTACACAGTTTTGAAATTTACATGAAGTCAGAAATCTGGATGAAAAATCACTGAGATTACTAGTGAAGTAATAGTGAGTAATTTAAGTTTTAAACATTTACTTCTCTAATTCCATAAAAGAAAGATATACAGACAATCTATTCATCATTCTGCTATTCAATCAATTATATGACTTTCCTAGAATGTAGCTGGTTCAATTTCTCTGAATGATAGCTCTTCTAAGAGAGAACAGAAATGGAAACCAGGAAAACCTTTTTCTTTCTTCTCTGACTAGATCAATTTTATGAAATAAACTAAGCCAGTAATATCAAAGAGATAGAATACACATTGCATAAATGATACAAAGGTCTTTAAAATCATTGAGGAAGCCAATACAGATAAATATGTAAATACAGAAATCCAGGTTGACTCTGAAGACTACTAGCACTGGCTCCTCCCAATTTCCCAGAAGTGTCATGTAGAAAGACAACCACAAAACCCAATCACACCTTTTGAAATAAAAGGAAGAGATGTGGAAAAATTCTAAATTCAACTCTGGGGGAATGAAAGAGAAATTCCTTTTTCAACGTCATATACTCTACATTCAGGATAATAAGACAGAAAGCATTAAAGAAGATATGAAATCTTAAATTAAATTCCTGCTAGCCCCTGACAATGGATGTAAGGATGACAGTTACAGGGATGGTTTTCCAACCAGTTCTTTTTTTTTTTTAATAAATTTTTATTGAAGTATAATTGATTTACTATGCTGTGTTTAATTTTTGCTGTACAGCAAAGTGACTCAGTTATATATAATACAAGATTGCTGGGAGAAATATCAATAACCTCAGATATGCAGACGACACTACCCTTATGGCAGAAAGTGAAGAGGAGCTCAATAGCCTCTTGATGAAAGTGAAAGAGGAGAGTGAAGAGGTTGGCTTGAAGCTCAACATTCAGAAAACAAAGATCATGGCATCTGGTCCCATCACTTCATGGGAAATAGATGGGGAAACAGTGGAAACAGTGTCAGACTTTATTTTTGGGGGCTCCAAAATCACTGCAGATGCTGATTGCAGCCATGAAATTAAAAGACACTTACTCCTTGGAAGGAAAGTTATGACCAACCTTGATAGTATATTACAAGACATTACTTTGCCAACCAAGGTCCGTCTAGTCAAGGCTATGGTTTTTCCCGTGGTCATGTATGGATGTGAGAGTTGGACTGTGAAGAAAGCTGATCGCTGAAGAATTGATGCTTTTGAACTGTGGTGCTGGAGAAGACTCTTGAGAGTCCCTTGGACTGCAAGGAGATCCAACCAGTCCATTCTAAAGGAGATCAGTCCTGGGTGTTCATTGGAAGGACTGATGCTAAGGCTGAAACTGCAATACTTTGGCCACCTCATGCGACAAGTTGACACACTGGAAAAGACTCTGATGCTGGGAGGGATTGGGGGCGGGAGGAGACGGGGACGACAGAGACTGAGATGGCTGGATGGCATCACCGACTCGATGGACATGAGTTTGAGTGAACTCTGGGAGTTGGTGATGGACAGGGAGGTCTGGTGTGCTGTGATTCATGGGGTTGCAGAGAGTCAGACATGACTGAGCGACTGAACTGAACTGAACTGAACTGAAAGAAAAATGACAACTAAATGCAATGCCTGATCCTTGATTCAATCCTGGATTGAATAAAACAGTATAAAGTATATCAATGGGAAAACTGAATCAATTTGACTAGGGACTCTATATCAGATAATATTATCATGTCAATGTGTATTTCCCTAACAAACTTTTGGGATAACCCAATAATTGGTGAATCTAGGTTAAGGATATTTGAGTCTCATTGTAATATTTTTTCAAATTCCCTGTAGGTTTTTCAATTTTCAAAATAAAAATTTGGGAAATTACACAGTTTTGAAATTTACATGAAGTCAGAAATCTGGATGAAAAATCACTGAGATTACTAGTGAAGTAATAGTGAGTAATTTAAGTTTTAAACATTTACTTCTCTAATTCCATAAAAGAAAGATATACAGACAATCTATTCATCATTCTGCTATTCAATCAATTATATGACTTTCCTAGAATGTAGCTGGTTCAATTTCTCTGAATGATAGCTCTTCTAAGAGAGAACAGAAATGGAAACCAGGAAAACCTTTTTCTTTCTTCTCTGACTAGATCAATTTTATGAAATAAACTAAGCCAGTAATATCAAAGAGATAGAATACACATTGCATAAATGATACAAAGGTCTTTAAAATCATTGAGGAAGCCAATACAGATAAATATGTAAATACAGAAATCCAGGTTGACTCTGAAGACTACTAGCACTGGCTCCTCCCAATTTCCCAGAAGTGTCATGTAGAAAGACAACCACAAAACCCAATCACACCTTTTGAAATAAAAGGAAGAGATGTGGAAAAATTCTCACTAAATTCAACTCTGGGGGAATAAAAGAGAAATTCCTTTTTCAACGTCATATACTCTACATTCAGGATAATAAGACAGAAAGCATTAAAGAAGATATGAAATCTTAAATTAAATTCCTGCTAGCCCCTGACAATGGATGTAAGGATGACAGTTACAGGGATGGTTTTCCAACCAGTTCTTTTTTTTTTAATAAATTTTTATTGAAGTATAATTGATTTACTATGCTGTGTTTAATTTTTGCTGTACAGCAAAGTGACTCAGTTATATATAATACAAGATTGCTGGGAGAAATATCAATAACCTCAGATATGCAGACGACACTACCCTTATGGCAGAAAGTGAAGAGGAGCTCAATAGCCTCTTGATGAAAGTGAAAGAGGAGAGTGAAGAGGTTGGCTTGAAGCTCAACATTCAGAAAACAAAGATCATGGCATCTGGTCCCATCACTTCATGGGAAATAGATGGGGAAACAGTGGAAACAGTGTCAGACTTTATTTTTGGGGGCTCCAAAATCACTGCAGATGCTGATTGCAGCCATGAAATTAAAAGACACTTACTCCTTGGAAGGAAAGTTATGACCAACCTTGATAGTATATTACAAGACATTACTTTGCCAACCAAGGTCCGTCTAGTCAAGGCTATGGTTTTTCCCGTGGTCATGTATGGATGTGAGAGTTGGACTGTGAAGAAAGCTGATCGCCGAAGAATTGATGCTTTTGAACTGTGGTGCTGGAGAAGACTCTTGAGAGTCCCTTGGACTGCAAGGAGATCCAACCAATCCATTCTAAAGGAAATCAATCCTGGGTGTTCACTGGAAGGATTGATGCTAAAGCTGAAACTGCAATACTTTGGCCACCTCATGCGACGAGTTGACTCACTGGAAAAGAGTCTGATGCTGGGAAAGGTTGGGGGTGGGAGGAGAAGGGGACGACAGAGAGATGGCTGAATGGCATCACCAACTCTGTGGACATGAGTTCGAGTGAACTCCGGGAGTTGGTGATGGACAGGGAGGCCTGGTGTGCTGTGATTCATGGGGTCACGGAGAGTCGGACACGACTGAGTGACTGAACTGAACTGAACTGAATATTTGGCATTACCAAATTTTTAAAAATTAATTAATTGAATTTAACTGGAGGTTAATTACAATATTGTGGTAGTTTTTGCCATACAGTGACATGAATCAGCCACTGGTGTACGTATGTCCCCCATCCTGAACCCCCACTCCCACCTCCCTCCCCATCCCATCCCCCTGGGTTGTCCAAGTGCACCAGCTTTGAGTGCCCTGTTTCATGCATCAAATATGGACTGTTTGTTTATTTCACATATGGTAATATACATGTTTCAATGCTATTCTCTCAAATCATCCCACCCTCGCCTTCTCCCACAGAGTCCAAAAGTCTGTTCTTTATATCTGTGTTTCTTTTGCTGTCTCACATAAAGGGTCGTCATTACCATCTTTCTAAAATTCCATATATATGCATTAATATACTGTATTGGTTTTACTTTCTGATTTACTTCACTCTGTATAATAGGCTCCAGTTTCATCCACCTCATTAGAACTGATTCAAATAGCTGAGTAATATGGTGTGCTGCGATTCATGGGGTCGCAAAGAGTCGGACACGACTGAGCGACTGAATTGAACTGAACTGAATATTCCATTGTGTATATGTACCACAGCTTTCTTATCCATTCATCTGCAGATGGACATCTAGGTTGCTTCCACATCCTAGCTATTGTAAACAGTGCTGTGAGGAATATTGGGGTACACGAGTCTCTTTCAATTCTGGTTTCCTCAGTGTGTATGCCCAGCAGTGGGATTGCTGGGTTCTGTTGATAGCAGTTCTATTTTCAGTTTTTTAAGGAATCTCCACACTGTTCTCCGTAGTGGCTGTGCTAGTTTGTATTCCCACCAACAGTGTAAGAGGGTTCCCTTTTCTCCACAACCTCTCCAGCTTTTATTGTTTGTAGACTTTTCGATAGCAGCCATTCTGACCAGTGTGAGATGGTACCTCATTGTGGTTTTGATTTGCATTTCTCTGATAATGAGTGATGTTGAGCATCTTTTCATGTGTTTGTTAGCCATCTGTATGTCTTCTTTGGAGAAATGTCTGTTGAGTTCTTTGGCCCATTTTTTGATTTCAGTTCAGTCGCTCAGTTGTGTCCGACTCTTTGCAACCCCATGAATCACAGCACGCCAGGCCTCCCTGTCCATCACCAGCTCCCGGAGTTCACTCAAACTCATGTCCATTGAGGCAGTGATGCCATCCAGCCATCTCATTCTCTGTCGTCCCCTTCTCCTCCCACCCCCAATCCTTCCCAGCATCAGAGTCTTTTCCAGTGAGTCAACTCGTCGCATGAGGTTGTTTATTTTTCTGGTATTGAGATGCATGAGCTGTTTGTATATTTTTGAGATTAACTCTTAGTCAGTTACTTCATTTGCTATTATTTTCTCCCACTCTGAAAGCTATCTTTTTATCTTGCCTATAGTTTCCTTCATTGTGCAAAATCTTTTAAGTTTAATTAGGTCGCATTTGTTTATTTTTGCTTTTATTTCCTTCACTCTGGGAGGTGGGTCATCGATGATCCTGATGTGATTTATGTCAGAGAGTGTTTTGCCTATGTTTTTCTCTAGGAGTTTTATAGTTTCCGGTCTTACATTTAGATCTTTAATCCATTTTGAGTTTATTTTTGTGTATGGTGTTAGAAAGTGTTCTAGTTTCATTCTTTTACAAGTGGTTGACCAGTTTTCCCAGGACCACTTGTTAAAGAGATTGTCTTTTCTCCGTTGTATATTCTTTCCTCCTTTGTCAAAGATAAGGTGTCCATAGGTACATGGATTTATCTCTGGGCTTTCTATTTTGTTCCATTGATCTTTATTTCTGTCTTTGTGTCATTATCATACTCTCTTAATGACTGTTGATTTGTAGTATAGTCTAAAGTCAGGCAGGTTGATTCCTCCAGTTTCATTCTTCTTTCTCAAGATTGCTTTGGCTACTCGAGGTTTTTTGTATTTCCATACAAATTGTGAAATTATTTGTTCTAGTTCTTTGAAAAATACTGTTGGTAGCTTGATAGGGATTGCATTGAATCTACAGATTGCTTTTGGTAGTATACTCATTTTCACTATATTGATTCTTCCAATCCATGAACGTGGTATATTTCTCCATCTATTTGTGTCTTCTTTGATTTCTTTCATTAGTGTTTTATATTTTCCTATATATATGTCTTTTGTTTCTTTAGGTAGATTTATTCCTAAGTATTTTATTTTTTTCATCACAGTGGTGAATGGGATTGTTTCCTTAATTTCTCTTTCTGTTTTCTCTTTGTTAGCATATAGGAATGCAAGGGATTTCTGTGTATCAATTTTATATCCTACAACTTTACTATATTCATTGATTAGCTCTAGTAATTTTCTGGTGGTGTCTTTAGGGTTTTCTATGTAGAAAATCATGTCATCTGCAAACAGTGAGAGTTTTACTTCTTCTTTTCCAGTCTGGCTTCCTTTTATTTCTCTTTCCTCTCTGCTGTGACTAAAACTTCCAAAACTATGTTGAATAGTAGTGGTGAGAGTGGGCACCCTTGTCTTGTTTCTGATTTTAGGGGAAATGCTTTCAATTTTTCACCATTGAAGATAATGTTTGCTGTGGGTTTATCATATATGGCTTTTATTATGTTGAGATATGTTCCTTCTATGCCTGCTTTCTGGAGAGTTTTTATCATAAATGGGTGTTTAATTGTGTCAAAGGCTTTCTCTGCATATGTCGAGATAATCATATAGTTTTTATCCTTTAATTTGTTAATGTAGTGTATCACATTGATTGATTTGTGAATATTGAAGAATCCTTGCATCCCTTCAATAAAGCTCACTTGATCATGATGTATGATCTTTTTAATATGTTGTTTCCAAGTGGTTCTTTTTCTTTTCTTCTTATTTTTTTTAATCAGGTGTCTTCTGAGCTTCACTTTTTGCCTTCACTGTAAAGCCATTAATTCATTTTGGTAAATTCTCCATGGAGAGCCCAGTGATCTCTGAAATGCACAAAGTGAAGTTGTTCAGTTGTGTCCAACTCTTTGTGACCCCATGGACTGTTAACCTATCAGGCTCCTCTGTCCATGGGATTTTCCAGGCAAGAATACTGGAGTGGGTTGCCATTTCCTTCTCCAAGGATCTTCCCCACCCAGGGATCGAACCCAGGTCTCCTGCATTGTAGGCAGACATGTTTACCATCTGAGCCACCAGGGAAGCCACATTCAACCATTAAAAAAAAAAAATCACTGGCAAATTGAGAAACAGGAAGAACCCCAGCAGTGGAGCCACTAATGTTAATGAAATGCTTGTTAATCTCACATGGACATCATCAGATGGCCAACATTAAAATCAGATTGATTATATTCTTTGCAGCCAAAGATGGAGAAGCGCTACACAGTCAGCAAAAACAAGACTGGGAGCTAACTGTGACTCAGATGATGAACTCCTTATTGCCTAATTCAGACGTAAATTGGAGAAAGTAGGGGGAAACCACTAGACTATTCAGGTATGACCTAAAACAAATCCCTAACAACTATACAGTAGAAGTGAGAAATAGCTTTAAGGGACTAGATCTGATAGACAGAGTGCCTGATGAACTATGGACAGAGGTTCAAGACATTGTACAGGAGACAGGGATCAAGACCACCCCCAAGAAAAAGAAATGCAAAAAAGCAAAATGGCTGTCTGAGGAGGCCTTACAAATAGCTGAAAAAAACAAGAGAAGTGAAAGGCAAAAGAGAAAAGGAAAAGTATACCCATTTGAATACAGAGTTCCAAAGAATAGCAAGGAGAGATAAGACAGCCTTTCTCAGTGATCAGTGCAAAGAAATAGAGGAAAACAATAAATGGGAAAGAGCAGAGATCTCTTCAAGAAAATTTGAGATCCCAAGGGAATATTTCATGCAAAGATGGGCATAATAAAGGACAGAAATGGTATGGACCTAACATAGCAGAAGATATTAAGAAGAGGTGGCAAGAATACACAGAAGAACTGTACAAAATATCTTCATGACCCAGATAATCACAAGCCAGACATCCTGGAATGTGAAGTCAAGTGGGTCTTAGGAAGCACCACTACAAACAAAGCTAGTGGAGGTGATGGAATTCCATTTGAGCTCTTTAAAATCCTAAAAGATGATGCCGTGAAAGTGCTGCACTCAATATGCCAGCAAATTGGGAAAACTCAGCAGTGGCCACAGGACTGGAAAAGGTCAGTCTTCATTCCAATCCCAAACAAAGGCAATGCCAAAGAATGCTCAAACTACCACACAATTGCACTTATCTCACATGCTAGTAAAGTAATGCTCAAAATCCACAAGCTAGGCTTCAGCAATACGTGAACCTTGAACTTTCAGATGTTCAAGGTGGTTTTAGAAAAGGAAAAGGAACCAGAGATCAAATTACCAACATCTGCTGGATCATCAAGAAAGCAAGAGAGTTCCAGAAAAACACCTATTTCTGCTTTATTGACTATACCAAAGCCTTTGACTGTGTGGATCACAATAAACTGTGGAAAATTCTGAAAGAGATGGGAATACCAGACCACCTGACCTGCCTCTTGAGAAACCTGTATGCAGGTCAGGAAGCAACAGTTAGAAGTGGACATGGAACAACAGACTGGTTCCAAATAGGAAAAGGAATACAACAAGGCTGTATATTGTCACCTTGCTTATTTAACTTATATGCAGTGTACGCCATGAGAAACACTGAGCTGGATGAAGCACAAGCTGATATCAAGGTTTCCAGGAGAAATATCAATAACCTCAGCTACGTAGATTACACCACCCTTATGGAAGAAAGCGAAGAAGAACTAAAGAGCCCCTTGATGAAAGTAAAAGAGGAGAGTGAAAAAGTTTCCTTAAAGCTCAACATTCAGAAACAAAACATCATGGCATCTGGTCACATCACTTCATGGCAAATAGATGGAGAAACAGTGAAAATGGTGGCTGACTTTATTTTTTGGGAGGGGGGCTCCAAAATCACTGAAGATGGTGATGAAATAAAAAGACACTTACTCCTTGGAAGAAAAGTTATGACCAACCTAGACAGCATATTAAAAAACAGAGACATTACTTTGGCAATAAAGGTCTGTCTAGTCAAGGCTATGATTTTCCCAGTAGTCATGCATGGATGTGAGAGTTGGGCCATAAAGAAAGCGAGTGCCAAAGAATTGATGCTTTTGAACTGCAGTGTTGGAGAAGACTCTTGAGAGTCCCTTGGACTGGAAGGAGATTCAACCAGTCCATCTTAAAGGAGATCAATCCTGAATATTCATTGTAAGGACTCATGTTGAAACTGAAACTCCAATACTTTGGCCACCTGATGCAAAGAACTGACTCATTGGAAAAGACCCTTATGCTGGGAAAGATTGAAGGCAGGAGGAGAAGGAGGCGACAGAGGATGAGATGGTTGGATGGCATTACCAACTCAATGGGCATGAGTTTGAGTAAACCCTGGGAGTTGGTGATGGACAGGGAGGTCTGGCATGCTGCAGTCCATGGGGTCTCAAAGAGTTGGACATGATCAGTGACTGAACTGAACTGTTAATCTCATAAATTTCTACATCAGATCTCCATCTAAAACAGGAACCAGTTAACACCCAAATGTGCACAGAGAGAATCTCAGGCCCCTCCTCTCCCTGTCTATTGCCTTCCTATTGGCACAATCTCAGCTAATACAAATCACTTCAGCACAAATATATGTACATATATATACCAATATGCATTATGTGTGTATATTCATATTTATATATGTATTCAGTTCAGTTCAGTCACTCAGTCGTGTCCGACTCTTTGCGACCCCATGAGTCACAGCACGCCAGGCCTCCCTGTCCATCACCAACTCCCGGAGTTCACTCAAACTCATGTCCATCGAGTTGGTGATGCCATCCAGCCATCTCAGTCTCTGTCGTCCCCGTCTCCTCCCGCCCCCAATCCCTCCCAGCATCAGAGTCTTTTCCAGTGAGTCAATTTGTCGCATGAGGTGGCCAAAGTATTGGAGTTTCAGCTTTAGCATCAGTCCTTCCAATGAACACCCAGGACTGATCTCCTTTAGCATGAACTGGTTGGATCTCCTTGCAGTCCAAGGGACTCTCAAGAGTCTTCTCTAGCACCACAGTTCAAAAGCATCAATTCTTCGGCGATCAGCTTTCTTCACAGTCCAACTCTCATATCCATACATGACCACAGGAAAAACCCTATGTTACTAAAATTCAACAGTAACTATAGCAACTATATCAAAAGATTGAGAGGAGGAAGAAGTCATATATCAGTGATATTTTAAGAATTGCCAGCACATGGCAGAAATAAAACTCAAGCTGATTTTTCTTTCTTTTTTTTTTTTTATGCTGCAAAAAGCTTTATTGTTTCCATTTGGTCCAAGGCTTGAGAGAGGGCTCCAGGGTGTTAAAAAGCTGCTGAGTTGCTGCAGAGAGGGGGCTTCAGGCAGCCCTGATGTTAGGTGGGTTCTTCAAAGGTCACTGGTCTCCAGAAGTTCCTAGTCGTGCTTGAGGGTGAGCCTTTCGAAGAGATACTCGCCCAACCCAGCCTGGGGACCAGCCAGCCTGCGGAGGTTGGTCAGGTGGTCACCCATCTTCTTGATGAGTTTCACTTCCTCATCTAGGAAGTGGTTCTCTAGGAAGTCACAGATGTGGGGGTCTCCGCGGGCAGAAGCCAGGCCATGCAGATCCAACAGGGCTTGATTCAGGTTCTTCTCTACAAGAAGGGCGGCTTCCATAGCGTCCTGGGTTTTACCCCACTCATCTTGAGATGGCTTCTGCACGTCCAGGAAGAGGGCGCGGCCGCCACGCTGGTTTTGCAATTTCAAGAGACGCTCCGCGCCCTCGCGCTTCTCCTTGGCCAATTCGCGAAAAAAGTGACCCACACCCTCCAGGGCCACATCGTCGCGGTCGAAATAGAAGCCCAGAGAGAGGTAGGTGTAGGAGGCCCGCAGTTGCATGTTAACCAGGCGGTTGACGGCGGCCTCCACCTCGGTAGAATAATTCTGACGAATCTGGGAGCTCATGATTGGTCGGTAATAAGGAGTTAAAAAATGGTGGCTGGTCCCGGTGATCGTGGACAGTTGAGTGGCTGACTCTGGAGGTTGCGACTGGAAAAAAGGTTGGAGGGTGGTCGGAGGCTGGAGCAAGGGGCGTACCTGGGTCTGTTCCGTCCAAGCACTGTTGAAGCAAAAGACAGATCCGCGGGGCCGCGGAGCGCACTTCCTCAAGCTGATTTTTCATCTGTTTGGTTATTGATTTTAAGTTCTCTTCAGTGGCTCCACCTTTATCACCTGCACTTGGTAAACTGCTTTAGCCATCCTTTCCCTGGTAGAAAGTTTGAAAAATTGGAAAGGATCAGAGATGAGCTAGAAGATTTTACTTTGGAATAAGACAAGAAAAGTATCCAGCAAAAATGACCAGACATATTAAGAGCAGGGTAGGCTGACTTCTGGGAGAGGACGTGGGTAGAAAGTTGAGAATGAAGATGAAGGATAATTTAGGGAAAGTAACTGCTATCTTCTTTGATAGTGACACAGACTAGTAATGATTTTCAGTAACAATAAAATCAATAATAAATAACTTATCATATTTCAGATGTTGTTATAAATGCTGAACATGACTTCATGTATTGTCTATTTACTCTCACAATAATCTTATGATATGTGTACCATTATTATCCTGACTTTATAGATGAAAAAATTGGGGCAGATGAAGTAACTACTAGGAATTGACAGAGACAGTTTTTAACCAAAGCAGTAAGGCTTCAGACCTCACTCTCAGCTACTTCACTGTGCATTTCTTGAGATACAAAGACTTGAACTGTCATCAATTTTATTAGTCAGTCAGACCGCTGCTCCTATAAATTGTAGTACAGAGACCAAAGTGCATAGGGAGTATTTGAGGTATACAAAGACAAGGTGATGAGGGTATGAAAACAGGAGAAAGTGAACAGAATCCAGAGAGACTTTGCAAAACCATTATATAGGATTTCATGGGGACTAAATAAAATCAGAAGATAAGAAGAATGAGTCATTGATGACTCAAAAAAATTAAGCTTTAGTAATGCAGGAAATGATGGTGCCTCTGACAGAGAGTGGGAAATGAACAAGTGGGTGGATTGGTGGGTGGAAGCTGACGGTGAATTTAGCTTTGATAATCCAAAGAGAAAACTTCAATAAGCATTTAGTAACACTGCAACTATCGAGAAGAGAAGGGAAATGGAAAAGAATATCTCAGAAGTAGTAGTATAGATGACACAGGACACAGTTGAAATTTTACCTCTTTTTTCCCTTTAGTATGTGATGCGCTGATTGAGCACTTTGAATCCTACTTCATTCTACAGAGGGTTTGAGGCAGTTTACACTAAAATGAACAGGAGATTATTGTTGATATATTAATCTGGTATATAAATTCATTTATTTTTAACTTCATCTTTTTCTTTTCCAAATAAAATGATATTTTTTCCTTGACCCTTTCCTAGATCCAAATTTTTATTCATCCAGTTATATTTATTTTTAAGTCTTTATTGAATTTGTCACAATATTTCTTCTGTTTCATGTTTTGGTGTTTTGACTGTGAAGCATGTGGGATCTTAGCTCTCTGACCAGGGACCAAACCTACACTCCCTGCATTGGAAGATGAAGTTTTAATCACTGGACCACAAGGGAGGTCCCTATACTCATTTTTAAACAAGTTTTTTGGTAATCCTCTGAATTGGCGTGGTAATAGCTTTTTTATCACATGTACTGTTTTGTGTTGTCTCATTTTGCTTTATTATGTATCATATAAAATAGTAGTCTAAGTGGTAAGGATCATGGTAACAGCATTTGAAAATCATGATTCAAATTATATGTATACATATATTTTTTCCACCCTGTATTTATACATTTGCTCTCCTATTTTCCCAACAGCAGTTAATTTTTGCAGATTTTTAATGGAAAGTTTTGAAACTAGTCTCCCTCCTCCAGGATCTAAGAAACTAAGAACTTAGATGGATCTTTGACTTCTGTGGTAATAATTATGATAATAGATGTGTCAGGTAAGAGAATTTGTGGGTGGAATTAAGCAGGAATTTTGTGTTCTTTCCAGTTACATTTTAGTTTTAGCAGGTTAAGTTGAACTTGGAAACTTCAATTTGTTGTTGGGTTGGTAATAACTGGTTATTGAATTTTGTCCATTTTCATGTGTAATATATAGGAGAGGTAGAAATTCAGCAGAAGCATCATAACATATTCCAAGGAATCCATGAAGGCCCATTGTCTTGGTAAGAGTGGAATTTCAGATATGGATGGAAATCATAATAATGGGGCAGTGAAAAGAGGAAGGGCCAGGTAAGATCTGGCAATCTAAGTATCATAATATCAATAATGTAGGATGTGAACAACAGGTGAAACAAGGTGTGGCTTACTTGTCAACTCTCTACACTATCTTCTCAACCACTTTTTAAAATCTAAAACTATTCTAAAATTTAAAAGTGTATTTTTAAAAGTCTGTGATTAATAATTTCAAGAAAGTATGTTGATATACAGGAAAGAATTTTACCAGAAAATCTGAATCATTAAAAAAAAAAGTCAAATAGATAAAGCAGTTCAGCAAAACACAGCAACTTGGACATAGAAAACAGAATTTGTGAACAGGAAGACAACCAAAATACTATCCATATTCAGATATTAACTAACCCATGGTTAAGAGTTAGTAAGAAGGGTGGACTGATTCTCTCCTGGCAGTAAAGAATAGCTATTTTCCAGAAGCTTCCTTGAGACCCCTATCCAGTGGTTGCTGCTGCTGCTGCAAAGTCACTTCACTAGTGTCCGACTCTGTGCGACCCCATAGACGGCAGCCCACCAGGCTCCGCCGTCCCTGGGATTCTCCAGGCAATTGCCCCTCAGTTGATTAAACACAGTCTTTCAGGTGGAATGTTTAAATACTTCCCTGAATCAAGAGCTTGGCACAGAGGTAGATTCCTAAGCCTCAAGAATTTGACTCCTCTGGAGTTTCTTCAAACAAACTGTGGATGGTTGTAATGTCATAAGCCTTTATGAGTGAAGTGAAAGTCGCTCAATCGTGTCTGACTCTTTGCAACCCTATGGACTACACAGTCCATGGAATTCTCCAGGCCAGAATACTGGAATGGGTAGCGGATCCCTTCTGCAGAGGATCTTCCCGACCCAGGAATCGAACCAGGGTCTCCTGCATTGCAAGCGGATTCTTTACCAACTGAGCTATCAGGGAGGCCCACCTGCCTCTTAGGTGAGGATTTCCAGAATCGTCTCTGCCCTCTTTTCTCTTCTCTCCATTCTTTTCCTTGGAGATCTCACCTCTTCCTAGATCTTCACCTCTTGGAGAAGGATTCCTGAACTCTCTCCACCCTTGTTTGCCTGGCCCAGTTCCAGACCTATGTTTCCAATTTACTGAATGAATAGATCCACGTGGATACCTTGGAGGTCCTTCAGATGTAGCAAACTGAAACACCACTTGTCAGCAACCCAGTCAAAAGCCGTCACTGAGCTACAAATGGCAGCGACCTTTCACTCCCTGGCCCAGGTCAGAGCCAGTGAGACAGTAGGAAACAGCACAAGACCAGACTTGGGAGAGCTTTCTTCTTGTCCCATCGGTAGAGGGCTGAGAGCGTGTCTTGCTCAGCTTCCTATAGGAAGGAAAGTCAGAGAAGCTCTGGTTCTGACTGTCACTAGCATGGCAGATTGTTTCCTCCGTGATGGAGGTAATGACCACAGAACTTTGGCTCTGCTTCTGTGAAGAACTAATAAAACAAGAAGAAGCCTCGCCCAGTTATGTGGGCCCTTAACTCATGTATACTCTTTGAATTGTTGATTTCCTGGTTCATTAAATTGGAAGTTTATTACATTGGAATGTGATTCTTGCCAGTCTTCAAGTGCAAGTAAAAGTGAAGTCGCTCAGTCGTATCCGACTCTTTCGCGACCCCATGGACTGTAGCGCGCCAGGCTCCTCTGTCCATGGGATTTTCCAGGCAAAAGTACTGGAGTGGGTTGCCATTTCCTTAAGCCCTTATAAGAGGCTTCAAAAGAACTGCAAGGCTGATTTAACAAGTTCCCCATTGTCCTTTTTCTCAGGAGTCCTGGAGAAATTCTTATCTGATTCTAGAATCAAAAGTAGTTGTAACTTTCCTGAGTTGTTGTGTTTGTTTTTATCTCAAGGACACAATGAATCGGATCTGCCCAGGCTTTCTTTTTCACCCTGACTGCCTCCTGCTGCCCACCGATATCCAGCTCATCTCCTTCCACAGGGAAGGCGGGACTTTCCAGCTCTTTTCAGGGTGGAGTCACGAGACTAGCTCTGGCCAATGAGAATGGGCCAAAGCACACCACCAACACATTTAATCGCTAGTGCGAGATCCTTCAAAGCTCTTTTTTTTCCTCTGCAGAGTGACCGATCATATGAGAGACACTGACTCCTCAATGGCATAGAAATTAGAGAAGGGAGTGGGGAGCAGGCCTCCAGGTCACCTGTAGTGAACTTGTAAGCCAAAACAGAAACTAAAGCTTCATAGTTTCAAGCTCCTGAGATTTCTAAATTGTTTTTGCCATAGCAAAACACAGTCTATCCTGACTAATATAAATATGTCCAGCTGTCTATATAGCCTATTAATGGACAGATGGTCGATTGTTATTTTATGTATTTTAGTCTAATTTCTTCATTGTTTTGCCTCAAATTTTCTTTTTTTTTTTTTAATCATTCAACACAGTTGAATGTATCCAATCTTGTCACAACTCATGCATCCTTGTAGGACATTTTGGATGCATAAAGGAAGCATAAACTATGACAAGATTGGATACATTAATCTGTGTTGAATGATTATAGGCCATTTTGGGGGGCTTCCCAGGTGGCGTTAGTGATAAAGAACTCGCCTGCCAATGCAGGAGATGCAAGAGACTTGGGTTTGATCCCTGGGTGGGGAAAATCCCTTGGAGGAAGCTGGCAACCCACTCCAGTATTCTTGCCTGGGAAATCCATGGACAGAGGAGCCTGGTGAGCTATGGTTCACAGGGTTGCAAAGAGTCGAACACGACTGAAGTGACTTAGCAGCAGCAGCAGCGGGCCATTTTGAGAATAGGTGGTAAATAAATAAGGTAAAATAATGTATTGGTATGAGAAGAACATCAGTATCAGTTTGAGTATCCTATACAGGGTAAACTGAGATTTTTTTAAACACAGGCTGCTTTGGAAATTTTTTAAGAGAAAATTCTTATATAAGCAGAGGAATAGCAACTGCATTTCCAGAGAGGTAACACTAGAGGGCGTGTGGAGTTTGAGTACAGTATGACCCCCATTGGCCAGTACAGGTGCACTAAGAGATATTATTGCCCAAGGATTTAAGTAGGAGTTTTGGTTTGTGTATTTTTCCATATTTTAAATGTCAGAAATCCATATTAATTGACCTTATTTCTAGGGATAATGATGAAATGAATTGGAGCTTGCCTGTCTGTAATGTTATTTTACTATGAAATTCAGACTTCAAGGGCATAATACTTGGAGTATTTTGGAGTCTTTGTTCTCACGGGCATTTTCTTCTTATGCAGAATTCTACCCAAACTTGTTCAATGTTCTAAAGTGTTTTTTCACTTCTTCCCTCAAAACCAACAAGTCTGGCTCCCTTTTCCTGGGTGAGGCCTGGTAAGTGGAAGGTTTGTTATTCTGACTATTTAATTTGAGATAAAGTGTTGATGGCTGACAATACCTTATTACCAACCATGCCTACAGGCTTCCCAGGTGGTGCCAGTGGTAAAGAACCCGCCTGCCAGTGCAGGAGGCTTAGAGTCACGGGTTCAATCCCTGGGTCAGGAAGGTCCCCTGGAGGAGGGCCTGGCAACCCACTCCAGTATTCTTGCCTGAGAAGTCCTATGGACAGAGGAGCCTGGTGGGCTACAGTCCATGGGGTCTCAGACACTTGGACATGACTGAAGTGACTTAGCACGCACACAACCATACCTGCCTGTCCAGATAGAATTATGTTTTTATCTAAAAATTTATTTGTTTAATCTAAAGGAGACTACAGAAGTAAGTGTGAAAGTTGCTTCATCGTAGAGGGCCTTCCAGGCTTGAGTATCATATGATCTTCCTGAATGTACTCATGAGCCTAAATTCACAGCAACTCACCCATCACCTGAGATGGTAGTTCTGTCAGTGGAATTACGACTCATATGGCAAGTTGAATACTATTAATATTTTATAGAAGAATTTTGTTGTTCAGATCCCTAGTTGAGGATAAAGCATCTGGAGTTTTGGTATGTTACATGCTTTTTTTGTGCTTGTTTAAATTTTGGAAATAGTGTTGGGAATTGATACAAGGTTAAAATGCATTTGATAATCTTCAAACATTTCTCAGTCAACAACCTCAAGTTTCTCCTTTTCATGAAAAGTGTAGGATAAATGAAAGAACTCAGATTTTGGAGTCAGGTAAATCTAGATTTAGACTCAGGCTACCACGTTATCCTGAATTTTCAATTCTTCAACTGTAAATTACCATTTTAGTGCAAATTAAAATGGATGTAAATTTAACCTACATTTCAAAGATTTGGGGGAAGCTTTATGTCATATGAAAAGTACCTGGAATACCTTAAGATGATGCTAACTTGATCTTTTTCATCATTTTTTTGTCAGATATATCAATTATGAACAAAATTAATTTATTTAAATTGCATTTCTAATATGTAGAATCGAAATGGCATTTCTTATTAATACTGATAAAGTGAAGCAGCTGATGGAGAGTACTAATGGTGAGATGACCAAGGGCGGCAGAGCAGATTTGGGACTGGTTTTAGCCAGCCAGTGAGCAGTCAATGCTGTGACGTCATCAGTCCACCATGTGAGTTCCTAGCATTCTAGTTATCAGTGGGGACATTCTGGTTGGCAGTTTCCAGCCTCTCACCTAAACTTTCGTCCCCATCACAATTCTCTTTTTATCCACATGATTCTAGATAATAAGGAAATGAAAATCTAGACTAGCATAGACAATATAGTTAAGATCCTTGTGTTGCTTGGACATGATCTAGGGTTCATTTCTTTCTAAGTCTTAACTGAATTTGTTACAATATTGCTTCTGTTTTCTGTTTTGGTTTTTTGGCCATGGGGCATGTAGGATCCTAGCTTCCCAACCAGTGATGGAATCTGCACCCACTTCATTGGAAGGTGAAGTCTTAACCACTGGACTGCCAAGGAAGTCCCTAGGGTTCATTCGTTGAGTTAGTCTTTTCAACGGAATAACAAACTAAAGAAATATTCAGTTCTGAGGATAATTCTCAGCTCGTGTATTATTTTAGCTTCTGCTAAAATAATTTTATATACCCGGTGACATTCAATTATTTTAAACTGCCATTTTCAAAATAACTGTGTAACACATTATTTTTTAATCAATTAGAATGTTTCCAAAAGCAATATACACGGGAAGAAAAATTTCTATTATAAGTGCCTATTATAAAATGTGCCTTGTAGAAGGTTCTTTTTCTAGGTGATTACTGAACATCAGCAATTCTAATGCTGATCTAGACCACTCTTATCTGCAGAGTGAATACAAAGGGAAATGTAAAATTCCATGAAATCCCTGATTATCTATGCCTAATTTCTATTGAGTCAGAGCTTGTTCTTTGACATTCTTTGTTATAGATCTTTCATGTTTTCATTAATTTCCTGGAGTCTGAAATGACTGGACTGGGTGACATTCTCTCCATAGTTTCTGTCCTGTGTCTCAAAATCATTCTGAGGGAAGAAGAATCAGTTTAGTTTCATCACCTTCTTTAGAGGGACAAGTAACTCCAGTTAAAGTATTAATTTCCATGATCGTTTTATTACAACATCTTGTTTGAACCAGGCACAGTGGTCAAAACTGATTAAAATACAATTAATGTGCACTCTCTTGGGTTTCACTGTAAAATACAATTTTGTGCACTTCAAATTTAGTTAATTAAGTTTTTATAGCTAAATTTTCTGATCCTTTTTTTGTTACTTGTATCATTTTGAATCATGCATATAAAGTTTAAGAAAGCTATTTCAGACAGGAATCCACTCTATTTTTCTAGTCTGACATTCTTCTCAATCTCACTGAGGAACCAGAATACTGATGAATCACCTCTACCCTAAGGACAAACTTCTTGGACTTGGTTCTGAGTTGTCACTTCTTTTTCTTCCCTTCCCCATCTCCCCTCACCCATACCTCCTGAGCTGAAGAATTGATGCTTTTGAACTGCGGTGTTGGAGAAGACTCTTGAGAGTCCCTTGGACAGCGAGGAGATCCAACCAGTCAATCCTAAAGGAAATCAGTCCTGAAAGACTGATGCTGAAGCTGAAACTCCAATACTTTGCCCACCTGATGTGAAGAACTGATTCATTTGAAAAGACCCTGATGCTGGAAAAGATTGAAGGCAGGAGGAGAAGGGGACGACAGAGGATGAGATGGTTGGATGGCATCACCGACTCAACAGACAAGAGTTTGAGTAAACTCCGGGAGTTGGTGATGGACAGGGAGACCTGGCGTGCTGCAGTCCATGGGGTCACAAAGAGTCAGACATGACTGAGTGACTGAACTGAACTGAACTTGTCCTTTTAACCCTGGAAGATTAGCAGAAACTGCATGAGAACCTTAGTTATTTTGAGCATAGGAAACGGATAAGCTCTACCATATGAAGAACAAAAGGGAGAACTTTGGAGAAATAGGATGCAATGGTAAGGATGAGAAAACAGGACAGAACGGCGGTATAGACCAGAAGTAGGGCCAAGACAGCAACCAAGGAGAAATAAATACACTGGGGAAATAAGATGAAGAGCAAGCTTCACTCACGACTGAAAGGACAGTCACCAGGCACAGACTGAGAACAGGACCCAGTGTGGTTGAGACTGAGGGTGAACCAGTGGAAGAAGCTGCTGCTGCCCAGGTCAGCGTTCTGGGGATAGCAGTTGGTTTTGTTGTCATTCAAAGATGAGAATGAGACATTACTGCTGATGGGACTGACTGTGAAATACTTGGACTCCCTCAAGATGGCAGGGTTTATATCCTCCCCCTCACTTAGTCTTCTCAATATCAAAGTTCACTTGGATATATTTGGGTTCACTTGGGCTCTCTGAACTGGGAATTTACTACTCTGCCTTTGAGCAAGAGATCAGAGGAAGGAGGGGATGAAGAGTGTCAGGTGCTAACTGATGAGACTCACGGTTTGGCTGGAATGCTGGGCATATTGACCTACAAAAGTGAAAGCACTAAGCAAATCCACAGAGTCAGAAGTACATTGGTAGACGCCAGGGGCCAGGTGTAGGAGGATGGGGAGTTAGTGTTTAATGGGGACACAGTTGCCGTTTAGGAAGGTGAGAAATTTGGGAGATGGCTGATGGTGGGAAGGGCACAACAATATGAGTGTACTTAGTGCCACTGAGCTGCACAACTAAATATGGTGAAAACAGAATGTTTTATATTATGTGACTTTTACTGCAATTAAAAAAAATTAAAGAAAAAAAGGTGAAAGCACTAAAGTGAAAGACAGGAGAAACTTGTCAAGAGCTCAGTGGAGGGAGAAATCCCCATTGATGGCAGGCATCTGTATCTCTTTTCTTATAAAACAAAAGCAAGGTAATCTATAAGAAAAAGGGGAATAAGGGGAGAGGGAAGAGTTGGCTTGACTCTATTAATGATAATTTATAATTATTAATGTTGTCCATCAATTAAAATCTAAAAAATATTTTAGATTTATAATGTAAATATCAAGCCTTTAATTTATACTGGCCCTATGAATTAATGGGACTTCCCAGGTGGTGCTAGTGGTAAAGAACCTCCTGCTAATGCCAGGAGATATAAGAGGCGTGGGTTCAATCCCTGGGTTGGGAGGATCCCCTAGAGGAGGGCATGTCAACCCTCTCCAGTATCTTGCCTGGAAAATCCCATGGACAGAGGAGCATGGGGGGCTGTGTGGTCCATAGGGTCACAAAGACTTGGACATGATTGAAGCAACTTAGCACGAACACACGTGAATTAATAGAATTGAGACAGAAAAAAAAACATTTTCTCTATACCCAGCAATTTAACTAGGCTGAGAAGACTGGACTCTTGAGAGTCCCTTGGACAGCAAGAAGATCCAACCAGTCCATCCTAAAGGAAATCAGTCCTGAATATTCATTGGAAGGACTGATGCTAAAGCTGAAACTCCAATGCTTTGGCCACCTGATGCGAAGAACTTACTTATTTGAAAAGACTTGATGCTGGGAAAGATTGAGGGAGGGAGGAAAAGGGGATGACAGAGGATGAGATGGTTGGATGGCATCACCGACTCAATGGACATGAGTTTGAGTAGACTCTGGGAGTTGGTGATGGACAGGGAGGCCTGGCATGCTGCAGTCCATGGGGTTGCAAAGAGTTGGACATGAATGAGCAACTGAATTGAACTGAGAAACTCTAGGGACTGTAATGACAGTGTAGGTTTAGAAAAGAAGATCTCCAAGCCTACAGAAGTATTAACATTCAGCTTAACTCCCCCATCTTCCAAAATCACTCCTAAATAATTGAGTTGTACTAGCTAAAGGAATGGAGAAGGAGATCGCACCCCACTCCAGTACTCTCGCCTGGAAAATCCCGTGGACGGAGAAGCCTGGTGGGCTGCAGTCTACGGGGTCCCTAAGAGTCGGACACAACTGAGCTACTTCACTTTCACTTTTCGCTTTCATGCATTGGAGAAGGAAATGGCAACCCACTTCAGTGTTCTTGCCTGGAGAATCCCAGGGACAGAGGAGCCTGGTGGGCTGCGATCTATGGGGTTGCACAGAGTCAGACACAACTGAAGTGACTTAGCAGCAGCAGCAGCTAAAGGAAATAAAACCAATATATGAATAATTACCAAAAAAAAGAAAGAAAAGAGAAGAAATAAAAGTACTGACATTTTCAGGAAAGACAAATGGGGTTAAAATTACACCAAATGATTGTATTTTTTTGTTTGTTTGCATTTTTTTGATCATTTCACTCTGCACAATACATATCTATGAGGCCTCCCTGGTGGCTCAGCCTTAAAGAGTCTGCCTGCCAATGCAGAAGACTCAGGTTCAATCTCCAGGACAGGAAGATCCCCTGGAGAAGGAAATGGCAACCCACTCCAGTCTTCTTGCCTAGGAAATCCCATGGACAGAGAAGCCTGGCAGGCTACAGTCTACAGGGTCACAAAGAGTTGGACATGACTTAGCAACTAAGCAAAAACAACTATATATATATGATATATATATATATATATATATATATATATCATATAATCTAGTTCATAGAAAAACAAGTGAAACAGTATATCAATATTTACCAAAATCAGACCAAAAAGAAAAGAAACATGATGCTGAGATAATTGTAGAAAATGCATGTTTGCTATTTTACTTTTTATTTTGATAATACTCTCTATTTCACAGAGTATATATTTTGTTTGTTTAATTTGAGGGGAAGAGAATCACTTTATTTTTATTAATGCACAATTCACATCAGAGCAGTTCATGTAAGGAGACCACGCACACATTTGCCCAGCCCCAAATGTCTGATCATCTCAATTCATTTCTCCCCCATAAAAACATCCTCTGTTGTGACTGAGCCAGTTCTTTAAACTTCTTGATTAGGTTAACCCATGTGCAAATTTGCTCTGATTCTGCACCTCCTTGAAATCCACACAAAGCTCATGGTCACTCTGGGTCTGAGTCAGAATTTTTCAGCTCACAGTGGCCAGGACCAAACTGCTGCTGGAAGGAAGTGGACTGAGTTTCAGATCTCAATCAGTTCAGGTGCTCAGTCGTGTCCAACTCTTTGTGACCCCATGGACTGCAGCAAACTAGGCTTCCCTGTCCATCACCAACTCCAAGAGCTTGCTCAAATTCATGTCCATTGAGTCAGTGATGCCATCCAACCATCCCATCCTCTGTTGTCCCCTTCTCCCCCTGCCTTCAATCTTTCCCATCATCAGGGTCTTTTCCAATGAGTCAGTTTCCCATCAGGTGGCCAAAGTATTGGAGTTTCAGCTCCAGCATCAGTTGTTCAAATGAATATTCAGGACTGATTTCCTTTAGGATGGACTGGTTGGATCTCCTCGCAGTCCAAGGGACTCTCAAGAGTCTTCTCCAACACCACAGTTCAAAAGTATCAATTCTTCAGTGCTCAGCTTTCTTTCAGTTTAGTTCAGTTCAGTCACTCAGTCATGTCCAATTCTTTGCGACCCCATGAACCACAGCATGCCAGGCCTCCCTGTCTATATCCAACTCCCAGAGTCCACCCAAACCCATGTCCATTGAGTCAGTGATGCCATCCAACCATCTCACCCTCTGTTGTCCCCTTCTCCTCCTGCCCTCAATCTTTCCCAGCATCAGGGTCTTTTCCAATGAGTCAAGTCTTCGCATCAGGTGGTCAAAGTATTGGAATTTCAGCTTTAGCATCAGTCTTCCAATGAACACCCAGGACTGATCTCATTTAGGATGGACTGGTTGGATCTCCTTACAGTCCAAGGGACTCTCAAGAGTCTTCTCCAATACCACAGTTCAAAAGCATCAATTCTTCAGCACTCAGCTTTCTTCACAGTCCAACTCTCACATCCATACATGACCACGGGAAAAACCATAGCCTTGACTAGATGGACCTTTGTTGGCAAAGTAATGTCTCTGCTTTTTAATATACTGTCTAGGTTGGTCATAACTTTCCTTCCAAGGAGTAAGTGTCTTTTAATTTCATGACTGCAATCACCATCTGCAGTGATTTTGGAGCCCAAAAAAATAAAGTCAGCCACTGTTTCCACTGTTTCCCCATATATTTGCCATGAAGTGATGGGACCAGATGCCATGATCTTTGTTTTCTGAATGTTGAGCTTTAAGCCAACTTTTTCACTCTCCTCTTTCACTTTCATCAAGAGGCTTTTTAGTTCTTCTTCACTTTCTGCCATAAGCGTGGTGTCATCTGCATATCTGAGGTTATTGATATTTCTCCAGGCAATCTTGATTCCAGCTTGTGCTTCTTCCATCCCAGTGTTTCTCATGATGTACTTGCATATAAGTTAAATAAGCACGGTGACAATATACAGTCTTGACGTACTCCTTTTCCTATTTGGAACCAGTCTGTTGTTCCATGTCCAGTTCTAACTGTTGCTTCCTGACCTGCATACAGGTTTCTCAAGAGGCAGGTCAGGTGGTCTGGGATTCCCATCTCTTTCAAAATTTTCCACAGTTTATTGTGATCCACACAGTCAAAGACTTTGGCATAGTCAATGAAGCAGAAATAGATGTTTTTTCTGGAAAGCTCTTGCTTTTTCGATGATCCAGCAGTTGTTGGCAATTTGATCTCTGGTGCCTCTGCCTTTTCTAAAACCAGCTTGAACATCTGGAACTTCACGGTTCACATATTGCTGAAGCCTGGCATGGAGAATTTTAGGCATCACTTTACAGCTTTCTTTATACTCCAACTTTCATATCCACACATGACTACTGGAAAAACTATAGCTTTGACTCAATGTACCTTTGTCTGCAAAGTAACGTCTATGCTTTTTAATATGCTGTCTAGGCTGGTCATAGTTTTTCTTCCAAGGAGCAAGCATTTTTTAATTTCATGGTTTCAATCACCATCTGCAGTGATTTTGAAGTCCAAGAAAATAAAGTCTCCCGCTGTTTCCATTGTTTCTCCATCTATTTGCCATGAAGTGATGGGATTGGATGCCATGATCTTCATTTTTTGAATGCTGAGTTTTAAGCCAGGTTTTTCACTCTCTTTCACTTTCATCAAGAGACTCGTTAGTTCGTCTTCACTTTCTGCCCTGAGGGTGGTGTCATCTGTGTATCTGAGGTTATTGATATTTCTCCCAGCAATCTTGATTCCAGCTTGTGCTTCTTTCAGTCCAGCATTTCTCATGATATACTCCGATATAAGTTAAATAAGCAGGATGACAATATACAGCCTTGACGTACTCCTTTCCCAATTTGGAATCAATCTGTTCTTCCATGTCCAGTTCTAACTTCTTGACCTGCATGCAGAGGGAGGTAAGGTGGTCTGGTATTCCCATCCCTGGAAGAATTTTCCACAGTTTGTTGTGGTCTACACAGTCAAAGGCTTTGGGTTAATCAATGAAGCAAGTGTTTTTCTGGAACTCTCTTGCTTTTTTGATGATCCAATGAATGTTGGTAATTTGATCTTTGGTTCCTTTGCCTTTTCTAAATCTGGCTTGAATATCTGGAAGTCCACGAATCATGTACTGTTGAAATCTGGTTTGGAGAATTTTGAGCATTACTTTGCTAGCTTGTGAGATGAGTGCAATTGTGTACTAGTTTGAACATTCTTTGGCCTTACCTTTCTTTGGAATTGGAATGAAAACTGACCTTTTCCAGTCCTATGGCTACTGCTGAGTTTTCCAAATTTGCTGGCATATTGAGTGCAGCACTTTCACAGCATCATCTTCTAGTATTTGAAAGAGCTCAACTGGAATTCCATCACCTCCACTAGCTTTGTTTGTAGTGATGCTTCCTATGGTCCACTTGACTTCGCATTCAAGGATGTCTGAATGTAGGTAAGTGATCACACCATTGTGGTTATCTGGGTCATGCTGATCTTTTTTGTATTGTTTTTCTGTGTATTCTTGCCACCTCCTCTTAATATCTTCTGCTTCTGTTAGGTCCATGCCATTTCTGTCCTTTATTATGCCCATTTTTAGATGAAATGTTTCCTTGGTATCTCTAATTTTCTTGAAGAGATTTCTAGTCTTTCCCATTCTATTATTTCAGATCTAAATGTAGGATATTCTTGTCTAGGATATTCCACAAAGTGAAAACATTTGATCCCTTTTACTTCCCTCCAGAATTGGAGCTTGTTCTCTGAGAGTGAAAGCTTCCTATCACTCCCACACATCAGTATCTTTCTGAGGTCCTGTCTTCACCTTTAGCATCACTCATTGTGATACTTTAGGCTGTGGGCAAATGGTTCTGCTGTCTATGGTTTTGTAGAAGGAGGACAATTCCTCTGTCTTAGAGTTCAAGATTCAACTCCCCAATAATAATCCTGAAGATTGCCCTAAATAGCTTGACTGTTCTTTGTTTGCCTCTAGGGTTGGAGTTCTTCTGGGTCTAACCTCCCTGGACAGCATGTTTGATGTGCTAACATGGCCTCCCATTATATTTTCCTGTAGACCAGATCCTGACTGCTGAATATCAAAGATTCTTCTAAATTTCTCTTGCATTGACCAGACTCTTCTTGTTTTCCCATGTTACTGTGGATTTTTTTTTCTTTTTAATATAAGGAGAATGGTTGGGACTGAGGGACTGCATATGTCCTCAGTCTACCTTTTCAAGACACTCTCATTTCTCTGTAGCCCCCTTCATATTCTGTGGACGAGTCATACTCATCTAATAACCCTATAGGTACACATCTTTTGCTTTTCTTCCTTCAAGTCGTTCCTATTCTAGTGCTTCTTTTGCTACACATCTGTTTGCTCTCCTTGAGGACTTTCTATTCTTTGAACACTTCCCCTGGTCCTCAAGTCCAAATTCAATATTCTCCTCCAGTGAACCGTCACAGCCTTTAATCGGAATCACTGTTATGACTATGTTATAACCTAAAGCAGAATATATTATCTTTGGACTTATCATTCCTTCACAACCACACACACTTTCTTATCTTTGTATTACTGTTACACATCATAGTGCCTTCCACATAGTAGAGACACACATCTGTGACTGCAATTAAATTAATTTGAGTTTGTGGCCAGTTCTCACCAATAAGAAAAAATTCATCTTTATGCTATGCTTGGGCTGACAGTTTTAATAACTAGGTTTTTTAAAAATTAGTTTATTTTATAAAGTTTCTTAGTATGGTATTTGTTGAGAAGCACAATAAAATAAATTATGCTTGTGATTAACTTTTGTCCTCAGAATTGAATTGCTGTCTTTTTCACACCTTACATTTTTATATTAAGAACCTCAAAGAGAATATTCAAATATTTCTGGTTTTCTCAGCACTTATAGACATTAGCTGATATAATATTTTCTTAAACAATGCTATCTACACAGCACATACACCCTTAATCTCTTGCAAAGGGTAACCACACTGCCACGTATGATCATTCATCACAACACTCCCCTTAATCATTCATGCTGCTCAACCTCATCAGACATCCTTCCATCAAAGTGTGTCTCCATGGTAACATAAGCCAGATTTGGCCATTTGGCCTCTGTTTGGAACACAAAGGTCACTTGAGTATTTATGACATTTGGATTTTGGACTGTATTTCCAAAACTACAAATTCTGCATGGTTTTGACATTTGGATACACTCTTCATTAATAGTGTTTTCCCTTGGTGTACACATATGTTTCAATTTGAAATTATATTTTCTTATTGAAAATGAAAGCATCCAACGTAACCAAACTGAATGAGATTCATTTTTGTTTCTTCATTACATTTCTTTCTAGAAAACAATACTTTGTGCTTTACTGTAGGAAAATCATTGTAAAATGTAAATCACTGAGATTGCTAAAAAAAATCTCAAACTAACAAAACTGAAAAAAATGGTTATTATTTTGTAATGTTCTCTTTTTCTCAAAATATAATTACATCTTGAATTTTTGTTGAAATGAGATAATTATTCAAGTTGTCAGCATATTGTTACCTTTCATAGACAGAAGGTATTGAATTTTAGGATGGAAATAATAAAGTACATGTTTTTTTCTGGATAATAAGACTCAATATCACAAGATCAATACTTTCCAAGTATATCTATTTAAAATAATAACAGCTAACCCTTATGGCAGAAAGTGAAGAGGAACTAAAAAGCCTGTTGATGAAAGTGAAAGAGGAGAGTGTAAAGGTTGGCTTGAAGCTCAACATTCAGAAAACTAAGATCATGGCATCTGGTCCCATCACTTCATGGGAAATAGATGGGAAAAACAGTGGAAACAGTGTTAGACTTTATTTTGGGGGGCTCCAAAATCACTGCGGATGCTGATTGCAGCCATGAAATTAAAAGACACTCCTTGGAAGGAAAGTTATGACCAACCTAGATATCATATTAAACAGCAGAGACATTACTTTGCCAACAAAGGTCCGTCTAGTCAAGGCTATGGTTTTTCCCGTGGTCATGTATGGATGTGAGAGTTGGACTGTGAAGAAGGCTGATCGCCGAAGAATTGATGCTTTTGAACTGTGGTGCTGGAGAAGACTCTTGAGAGTCCCTTGGACTGTAAGGAGATCCAACCAGTCCATTCTAAAGGAGATCAGTCCTGGGTGTTCATTGGAAGGACTGATGCTAAAGCTGAAACTCCAATACTTTGGCCACCTCATGAGACGAGTGGACTCACTGGAAAAGACTCTGATGCTGGGAGGGATTGGGGCCAGGAGGAGAAGGGAACGACAGAGAATGAGATGGCTGGATGGCATCACCGACTCGATGGACATGAGTTTGAGTGAACTCCGGGAGTTGGTGATGGACAGGGAGGCCTGGCATGCTGTGATTCACGGGGTCGCAGAGAGTCGGACAAGACTGAGCGACTGAACTGAACTGAACTGAACTGAACACTTACTCAACATTTTCTACATGCCTGATTCTGATCTAAATGATTTAGATATATTAATCTATTTCATTCTCATAGCAACCCTAAGAAGTTGATGCTATACTCTCCCCTTTTTTACCAATGAGAAACTAATACCCAGATAGAGTAAATAACTTGCCCGAGGTATACAGCTACTTAGTGGCTTAAGCAGGATTCAAAGTCAGGCAATCTGGTTCCACATCCTAAGTTAGACTGCCTCCACCTTTTAAATTAAGGAGATTCCAAACAAGATCATTTCTCTAGGATTTTTTTAAAAATGTATATTTCATCTGAAGGAATAAACACCTTAAAATAGCTTAAAAAGTCTTAAACTTATCAGATATTTAAGTATTGAAAAACCCAGAAAGCTAGTCTAAACAGTGGGTTTTTTAAAAAATAATTTTATTTATTTATTTATTTATTGGCTGTGCCGAGTCTTCATTACTGCACAGGCTTTTCTCTAGTTGCAGTGTGCAGAGGCTACTTTCTAGTTGCTGAGTGCAGGCTTCTCATTACGGTGGCTTCTCTTCTTGTGGAGTATGGGATCTAGGGCATGCAGGCTTCAGTAGTTGTGGCTCCCCAGCTTTAGAGCAGAGGCTCAGTAGTTGTGGCACATTGGCTTAGCAGCAGCTCCTCAGCGTGTAGGACCTTCCTGGAGCAGCGATCAAATCTGTATCTCCTGCATTGACAGGTGGATTCTTTACCACTGAGCCACCAGGGAAGCCCTGGGGTATTTTTTAATTAATTAATTAAGATTTTGGGGGGCTGCTCTGAGTCTTTATTGCTGCACATGGGTTTTCTCTATTTGTAGAGGGGCTACTCTCTAGTTGCAATACTTGGGCTTCTAATTGTGATGGCTTCTTTTTCTCACTCTGTCTGTTGGGACACAACTCTTTGGAATGTTCTGTTTACAGCTCCCTGGTAGATCTTTGCTCTGCTTCATGGAGTCTCACGCTAAAGAGATTTTTCTGTGTAGCTCCCTCTTCTCTCTGCTCTTTCTGGAAAAGTTTAGCAGCTTCAGCCTCTATGAACTCCAGTCTCTGACAGCTCAGGTCAGGAGAATACCAGTATCCTGTTTGGGTTCCCCCCTCTCATGACATAGTTGTGAAGAACTTCCTAATAGAAATCTGGGGGCAATTGAGTGCTCATATAACTTCTTTCCTGTTTCAGGTATCACCGGCCTGTGCTGTCTGTCAACTGGTAATGGAGTAGGACCCTAGGGGGCCTTCCCGGGACAGACCCCATGCCCATGTCCTCTCTTGTGGCTCCTCTCTGAAGTACCTGGATAACAGTATTTGATGCTCTTTTCCTGAGTTACTTTACAGATGCTAAAACCACCGCCAAATGGACGACATTAACTGGTTGATGAGCACGGGGTCCTAGACCTACAGACACCTGAGGACTGATAATGTTAACAACCCTGTTATCATCATCCAATCAGAGAACTGTGCATGAGCTCATCTCATAGCCTGCAACATCCCCCCACCCCTGCCCTGCACCTGGCCTTTAGAAATCCTTTGCTGAAACACCTGGGGGAGTTTGGGGCTTTAGAGTGCAAGCCGCCCCTTCTCCTTTTATTGGCGCTTTGAAAGTACATGCTACACTCTCCTTCCTCACAACTGGTGTCAGTAGATTGGCATTACTGCTCAGGGGCAAGTGGACCCAAGTTTGGTTGGGTAACAAACCAATACTTAAAAACACTTTGTCCAGGAACCTAGTGGTTTTCAGTGGGTGGGCAGGTTGAGTACCAGTTACTCCATCATGGAGAAAGCAGAATTTTTTATCCTCTCTGATGGTCCTTTTTGTTGTGTAGGTCATGCTATATGACACTAAAAATGAAGCCATTTTCCTCCGGTGAGTCATATAGAAAGTGAAAAGTGAAAGTGTTAGTCACTCAGTCGTGTCTCATTCTTTGCGACCCCATGGACTGTAGCCTGCTAGGCTCCTCTATCCATGGAATTCTGCAGGCAAGAATGCTGCAGTGGGTAGCCATTCCCTTCTCGAGGTTATCTTCCTGACCCAGGGATCGAACCTGGGTCTTTTGCATTGCAGGCAGAATCTTTACCATCTGAGCCACCAGGGAAGCCCAAGTCATATAGAACTCGTCCTTTATTAATCAGTTGCTGGGAAAATAAAATACTTTTCTCATAGAAACTTCATTATATATTTTCCAGATTTAACAAAGATGTGAAAAAAAAAAAAACACAAAGATGTGTGTTCCAGGGCCTAGGATTGTAATCACAAATTATAATAGTGAGTTGGTAGGAAAATGCCCGAAGAAGCTAAAATAACTTCCAAATATAACAGGTGACCTACATGCTATTAATCCTCTGCTATAACAGAGGCCCTGCTTCTAAAAGCAGAGCTCAATCATTCCAAATCCTCTGGAAATGATAATTACTACTTTAAAGTTATGATTACATAAATCTGTCACAGTTCATGATAAATGTACTCTTGCAAATTTGTTTTCGACATTAAGGAAAGTTTAGGTTGCCATTTTTAAGAGCTTTAGAGATAATTTTACTATAGGCCTTAAGATGGATGATGTCCAATTAGATCCACAAATCCTGTGCTAAGTAAAACTATTTCATGCCAGATATACTGCAGAGCCTTTTATAATTATATTGACGATATAATATATTAATATAATAACACTTAATTATGGGAATTTAAGGTATGTTAGAACTCAACGTGTATATTTTGTTGGGCTTTGGTTTTATTTGTGTTTTGTTTTGTTTACTATTCAAAGTGCTTTTAAACAGCTCTCTGATTATGCCTAACTCAAGGAATGGAAGATGTTAGCTCTTATGTGCAAGAAATAACTGTGTGGAATGGTTAGATAAGTAGCAAAAAGGCTGGCCTTTTGGTCTCTCCTCCATCTTTCTTATCTTGGGATGACAGCTCAGAAAAATCCATTGGGTAAAGGTACACTGGATGGTGCCATTTCTAGACACAATTTCTTGGATTGGCCAAGCTCCATAAAAACAGGCTCGAGAAGAAAAAGTGAGGCCAGCCAGTAGAAAGAGTTGGGCATCCAAAGACTAAGGGATCAGGTACTCTGTGCAGCCGACATGGTGGCCAGGAGGGTGATTCTACACAGGTGAGTAGAAAAGAAGCATAGGTAACTCCAAAGCAGAGGGCACTGAGAACTGGGCAAGCAGGGAGAAGTAGCCTTGAGGGAAATCTCTCAGAGCATTATGGGAACCCAGCAAGCCAGTCTCTTGGAGCAAGATTAGAAAGAGAAATACAAAGCTTACTTCTGGAAGGACAATGGTACTAGAATGGGAGGGATGGAACACTAAGGTATGAGTTGGACTGGCCACAAAAGGACAATTCAGAGTCTCAGAGTTTCAGGAAAGAGCTCTCCAGACCAGTCAGTCTCATATGTAGGTATCTTTGCAGCTTTTTATGAAGCTGAGCCCAAAGGAGGGAGTCAAGGGGCAGAGCTGTGGGGGTGGGAGCAGACACGGGGTGCAGACACTGGCAGGACCAGAAATCTGCAGCCTGCCTGCCATGTGCTTAAATGTCTCATCTTCAGAAACAGTTGTTTTTTTTTTTTTAAAGGCAGTTTTGAGAGCAGTGGCCCATCCCCAACCTTTTTGACACCAGGGACCAGTTTCATGGAAGACAAATTTTCCGTGAATGAGGGGTTGAAGGTGCAGAGGATGATTTTGGGATTATTCAAGTGTACTGCATTTATTGTGCACTTTATTTCTATTATTATTACATCAGCTCCATCTCAGGTCATTAGGCACTAGATTCCAGACATTGGGGACCTCTTAGAATAACATATATTAGAGGATCTCTTAGAATAAAATATATTACCGGAGAGGTAACACTTTAAAACCCTAAGAGACTAGTCCATAGCATGTATTAATTTATTAGATTAACTGTTAGCTTCAAACAGAGAGAGTAAGGTTCTGAGAGAATGAAATTCAGACAAGAGACTTAGAGGATATCTGAAGGAAATAGAGTTCCAGAGTAAGTAATGTGACCCATATTGCTGATGAGTGGGAAATTTGTGCTTCATGTCTCTCATTTCAGATTTGCCCTCTAACCAATGCACACTGAGAATTCACTATGTGCCCCACACTTCTAAATCCCTTTATGTTTATTATTTCCTTTGATTTTCTACCATATGGGTATGTTTAGCATTTTCATTTTAGAAATAGAAAAACTGAGGCTCAAAACATTTCCCACGATCACACAGCTAGTAAATTTCAAAATGGGGATTCACACTCATCTATGTCTGGTGACCCAAACAAACCTACAAGAGAGTCTTTTAAAGGTTCAGGTGAGAGGTTTTGATGGTTTCACCAGGAAAAGAGTCATTGGAAATGTGGGATAGGAACTGGGTTTCAAAGTGGAAGAAATTTTTCTCTACCCATTAGGATCATCTAGCTGGTCTAAGAATTAAATGGACATAAGACAGATAAATAGGAGAAAATTAAGCTAAAGTTGAATAATATGTATACACAAGAGAGATGCAGAAAGACTGAGCAACTCACTGAAGTGCCTGAAACCCTCACCGTAATTATCGTCATCAGCTAAGACAAAAGAGGATGTTGAGTGTAGTGACTTGGTTCTTCAGAGGGGAGGAAAAGCAACTGACATGGAGACAGAAAAGCAAAAGTTTGGTAAATAAATGTTTGTTGGGCCAAACAGAGACAATGGGACACAGAGAGGAATTTTAACCAACTTTCTTTGCTGGGTTCTTCACTGTCCCCACACTTTGTTCATACTATAATGCTCCATGGTGATAGTTCCCTGCCTGGTATAGGCTTTCTGTTAAAATTGTTTTTGGCAATTAAGGGGGAGGGAAAAAGAAAGACTTCCCGTGTTTTCTGTTTCTTAAAGATAATCAACCTAAATTAAAGCTCATGTGGATAAAACACATTTTAGAGTGGCAAATTTTACTCCCCTACAGGGGCAAAAAATAAACATCAGAGAGAACAAGTCAATCAGTTCAGTTCAGTTCAGTCACTCAGTCGTGTCCAACTCTTTGCGACCCCATGAATCACAGCAAGCCAGGCCTCCCTGTCCATCACCAACTCCCACAGTTCACTCAAACTCACCTCCATCGAGTTGGTGATGTCATCCAGCCATCTCATTCTCTGTTGTCCCCTTCTCCTCCTGGCCCCAATCCCTCCCAGCATCAGAGTCTTTTCCAGTGAGTCAACTCGTCACATGAGGTGGCCAAAGTATTGGAGTTTCAGCTTTAGCATCAGTCCTTCCAAAGAACACGCAAGACTGATCTCCTTTAGAATGTACTGGTTGGATCTCCTTGCAGTCCAAGGGACTCTCAAGAGTCTTCTCCAGCTCCACAGTTCAAAAGCATCAATTCTTTGGCGATCAATATTAGTTAGCCTCTATTTGTGGAATGCCACCATTGTCAGAGACGGTACCAGGAATACTGTCATGAGAAACCAGACATGACTCAGACTTCACGGGGCTGATAGCCTAGCAGGGAAAAGATGTTAAATCAACAGTGATAAATAACTGTAAATAAGTATCAATTCCATAAAAGGTTGAAAATAGAGGTACCAGGTGGTATCTGCCATCAACAGAACGAACACTCCTGTTTTGGTAACCAGAATTTAAGCAAAAAGAGGGAATGAAAAATGGTTCTGAAGGTGTGAGTGGATGGACATAGAAAAATCAGGAAGAAGAGTAGTTTAGTTGGAAAGAAGTGCCAAGATGGGTTTACAACATGACGAGTGTAGGGTGAGCTTGAGACACCCAGGAATTGTCCACCAAACAACTGGAGATAAGGTTTGTGCCAGAAGCAAGGGCAAGAGTCCTTGTCATGAGCTCCAGAGAAATACTTTGTACACAACCAAGCTGGACACCACGAAGGAAGAGGTTCAAGCGTCTCTGGGGTGTGATCTTCACTCCATATCCATGTCTAGAGCTGCCCCTGTGACACAGGAGGGGAGGGATCAGTCAGGACAGGGTAAACAAAGCTGGAAGCTGCCGGTCTCTGAACTTTGCAAGCATCTCTTTAAAAGCCATAGTCTCTCTTCTAAGTAATAATAACTAACAGCACTTCCTGCTCATTCTGCGCCTGGATGGTCCTTAATTTAGTCTTGCTAACAGCACCAGGAAGAAAGCACTATTATTATTAAACCCCTGTAAACGCCGAGAAAATTGAGGCCCAGGGAGGGTAAGTAACCTCCTGAACTCCACCACTCTGAAGGCTTTAACCCAGATTCAAAATCAGGCTGGGCTTTTACAACAACAGACCCAGTGGACAAGGAGGAAAAAAACTTGTGCTTCCTTCAAGTCCTGGTGTAAAGAGGAGAGGATGAAGTTCCTTATTTCCTCTTGCAAAAGTAAAATGTATATAATTTTATTCCCCAATGCTATTAGCAGGAAACTGATACTAGCCTATATCTCTAAGTCCTAAGTGTTTTAAATCTATTTCATCAGGTTCTGAATTTTGTCTCCTTGTGTCACAGTTGATGTTTTCACATGATCAAGATAACAGATGCTCCATCCATGAGTTATACTAACCTCCTCTTTGGGACCGCTCTCATAACAGCTTTGAAGATGGGGAGGAAGGAGGTCAGGATGCCAAAGGAAGCATCAGAGGATATCTAATACTGGAAAAATTGTCTTATCAAGAAACTTCCAAAAGAACCTCTAAAGCCTATGGGAAGTTGAGCCAGGATAACCAAATACAGCAAGAAGAATTGTCTTTCTCCTTAACACTTGCTAAAAATGAAACGTAACCATGGGGAAATTTCCTGACCTCTGTAACCTCTGTTCCCTCATCCGTTTAATACAGCTAATTTGAAGGTAATTCTGTGTCACCCTTGTGAGGATTTAATGAGATAACACTTATGTGCTCTCTGCACAGTGTATGATGCTGAGAAAGGACTCAATAAATGATTGCCTTTAAAAAAATGAGATCCTTTATATGAAAGTACTTTATAAGCTCAAGCACTATATAACTGTGATATTTCTTAGATGCAGCAAAAGAGAAAACTGACTCAGTATTATATTGCGAATACATAGGCACCTTCATTCAGTTCAGTTGCTAAGTCGTGTCCAACTCTTTGTGACCCCATGAACTGCAGCACACTGACACCTGGAGCTTGCTCACACTCATGTCCATTGAGTTGGTGATGCCATCCAACCACCTCATCGTCTATCATCCCCTTCTCTTGCTGCCTTCAATCTTTCCCAGCATCAGGGTGTTTTCTAATGAGTCAGTTCTTCGCATCAAGTGACCAAAATATTGGAGTCTCAGCTTCAGCATCAGTCCTTCCAATGAATATTCAGGACTGATTTCCTTTAGGGTGGACTGGTTGGATCTCCTTGCAATCCAAGGGACTCTCAAGAGTTTTCTCTAACACCACAGTTCAAAATCATCAATTCTTTTGATATAGGCACCTATGAAGATCCATTTCAAACTGAAATATTGATTACTGTTTCCCTTCAAGGATCTTCTTATTTGCTATGCTTAACGTAACCTTATCTAAAAGCCACGAAGTATTTTCTGAGCAACCAAATAATAAGAGTTGCACCTTTTCAGAACTGAATGATAAAAGCTGCACCTTTGAAAACAATATGAAACATTTAAGCACCAATGACCTAGTGTTCTCATCTAGCTTTGTGACTTGTTATCTTCCAACATCAATGTTTCCATTGTCACTCTGCTGTTTCAGATAACAATGCTTTCTGGACACTTGCCTGATAGCCATTTAAAAGATTAGGGGCTTTTTTTTTCTTCTTCTTAGTCTACCACTGTGTTGATTCCCAGCTATACAGTTACCATTTATAAATCAGTGGAGCAAGAAATTAAGGACACACTGGCAGATCTGCCTGTGGAATACCAACATCAGTAAAGGTACAGGATGGCTTAGCTTATTGCCTACTATACATTTGATTAAAACACTCCTCCTCAAAAAAAAAAAAGCACAATTACCTTAATCATCAGGAATAAACAAGACACAGTAATAATTAGACTAGGAAATGATTAAATAAATTTCTCAGATTTTATAATATAAAAATGAAGACCTGGGACTTCCCTGGTGGTCCACTGATTAAGACTCTGAGTTCCCAGTGCAAGGGGCACAGGTTTGATCCCTGATTGGGGAGCTAAGATTCCATACACTGCACAGCATGACCAAGAAAATAAAAGCAAATACATTCTAATAAAAATTAATTTAAAAACAAAGACTTGATTTTAATGCTTTGCATTCGTCTTTTTGATTCTTACACAAACATAAATTTTAACTTCCACAGTGTCCATGGTTGTCCCCTAGGTTTGCCTGAAAGTGCAAATGGTTTTGTGTCAGTTCAGTTCAGTTGCTCAATCGTGTCCGACTCTTTGTGATGCCATGGACTGCAGTACGCCAGGCTTCCCTGTCCATCACCCACTTCCAGAGCTTGCTCAAACTCATGTCCAGAGTCCGTGATGCCATCCAACCATCTCATCCTATGTCATCCCCTTCTTGGTCTGCCTTCAATCTTTCCCAGCATCAGGGTCTTTTCCAATGAGTCAGTTCTTCCCATCAGGTGGCCAAAGTATTGGAGCTTCAGGACTCTCAAGAGTCTTTAACACCACGGTTCAAAAGCATCAGTTCTTCAGTGCTCAGCGTTCTTTATAGTCTCACATCCATATATGACTACTGGAAAAACCATAGCCTTGACTAGACAGACCTTTGTCAGCAAAGTAATGTCTCTGCTTTTTAATATGCTGTCTAGGTTTGTGCCAATAAATACTTCATAAATAGGAAGTGAAAGAAGGAAGTAGACAATCGATGGATATTATTATAACTGAGTGAGCTTAGTCTTTGTGTGGAAGGATCAAAATCGACCTTCCCTGTTATATTTTCATTTTCCTGTAGACACTCTGGTGAATTGTCTGGTTAGGAAGGAGCTGCCAGCATGCCTGAATTCTGCCAGTGTGTTGCAGTTGGCACCTGTGATCTCCTCTCAAGAATCTAGGACAAGCAAAGGAAATCTCACATGTTTTACAAAATCTGGAATATGTTTGAGTCTTCAAATTCCAGATAGTTCCTTCAGTCATTTCACAGTACTTCCTGGAAGCCACAAAATATTAGTCCGTGGGCATGCAAGATTTCTGATGTAGAGAAATTTACCTTAACAGACATTAAAATATGGATTCTCCAGGCAAGAACACTGGAGTGGGTTGCCATTTCCTTCTCCAATGTGTGAAAGTGAAAAGTGAAAGTGAAGTCGCTCAGTCATGTCCGACCCTTAGTGACCCCACGGACTGCAGCCCACCAGGCTCCTCCATCCATGGGATTTTCTAGGCAAGAGTACTGGAGTGGGTTGTCATTGCCTTCTCCGTTAAAATATAATACAATGAATCAATAGTGAAAATTTAATGACTGGGACAAAAGAACCAGCAGAGCAGAAAGGACATCCCTGAAGCCCTAATATACAAAGTGTGAAAATTTATATTTGAAAATAGAATATTACACATGAGGAAACTGAAAGTAGCTCAGGCATGTCCGACTCTTGTGACCTCATGGGCTATACAGTCTATGAATTCTCCAGGCCAGAATATTGAAGTGGGTAGTGTTTCCCTTCTCCAGGGGATCTTCCTAACCCAGGGGTTGAACCCAGGTCCTCTGCATAGCAGGTGGATTCTTTACCAGCTGAACCACTGTATTATTTCATGAATTAGGCTGGAGATTGATTAATTACTTCAAACCATAAATAGGCAAGACCTTCAGCTTATATTCCAAATAAATTCCAGTTGAGGAGCTAAACATAACAAAGAAATCCATTAGAAAACCAGAAGAAGATGCAAATGCATAACAGTTTGATGGGCAAGGACTTCATGACATAAAAATAATAGAAAACAGTATACATTTTTGAATGATGATACTCGACTGCATACATATATAAAAACTCTGATGTCTTCAATATTAAGAAGTATAAAAATTAATATTGATGTGACTGTATCAATATTCATATATGTAATTTCCTTCCTCTGGTTTTATTTACTAGGAGGTCCTGGGAGCAGTGATACCACAAATGCAATGTACACACCTGGTAAGCAGACTTGGTTTCTAAGTTCCAAACTTTGATAAAAGAAACCAGGACTCTTTGGAGAAATGGCTGGGTTGGGAAAGTAAATAAAAAAAAAAAAAATAGGAGCTCCTTCTAGCCAAATCTGTAGTGGTTTGAGCATTAGAATACATGATAGCAACATTTAGTTTATAACTCAACATATAAAATAGGAATCCATGAGTCTATATTGATTTAAATTAAAGATGAATCGACTGAAAGCCTGAGGTGAAAAATTCTTCACCTCAAAATTACTTATTACTGACAAAGGAAGAAGGAGTAATTTTACAGAGAAGAATCTTGACTGATACCACCTTAATCAAATATTTAAAGTGAACATGACCAATATTGGGATAAATCTAAGCAGCATTCCATCTGACAGGATGTAATAAGAACACAGTATCTCCTCTGTGATATGCCTGATAAAGCTGTATAACCGGAATCTAATCATAAGGAAACATCAGCAACGCCACAAGATGTACAGCATGATAAATATGATTAACACAGCTGTAGGTTATATATTAAAGTTATTAAGAGTAATTTCTAAGAGTTCTCATCACAAGGAAAAGTTTTTTCCTATTTCTTTAATTTTGTATCTATATGAGATGAGGGATGTTCAGTAAACTTACTTAAACTGTAGTCATAATTTCATGATGTATATAAATCAGTCATTATGCTTAAACTTATACAGTGCTATGTGTCAATTATATCTCAATAAAACTGGAAAGAAAAAATTTAAAAACAAACTCACGAGGGACATTCCACAAAATAACTTACCTGTAATTGGGGCTCAATGATAAAGAATCCATTGCCAATGCAGGAGACACAGGTTCAACCCCTGGGTCAGGAAGATTCCCTGGAGAAGGAAATGGCAACCTGCTCCAGTATTCTTGCCTGGGAAATCCCATGGATGGAAGAGCCTGGTAGGTTATGGTCCATGAAGTCGCAAAGAGTCAGACACGAGTCAGCAACTAAACAACAACAATGCCACTGTTCTATATTGAATGAGACTAAAGTGACCTGGCAACTAATGAATTATGACTCTAGATTAGATCCTTTCATATAAAGACATTATTGGGACAATTGTTGAAAACTGGAATGGGGTATGAAGATGAGGTGGTAGTCATGTATCAAGGTAAGTTTCCTGAATTTGATGGTAGTAGGTAATTAAGCAGCAAAATATCCTTGCTTGTAGGAAATTCACCAAAACATTAAGAGATGATGAGTTATCTGTAAGAAACTTAGTCTCAAATGGTTCATGAATATAAAAAACATTCTTGCAACTTTTTTTGTAAGTTTGGGATTGTTTCAAAATAAGTGTACCTCTTTTAAACTCTCCTTTGTCTTTAAACTCTCCAATTGTCTTTAGACAATTGGATACATGTAAACATTGTGTTCAGTTCAGTTCAGTCTCTCAGTCGTGTCTGACTCTCTGCGACCCCATGAATCACAGCACGCCAGGCCTCCCTGTCCATCACGAACTCCCGGAGTTCACCCAAACCCACCTCCATCGAGTCGGTGATGCCATCCAGCCATCTCATTCTCTGTTGTCCCCATCTCCTCCCGCCCCCAATCCCTCCCAGCATCAGAGTCTTTTCCAGTGAGTCAACCCTTCGTATGAGGTGGCCAAAGTATTGGCGCTTCAACTTTAGCATCAGTCCTTCCAATGAACACCCAGGATTGATCCAACACCTGGTTGGATCTCCTTGTAGTCCAAGGGACTCTCAAGAGTCTTCTCCAACACCACAGTTCAAAAGCATCAATTCTTCAGCAATCAGCTTTCTTCACAGTGTCATATATTTTTGGTCTATCAGTCACAGCATCTTCTCTTATACAAATTTATTATCTATTTTTTAAAAAGACTTTTTTGCTGTGGACTATCTTTAATGTTTTTATTGAATGTGTTACAGCATTGCTTCTGTTTTATGTCTTGGTTTTTTTGGCCAAGAGGCATATCCCCCAACCAGGGATCGAACCTGCACCCTCTGCATTGGAAGGTGAAGTCTTAACCACTGGACCACCAGGGAAGTCCCTCTCATACAAATTTTAAGTGTCAAACATCAGGGGGGTTATTAGGCTATAACTGTATCCTTTGTGTGTGTGCTAAGTCGCTTTAGTCATGTTCAACTCTGCGACCCTATGGACTGTAGCCCACCTGGCTCCTCTGTCCTTGGGATTCTCCAGGCAAGAATACTGGAGTGGGTTGCCATGCCCTCCTCCAGGGCATCTTCCAGACCCAGAGATCAAACCCACATCTCCTGCCCTGTAGGCAGATTCTTTACCACTGAACCACCAGGGAAGCCCAACTATATCCTAGAACAATATAATTATTTTTAAATGTTTTTATTTTGACAAGTAAATCAAAATACATGAGTCTTATGCTGTTTTAAAGTAAGGTTAAAGTACTACATACAAAATTAATCTGATTCTGAATATACATTTATGACTTGAAGGAATTATAACATTTCAACCATGGTTATATCTGGGTAGTGTAAATATGGGTAATTTGTGTTTTTTTTTATTTTTGCATAGGGTCTTAATTTCCTACAATGGCTATTCATTTTTAATAGTAAATACTGGAAGTATAAAAGTAATTAATATAGAGTAATGGGAAATAGATGGGAAAACAGTGGAAACAGTGTCAGACTTTATTTTTTTGGGCTCCAAAATCACTGCAGATGGTGATTGCAGCCATGAAATTAAAAGACGCTTACTCCTTGGAAGGAAAGTTATGACCAACCTTGATAGTATATTAAAAAGCAGAGACATTACTTTGCCAACAAAGATCCGTCTAGTCAAGGCAATGGTTTTTCCCGTGGTCATGTATGGATGTGAGAGTTGGACTGTGAAGAAGGCTGATCGCCGAAGAATCGATGCTTTTGAACTGTGGTGTTGGAGAAGACTCTTGAGAGTCCCTTGGACTGCAAGGAGATCCAACCAGTCCATTCTAGAGGAGATCAATCCTGGATGTTCATTGGAGGGACTGATGCTAAAGCTGAAACTGCAATACTTTGGCCACCTCATGCGACGAGTTGACTCACTGGAAAAGAGTCTGATGCTGGGAAAGGTTGGGGGCGGGAGGAGAAGGGGACAACGGAGAATGAGATGGCTGGATGGCATCACCGACTCTGTGGACATGAGTTTGAGTGAACTCCGGGAGTTGGTGATGGACAGGGAGGCCTGGCGTGCTGTGATTCATGGGGTCGCGGAGAGTCGGACATGACTGAGCAACTGAACTGAACTGAATGTGAAGGAACAAGAAGTAGTTTGATAAAAGAGGAAATAGATGGGGACATGAAACCCTGTTTTATATGTTATAGAAGCTATAGTTGTAAAGAAAGAATTAAGTGAGACCAGAGACCAATCATTTTGCCCAAAGAGGAGATTCTTGGTTGTGATTCGTTCCTATTTCTGTGGTTTTGCTAAAGCACAGCTTTAATTCTTGAGTGCCCTAAAGGTGAGTGCCAGAGTAAAGATGAGGGCCGTTAGGGCAGGTGCTGACTGTTTGCCTGGGTTTGTTTCTCTGTTGTTTGGTATGGAAGTCAGAGACAGTGTGTATGAAGCCCCCAGCACAATGACTGGCACAGAGTTTCAGGGGCTCCTGCCAGGGTCACTCCTCTGTTGGTGCCGGGAAACCCGGGCAGCCCTAGGTACTCAGAGTATCTTCTACAAGAAGCTTGTCACCAACCACCCCTGTTCATGCAAACAATAGACCCCCTTTCCTACCCATCCTGGATGGTCAGGGTTGCACAGCAGGGCTTGCCTGCAATAAAGAAGAGTCAATAGGCATTGTCAGTAATCCCCAAATCCAAATATTCAGTCTCCTGGCAGGCACAGAATCATTCCTGTTCTCAAATCAAAAGGACTTGTCTGCTATCAGAGAAAATGAATGCGTTTAACTACCTTTAACATTAATAGAATCACCCTGCAGAAATCCTCTAGAGAAACATCAGACATCATGGATTTGACAATTCGTCATGCTCTTTATTCTAGGCTTGCTTTCAGCATATTTGAAATCAGCTAGGAGGCTTCTGTTGATAAAATATTTGCAGACTTGGATCTTCTGATGCTAAATGGATCATATGACAGATGGTGAGGAAGTATTAGCTGAAACTACCACACAACGAAATGAAGGGAATGTTTCTCTGCAGAGAAGTCGTAGAAACTGACATGTAAACTCCAAAAATCAACATCTCAAAGGGTTTAAATTCAGGATGATGTTCTAGAAAAACTGTGTCAGGTTTGAAGTCAGGCTTCTTGAGTCCAAATCCCAATAGGTTGATAATAACCAGATAGGTGACTTTGAGCAGGTGACAAACTCTGTAGACTTTGTTTTCCTCATGTGATAAATGGATAAACAGAATAGTCTTCTGGGATCATAGTGAGGATTAATGAGATGATGGAATATATACAACACTTTTATATGGAAAGCACAGTAACAGTTAAAGTCATCACTATTATTTTAATATTATTAATACATCTGTTTTAAGTCAAATAATTAATACCTACGTGCTGAAAAGGCATATAAAGGCATGCAGGTGGAGAAGGTGAGAGAAAGGATGAAAAGAAAGAAGCAGAAGATAAATAGAAATTTATTCCTTGACCCCTAACATTTAGATCTTTATTCTGTTCCTAGTCCTCTCCATCTCAGTAAATGGAATCACCATCCACCCAGTTGCTTGAACAAAGTATTTCCCAGTCTCCCTTGATGAGCCCTTTTCCCTTACGGATTGGCCCTACCCACTCTCCATGCAATCCCAATTATTCTAATATCACCATCATCCCTCCCTAGTTTTTGATAACAGCTTCCCAACTCTTCTTCCTGCTTTTTCTGGAAGCCCCCTCTGACCCACTCTCCATGAAAAAACCACCACCATCTTACTACAATACAAATCAGATATCTCTTTTCCCAACTGGAAATCCTTTAGTGTTTTCCTATTGTACTTCAAATAAAATCTAAACAATTCCACGGTCCTGCCTGATCTGCACCCTAAAATGTGCCCCCAACTACTTCCTGTTCCTCTGTCTCTCCTGATAAGCCAACCCCCTCTACTACTTCATCCTTCCCCACCTCACTGCCTTTGCATGTTCTTCTCTCTGTGGGGACACTTTCTTTTTTGCACAATTGTCTGATTCCTTCCTGCTTTTCAACTAAGAGCTTCAAGGTCACCACCTTAGAGGGCCCCTCCCAGTACTCCAACTAAAGCAGCCAACCTCTTTCCCTCAGTTATTCTCTAGATAGGCACACGGTCTTCTTGATGGCACCTGAAACAGTTTGTAATTATTTTATTTAGTTGTTTAAAAAAAAATTTTGTCAGTATCTTCCTAAGCCTGCAAATAAATTGAAGGCTGGGGTTGTATCTGTCTTTTTCATTTAAAAAAAATTAATTGAAGGATAATTGCTTTACAATGTTGTGTTAGTTTCTGCTGTAGAACAACATGAACTGGCTCCGTAAGTATATATATACCCCCTCCCCAACATTAGAAATCAACTGTACTTCAGAGAGGTGTCTGCAGGAAGGCTCCAGAATGTCTCCAGTTGTCTGAACTCTTCATCCCTCTCCCAGAATTTCTCTATCCCATTTTTGTTTCTGTCTTTTTATTTCTACTTGATATGGGCACCTCAAGTTAACTAGGAGGTCTTAGAGTATTTCCTCCAGCCCTAAACTTTCACTCCTATATGCAGGAGTTTTTGTTTGCTTTGAGGCTGTTTATTTGTTCTGATGCTATTGTTTGGCTGATTCCTTATTCTGGACCCTGAACTGATCTCCCAGGAAGCTATCCTGGCCAAGTTTCCTCTAATCCAGTCTTTCTGCAGTGAACAATGAGTTGGATATGACCAGAGTTACACAGAACTCAGAAATTCCAAGTTACTAACTGGGGATTATTCAGTGATTTCACCCTGAGTCCCCATCTAGAAACTTAGGCAGTAGATCTTAAGGACAGCCTAGTGTTTCCTAGATATCAGGTATTTCATTTTCTTAATTTTATTTATTTGTTTATGTTTGGCTTTGCTGGGTGTTTGTTGCTGCTCAGGTTTCCCTAGTTGCAGTGAATGGGGGCTACTCTTCATTGCAGTGGCTTCTCTTGTTGTGGAGCACAGGATTTAGGACACACAGGCTTCAGTAGTTGCAGCACGTGGGCTCAGTAGTTATGGCTCTTGGGCTCTAGAGCCCAGGCTCAGTAGATTCGGTGCAGGGTAAAGGAACGCTATAAGGCTCAAAATAGCCTGGAGTTAAAACTCCCCTCCAGGTCATCCCCACCATTCTATACAGAATAAAGAACTTTCTCCCCCGAAGAAAGGAATGGACATTAAGATTACGTTCAGCTCCCAGCCGATCCCAGTCTCCCGCCGGTCTCAGGAATTTCTTACCTCAGTTGGTGAAAGCTAACTAACGAAACATAATCATGAGGAAAAACAGACCTCCTCGAAAGGGTGCATCTCCCCATGTATATGTTTTCTATATATACCTACTCTCTTCTTGACTTAGCACAGCTGCTGCGTCGCTTCAGTCGTGTCCAACTCTGTGCGACCCCATAGACGGCAGCCCACTAGGCTCCCCCGTCCCTGGGATTCTCCAGGCAAGAACACTGGAGTGGGTTGCCATTTCCTTCTCCAATGCATGAAAGTGAAGTCGCTCAGTCGTGTCCGACTCTTCGCGACCCCATGGACTGCAGCCCGCCAGGGTCCTCCGCCCATGGGATTTTCCAGGCAAGACTACTGGAGTGGGATGCCATTGCCTTCTCTGTGACTTAGGTCAGTTCAGTTCAGTTCAGTCGCTCAGTCGTGTCCGACTCTCCGCGACCCCATGAATCACAGCACGCCAGGCCTCCCTGTCCATCACCAACTCCCGGAGTTCACTCAAACTCATGTCCACAGATTTGGTGATGCCATCCAGCCATCTCATTCTTCGTCGTCCCCTTCTCCTCCCGCCCCCAACCTTTCCCAGCATCAGAGTCTTTTCCAGTGAGTAAACTCGTCGCATGAGGTGGCCAAAGTATTGCAGTTTCAGCTTTAGCATCAGTCTCAGCAGCCCACGAATCTGACTGTTGCCCCTGCTCGCCTCATTAAAGGTGATCTGTTCCTGTAAAGTGCTCGTCTTGTTTTTTTGGTTTTTGTTTTGTTTTACCCGAACCTCACCTTCTCTAACTCCCTTACCTTATTACACAGGGGTTTGCGGACTCTGAGGCAAGTGGTAACTTCCCAGACCAGGGATTGAACCTGTATCTCCTGCATTGGCAGGCAGATTCTTTACCACTGAGCCACCAGGGAAGCCCAATATTAGGTATTTGATTACAGTGTATTAAAATATTTCATTTGAGGAGAAAACAATTAACAAATGTATATCCCAGAAGAGAACATCATTGTAAGTGACAATTCTCATTGTCCCAGGGAGTCCCGTATCTGACACTTGAGTGCCTCCTCCAGGCAATCCAATGATCAAATCATCTCAAATGATGGCCTCCCTCCCAGCACTAGCATGCTTCTGTCGTCTCACACCTGAACCACCACACGTGCCTAGGAATCCCCGAGAGGCCTGGACTCTGTGGTCTATGGCAGAATGGGCACCTCAGTGTCTTTACAAATATGATGCTTATAGAGCGCCATATCTGTGCTGCCCACATGGAAACTCTCAACTTCCAATGTAACTTGCTTCACTTACAGCTTCCATCCTTGCCCTTGGCCTTCAAGGTCCATGGATGTGGTTGAGTGACAGCTTCTGCTCTGTGCACCCCTCTGATGACTAATGCTGTGTTTCTGGGTCAAGCTTGTCACGACTCCTTTCTCCCTCAGGGTAAGTGCTTCCCTAGTTCACTCCTCCACCCCTTGTACAAGCAGACTTCTGATAAGCTGTCCGGCTGGCTCTCTCATCTAGCTGAGGGCTAGCATTAGGACACCCCAGGGACTTCTTATCTCCAGAAAGAAGGCAGCACCCTCCTCCCGCGCCATAGACCCCTTCACTTATGTCCATAGAGAAAGACCTACAGATGAAAAATAAAGAAACACGGTTGCTCCTGTAGAGAGAGATGAAACATTGGCTGTTTCCTCCTTTGGATATTCTGTTACTTTTGTCCCTGTTTTCTGGTTTGAGAGAGGATGAAGCCTGGTGGGCTGCAGTCCGTGGGGTTGCTAAGGGTCGGACACTACTGATCAACTTCACTTTCACTTTTCACTTTCACACATTGGAAAAGGAAATGGCAACCCACTCCGGTGTTCTTGCCTGGAGAATCCCAGGGAAGGGGGAGCCTGGTGGGCTTCCGTCTATGGGGTCACACAGAGTCGGACACGACTGAACTGACTTGGCAGCAGCAGCAGCAGCAGCCCAGCTTTTATCATCACAGATGATTCTATTGCTTCTACTTGTGAGATTGGCTGTGACACAACCTAGTTCTGTCTCCTAAGTGCCCTGTGTCTCTACATTTCCTGTCAGCTGAGTTATACTTGAAGAATCAGCACTGTTCTGTTCTGTTTTGGTTGGTTCCTGAGTTCCCTCAATGCACCTTGATCATGCAAGGAGTTTGAGAGCTTTTTGGTGATGATAGTTTCCTTCTGCTTAGACCCCAGATGAAAACTGAACACTCTAGAGTGTTTTAGTTAAAAACTTCACGTCTGATTTGATGTGGAAATCAACCGAATCAAAATATGTTACATAAGATGACATTACATTTTGGCTTGGAGACAGAGTCATCCACCCAATTCGCCTTTCTTTACTTCTCTGTAGGTGCTGACCCCAGAAGCACTCACAATAATTTTTTGGATCTGGCTCCTAAAGCAAACAAAAGCAAAATTAAACAAATGGGAAGTAATTAAACTTAAAAGCTTTTGCACATCAAAGGAAACCATTAACAAAACAAAAAGAGAACCTACTGAATGGGAGGAGACATTTACAAATAATATAAGCAATAAGGGGTGAATATCCAAATACACAAACTGCTCATGCATCTCAACAGCAAAAGGCCAGATAACCTGATTTAAAAAACAGGCACAAGACCTGAATAGACATTTTTCCAAAGAAGACATACAAATGGCTATCAAGCACATGAAAAGATGCTCAACCTTGTTAATCATCAGAAAAATGCAAATCAAAACCATAATGAGATATCACCTCACATCTGTCAGAATGGCCATCATCAAAATAACCCCAAAATAGCAAATGTTGGGGCAAATGGGAGAAAAGGGAACCCTTGTACACTGTTGTCAGAAATGTAAATTGGTACAGCCACTGTGGAAAACAATATGGAGGTTTCTTAAAAAACTAAAGTGGAAATAAACATGACCCAACAGTTCCACTCCTGGGTATATATTCAGAAAAACCGAAACATTAATTAGAAAAGATACATGCACCCCTCAATGTTCATAGCAGCATTATTTACAATAGCCAGGATATAGAAGCAACCCAAGTGTCTATAAGTAGATGAATGGGTGAGGAAGATATGGTACATATATACAATGGAATACTACTCAGTCATAAGAAAGAATGAAATTTGCCATTTGCAAAAACGTGGGTAGACTTGGAGGTATGCTAAGTGAAGTAAGTCAGACCGAGAAAGATAAAAACTGTATAACATCACTTATATGTGGAATCTGCTGCTGCTGCTGCTAAGTCGCTTCAGTCGTGTCCAACTCTGTGCGACCCCACAGACGGAAGCCCACCAGGCTCTCCCGTCCCTGGGATTCTCCAGGCAAGAACACTGGAGTGGGTTGCCATTTCCTGAATATAGCAAAAAAAAGAAATGGACTCACAGATATAGAGAACAAACTAATGGTAAACCAGTGGACAGAGGGAGAACAGGGGCAAAATAGAGATAGGGGATTAAGAGATACAAGTTACTATGTATAAAAGACATAAACTACAAAGACATGTTACACAGTTCGGGGAATATCACCAATATTTTATAATAACTATAAATGGAGTATAAATTTAAAAATTGTGAATCACTCTGTTGTACACCTGAAATACATGTAATATTCTACATTAACTATAACCTCAGGAAAATCCCATGGATGGAGGAGCCTGGTAGGCTGCAGTCCGTGGGGTCGCTAAGGGTCGGACACAACTGAGCAACTTCACTTTCACTTTTCACTTTCACACCTTGGAGAAGGAAATGGCAACCCACTCCAGTGTTCTTGCCTGGAGAATCCCAGGGACGGGGGAGCCTGGTTGGCTGCCGTCTATGGGGTCGCACAGAGTTGGACACGACTGAAGTGACTTAGCAGCAGCAGCAGAAGGATAAATAAATAAATATATACATAAATCAATAAAAGGAAATATTTTGCAAGATTATAGAGTATTTCAGCCACTCCAGAGCATTCTTTTGCTATAGTTTTAAAATCTCTCTCTCTCTTTGAGTTTGTTAAGCTTGTGACTTACAAATCTATCACTTATGGAAATTTAGAATTGAGTTAAAGTCTATTTTAATTCAATAATTAGGATATAAAATTTAAAAATACTTTTCTTTCTGAACATTTGTATTATGTGTTCTATTATGTGTGTGTGATGTGTGTGTATGACACACACAGCGATGTGTATGTTATATGTAATGTGTTTTGTGCCCATGTCATATTAGCAGAAGGCAATCATACCTAGTGCCAAGCAAGCCTCCTGTTTCTGGCATGAGTCTCAGAGAAGAAAATTTGATCCCTTTCTGTGGATCCCTTTCTCCCCACTGGTTTACCATTAGTTTGTTCTCTATATCCATGAGTCCATTTCTTTTTTTGCTATATTCACTAGTTTGTATCTTTTAGATTCCACATATAAGGGATAAGACCAAGAAAATGGTTCAAAAGTCTCCTGGGGAGAGTGTTTATCAAGTTTCCATTTAATTCTTTGGTTCTAAAGAAATCATCAGTTACCTCTGAAGTTTTCTCTTCAGGAAAACCATGGTATATAATAATGTTTCACATTTCAATTGTGACTTTGAGAATGGTTTCATAAATGCTGTTTTATTGGGTCTTCACAAATCTCTTGCAAAAATCCATTATGACTGGCCTTACCATTCTCATTTTATAGATAAAGAAGCTGGGTCTGTGTGTCCATGTTGAATAGCCCTTAAGTAATAAATCCAGAGTAGAACCAAAGTCTTGAAATTGCATCAACTTAAAAAATATATATAGCTATATTATGTGTATATATACATATATATAAATGTACTATATATACAAAGCTATATGTGTATATGCAATATTAATATACTATGTAAAATAAAAATCATATATCTATATTATACACATGCATACATGCAGACAGGCCGACCAATGGTGCATTATTAATATTAAACAACTGCATTGGAACCATGCTTCCATCAAAAGCTCCCCATAGAATTGTTAGAAGGAAAGAAATGAGACTGTGAGGAAGCATTTAGGTGTAAATCACCATGAAAATGAATGTGAAAGTCACTCAGTTGAGTCCGACTCTTTGTGACCCCATGGACAGTATCCATGGAATTCTCCAGGCCGGAATACTGGAGTTGGTAGCCACTCCCTTCTTCAAGGGATCTTCCCAACCCAGGGAAGATCAAACCCAGATATCGAACCCAGGTCTCCCACATTGCAGGCAGATTCTTTATCAGCTGAATCACAAGGGAAGCCCAAGAATACTGGGGTGGGTTGCCTATACCTTCTCCAGCGGATCTTCCCGACCCAGGAATCAAACTGGGGTCTCCTGCATTGCAGGTGGATTCTTTACCAAATGAGCTATGAGGGAAGCCCATGTTGCTGCTGCTGCTGCTAAGTCACTTCAGTCGTGTCCGACTCTGTGTGACCCCACAGACAGAAGCCCACCAGGCTCCCCCGTCCCTGGGATTCTCCAGGCAAGAACACTGGAGTGGGTTGCCATTTCCTTCTCCAAGGTGTGAAAGTGAAAAGTGAAAGTGAAGAAAGTGAAAAGTGAAAGTGAAGTCGCTCAGTCGTGTCCGACCCTCAGCGACCCCACGGACTGCAGCCTACCAGGCTCTTCCATCCATGGGATTTTCTAGGCAAGAGTACTGGAGTGGCTTGCCATTGCCTTCTCCAAGGGAAGCCCATAAATCACCATAAATGACAGCAATTAAGTTCTTCTCTCCTACTGTTGCATAACAGCAGATAAATATCAACCATTTGAAGACAGGAGCCATTTCATTGACTTTTCTGTTCATCAGGGACCTAACACAGTGTTAAGCCCATATGGGTAATATTGATAGGAAATGAATAAATAATTCCTCATTGATAACACAGCATTAATAAAACGACAAAACCTCTTAAAAACAGATAAAAATTAAAGGAGAGGAAAAAACAAACAGGACACTGAGGGTTATGCAGGATGGATTGCTGACGGAAAATGACCTCTGATAGGCTTCCCTTTGCCTTTCTCAGTTGTTCGTTTGCTACCAGTAATGATATCAATCATCTTGGACCCCGGGAAGCTGAAGTAAAAATGGTTTTGAAAAAAAATGGGCTGAGGTAACCTGGATCAAAGTGTCAAATATTGTTGTTTCTTTTATTTACTTTCAGAAATACTCAGATGCTCAGATGCTAAAAACTCGGTGTGTTTCACAGGCAGGAAGATGGTTCACCATCACAGAGGAAGAAGCAGTATGTCCTTGGATAAGCATATATAACCTATTAATGTTTATATACAGGAGGCACCATGTTGGACCATCATGCCCTACAGTGCCTTCTCTGATTGAGTCAGCAAGATAAACGGGCACTTGACATTAGCTAGTGGGAACAGTAATGGATTCAGCTGAGCAACCTTATGTGAACTTTGCTATGTTCTTCTGTGTCATCCACCCAAAGCAGAAGCCAGAAATATCCTCCTTGTAGGCTTTTTGTAATTTCCATGAAAGGAAACTTGGGGATCCCGGGTCAGTTGTGAGAGGGAGGGGATGATGATTTGATGACTGAGGTAGAGCTTGGACACACACATTCTGTGAGTCTGCCTCCCTCAAGTCTGTGGTTTGAACTGACTCCTTGGGATGAAACACCCCTGGAAAATTAGCCTAGTATTTGAGGAGGCTCTAGATGCTTCTAGAAAAGGGCCCAACTGGGTGCTTCTAGTCTTGGCTTATCAGGAAAAAAAAATGAACCAATCAGAAAGGATGGAAAGAAGAAGGAAATCTGGGGCCACTCTGATAGATTTTCTCACCTCCAGTCTCCCAAGACTAGACTCTCCAGCCTGGTGTCTACCCTGTATGTTTGTTGCCACCCAACAATTGCTTCCTTCCTTGAATATCTGAAGCTTTTGCCTTGCCAATTCACATTCTTGAATTTCCAACTATGGTGGGGAAAAAAAGATTTCAACTCCAGTGATTGAAGTTACTTCAGCTCCTTCCCATCACACTTCATCATGGGCACTCAGCAAGGTCTTTACTCCTCCCTCATAGTTTCTGATTATAAAATCCTTGTCTTCTCCAGGAGACCCAGTCTCCACCTACACAGCTGCATACACACACTCTCATTTACTGTCCTGACCAGCTCTGCAGTGCACTGCCCACTTTCACTGCATGTTCGTATCTCTATTACAAAAGCTTTCTATATATTTCCTCTCTAGGTCTGCTTTCACCTACATTTCTAAAGACTAACGTCACCTTTCTAGGGTTAGGGGTGCCGATGTGTTCCTTTGCCTTCTCCTGGATTCACTCCATTTCTTCCCACCTCTTTTCCCTATCTTTTCATCTAGTCATTTAGTGAACTGCCAAATACAGCTCCCAGTCTGTGAGAAGGCATCAAGGACAAAGAAATGAATAAAAGATGATTTCTGCCTTCAAGGAGATATATAAACAAAAATCCTAATGCAATGTGCTCAGAGTGGTTTTAAAGGTACTATGGGAGAAAATAGGGTTCATGCTTCAGTGTTGTTTGGAGGAAACTTATGGAAAGCCATTTGCACGGGGCAAGACATATGTGCTTAACATCTGCTATATATTTTTTTCCAAGATTGGGACATGCTCTTCAGTTGCTCTTCTATTGGCTTCTTTCTCTAATCTCAACTAGTCTAAAAAAGTCTTTCCTACAATGCTGTCCCTCTTTCTTTTCCTATAGCATCTGACTTCTTATAAGTGCCCCCACTGGCTAATTCTTCTTCTTTACTACCCATTTATTCGAAAAATATTTGTGACCTAGAGTGAGATAGGAATCATCTCGACATATGTGTGTATGCTTACACACACCCCCAACACACACACACTGTGCACTTCATTTTATAAACAAAACTTTTTGTATTACCTATAACAGTGTCAGATTTTATTTTTTTGGGCTCCAAAATCACTGCGGATGCTGATTGCAGCCACGAAATTAAAAGACGCTTACTCCTTGGAAGGAAAGTTATGACCAACCTAGACAGCATATTAAAAAGCAGAGACATTACTTTGCCAACCAGGGTCCATCTAGTCAAGGCTATGGTTTTTCCTGTGGTCATGTATGGATGTGAGAGTTGGACTGTGAAGAAAGCTGATCACCAAAGAATTGATGCTTTTGAACTGTAGTGCTGGAGAAGACTCTTGAGAGTCCCTTAGACTGCAAGGAGATCCAACCAGTCCATTCTAAGGGAGATCAATCCTGGGTTTTCATTGGAAGGACTGATGCTAAAGCTGAAACTGCAATACTTTGGCCACCTCATGTGACGAGTTGACTCACTGGAAAAGACTCTGATGCTGGGAAAGGTTGGGGGCGGGAGGAGAAGGGTACGACAGAGAATGAGATGGCTGGATGGCATCACTGACTCGATGGACATGAGTTTGAGTGAACTCCGGGAACTGGTGATGGACAGGGAGGCCTGGTGTGCTGTGATTCATGGGGTCGCAAAGAGTCGGACACGACTGAGCGACTGAACTGAACTGATATTTGTGTGTGTAAGTGATTTTAGAAATATTTGGTGAAGACAGTGGCAAAGCATTCCCAAGGACTTCTCTGATCTGCTTTGCAGAAGTACTTTAATTAAACCACATTCTTTTAGGTTCTTTTTTTATTAAGTATAGTTTTAAAGATGTCAAACTCCCCAGGGTTGCCTTTAGCCAGTCAGTCTCTTGGAGATCAAAGTTCGTATCTTAATTTCCAGATCTGTTCTAGAATTGGATCTCTTGCCGGGAGCCAGCAAATCAAGTAAGATTTGATGTGGCACTTGTCCACATGAGTATAATGAGCCATGGAAATCATCTTTCATATCATACTCACCTAACTTAAAAGGCTTTTAAGATAGGCTTCATTCTAGATATTCTATATCACCCCCTTCACAATCTTTTCTGGAGCAGATGTGCATCATCTCATTGGTGATATACTATCCCTGAAGATACAGCATAGCCCTGCGTGTGCTCAGCTGTGTCTGATTCCTTGTGGCCCCATGGACTGTAGCCTGCCAGGTTCCTTTGCTCATGGAATTTTCCAAGCAAGAATACTGGAAAGTGAAAGTGAAAGTCGCTCAGTCGTGCCTGACTCTTTGTGACCACTCTTGGAATTCTCCAGGTCAGAATACTGGAGTGGGTAGCCTTTCCCTTCTCCAGGGGATCTTCCCAACCCAGGGATCGAACCCAGGTCATGCAGGTGGATTCTTTACCAGCTGAGCCACAAGGAAGCCCAAGAATACTGGAGAAGGTAACCTATCCCTTCTCCATGCAGTCTTCCCCAACTAGGAATCAAACTGGGATCTCCTGCATTGAAGGCGGATTATTTACCAACTGAGCTGTGAGGGAAGAATACTGGAGTGGAGTCCCATTTCCTCCTCCAGGGGATTGAACCCAAGTCTCTTGCATCTCCTGCATTGGCTGGAGGATTCTTTACCACTACTGCCACCTGGGAAGCCCCAACCCAAGTAGTTTTAAACTTATACTTAGCAGCCATATTGAACATGTGAATTACAGTCTCCACTGGCACACTTTGATGTAAACTGAGAAATATTTTGAAATGGGCAAAGCACTATTAGGACATGATTTTTATTAGGGAAACTTGGTTAGTATTAGACTAGTCTCAAGCTTACTTCCGCATCTTTTCTACATTTTTCCTGTTTATTCCTATTTCTAATTTTGTCCCATTTATGAATTCAATGTATTACTGTTCCATTCTCCCAAATTATTGAAGGAATAAAGTTGGTGGATTACTAAATGTTTGTCCACATTTTAAAGTTCTTATTGTTAACTGATCAGATAGATAGTGAACAAATGAATAGGGTTGTAATGTGTGAGCTTTTCATTTCTTACTTTCTTGTTTATCTCAAAACATTGGTCTTGAAGTAGTTTTTCAGATTGCATTATTAGAATGTCCAACATTACAGGTTAATTTCTTAAGTGAGTGGGGTCCAGAGTCATTCCAGAACTGAAATATAGCAAATTCTGAAAAAGAGTTTACCACTTTCATATACAGTGTTTCATATTAAAATTCAAGTTTTATGTTGAACAGAGAAAGAATGTTTATCTTTGTCATTTTCAAGAGTTAAATCAAGTAAATAAAACACAGTAAACATTTTTCTCTGAGAAGCTTAGAATATTACAGAGTCAAATACTTTGATTTATCCTGTAAGAAAAATAGTGATCTCCATTTTTCCAGTAGAAAATTGAGATGGATAAACCATCTTACTCAGTGAATCTGCGTGTGTCAGCAATAAATCCCATTCTTTGCAAAACAGTGAGACCGGTTATGACCATATTTAGTTTTCCTCAGTTTCTGCCTCAATGTTCTTCTCTTTGGAAAGCTCCCCAACTTCCAGATCCTGTGAAACAGAGCAGGACATTATGGTCCTTGCCCACACCCCCTCCCCCCATCTCCTCCGCCTTCCTTTTGTTTGTGGAAAAAATTTTAGCCAAAGCATAAGTTTAATCAGAGAAATAAGAAAATGCAGAAACAAAGGAAACCAGTCAAAGGAGACCAAAAATTAATAGTTTACTTATTAGGCAAAGACAAGGGCCTTTAGTTCCTTCTCAAGGGTCATAGTTAATATTCTGAACCATAGCCTGCGAGCTGCTTTATAGATACTGAAACCTTCACCAGGTGGAAGAAGTTAATTACAGGATGACCAAACTTCAGCCATGACAAACGCTACCACAGTTCCAAGAGTTGGCCTCAAGAAAATAGGAACAAATTGATCTTGGGACTGAAGATTAACTGTACTTAAAATAATCTGTCAAACCACCAATGACCAATTTCAAGATGATTAAACCACCAATGACCAATTTCACGATGACTATCAGAGGTGATTGTGCTGTTTCTACATGTAGCCCCCCTCCCTCAATATATAAAAGCTCTTACCCACTGACTGTCAGTGGTGGGAGCAAGGTGGGGGTGGGGGTTAGGGGGTGGGGTGGGGTGAGCGGGGAGGATTGTCCTTTGGATAGAAATCTGCTCCCCTCCCCTCCAACCCCCAGTTGCTGGCATCTAAAATAAAGCAAACTTTCCTTTCCACCAACCTGGCTTCTTTAATGGCTTTTGCATGGCAAGCACCCAGATCCCACTTTCAGTTACACTGGGATCCTTCACTTGAATTTAGTCTCACAACAAGCTCTAGATTTTTCTACCCTTTTTTACTCCCAGGCCCACCATCAAATATTAGCAGTGCCTTGTCCCACACCCTCTCAGTTCCTGTTCTCTTCTGGTTTAGTTTGCTAAGTCATATCCGACTCTTCCGACTCCATAGACTGTATAGCCCACCAGGCTCCTCTGTCCATGGGATTCTTCAGGCAAGATTACTGGAGTGGATTCCTATTTCCTTCTCCAGGGGATTTTTCCCACCCAGGGATTGAACAAGGGTCTCCCGCTTTGCAGGCGGATTCTTTACTAATTGATACAATAAGTTTTAATCAGTGATAATATTTTTCTCTTTAACACCCTTCCTGACTGTCTCCAGCCTCCAGCAACATGGAACTATGCAGGATTTGGAGTCAGAGGATCTAAGCTGGAATCTCCAGCTCTTGAAAAATCCAGACCTCATGTTACACAAGAGGATAATATTGACTTTGTGGAAAGCTTAGCAGAATACTGAAATGAATTACATAACATTTGTTTACCATTAAAAACTGATACGGGACTTATTGAGAGCTTTGAATGACTCACAAGTTGCAAAGAATTTCCGATCCATTTATAAGTCAGCGGGTAGATTATCCGGGGGGAATCTTGGAAGTTTCCTACCTTTCTATGCAAAAGCAAGCCTATGCATTAAAAGGCAAACCACCTCATCTCCTCTCCATGAGGATGGCTACTCAAAAACAAAACAAAACAGAATTTAACAAATGCTGGAGAGGATGTGAAGAAACTGGAACACTTGTGCGCTATTGTTTGGAATGTAAAATGGTATAGCCTCTGTGGAAAACAGTATGGTTGTTCCTCAAATAATTAATGATAGAATTACCATTTGCTCCAGCAATTCCTCTCTTGGATATATACCCAAAAGAAATGAAAGCAGAGACTTGAGGTGTTTGTGTAAATATATTCATGCTCATAGCAGCATTATTCACAACAGCCAAAAGGTGGAAGGAAGGTCCATCAATGGATGAATGAATAAAACGTGGCATACGCATACAATAGAATATTATTCTTAAAGGAAATTATGATTTACGCTACAACACGGATGAACCTTGAGGACATGATGCTAAGTAAAATAAGCCAGTCACGGAAGGACAAATGCCATGCGATTCTACTTATCTGAAGTAACTGGAGTAGCCGATTCATAGAGACAGAGAGTGGAATGGCGATTGCCAGGGGTGGGGTGGGGAGGGGTATGGTAGTCCAGTGGGCACGGTTTCAGTGTTACAGGATGATAAGAGTTCTGTGAATGGATGGTGGCAATGGTAGCATAACAATGTGAATGTACTTTAAACTACTGAGCTACGCACTTAAAACTAGTTAAGGCAGGAGTTTTTAATGTGTTATGTATTTCACTACATTTTTTTTTCTTTAAAAAAAGGACAATCAACCCATCTGATATGTCAGAGTCCCTCATTTCTTATCTGAACAATTGTTTACCAATAAAGTGTCTAAAAACAAAGAGATGCCATAAGAATTTATTATTTTAGGCAACTTTTAACAAGGCACATCAGCTACACATCCCATGCTCTATAGATGCTCAACTACATATACAGTTGCTTCTCATTACCTGGGTACACCACTTATAAAGAGTGCAACCTTGGGTTATTTAACTTCTTTTGGTATTAGTTTCCTTTTTTTGTAAAATGAAAATGCTGATTTCTTTATGGTTGGGTTCTTGTGAGGATTCAATGAAATGGTGAATGGAAAGGATCTGGTAGGCATATGGCACAGGGAGTGTTTAGTATGTTCATTTCCTTTTATAGATAAATTCAATGAAGTGAGAATTGTGCCCTAACGTTCACAATTTTAAAAGATCAGAAGGACAGATGTATAAAAGAGGGAGTGAAAAACCACACATTTGGTGGACTTGGAGAGAGAAATACGTTGGACGATCTGAAAACATTTTTAAACGTGTTTCCAAAGGTGAATTTTGTTCTTTGTTTATTGTTATTTCTCTTATTTGACATTTACTTTGCTGGTTTTCCTGCTTTCCAAAGCTATCTTGCACAGAATCTACTGCCCCAATTACACTAATTGGCAGTGTAAATATTTAAACAGACTCTGTGGGGTTATTTTACCTCACCTTTTGCCAAATGTATAATTTAATACTATGAAGACAACCTGCTTCACCTCAGCATTTGAGGCTTCTCAGTCTTGAGTTAATTACATGACGAAGAATTTTGCCATGTTCTGAAATCAGAAATTGGTTTATAACACAGAAGAGAAGGCTCTGTCCATGTTTCAGCTTCAGGAGCTCTTGGGAGGGGGGGAAGTACATTGGGATTTTTATTAATGTTGCTAAAATCGATGGGAACAAAATTCTCCCATAGATGTTCATGTTCTGAACTCTTGGCCCATTCATTAATTGTTGTAATTATAGGAAAGTGTGATTAGATCACTAATCAGAAAAAGTTTACCCGGAACCATCTTTGCCTAAACACTCTGTTGACTTTAAAACTATTCATAATCTAAAAGTAGAGAGTTACGTTTTGTTCAGTGGGAATTTTTAGGACTTCGAGCCTGGGAGACAGCATCTCAAGGAACCCCAAGAGAACTTCTCTGAGGAGGGGAGGGCTGGAGCCAGTTTTGCAGCAAAGAGCAGGTGGTCTGTACATCGAAAGATTACTGTTAATTAAAGAACACCAGATATCCGACATTACGGAATTTAGCACTTTTCTATGTATGGGAAGATGCAAGAGTCTGGATTTACTGAAATTATCTTTTTGATATGCACCATACTTATCTGGGGCCAGTTTTCTGTGTTTTCACATCTAGAGTTTCCTCAGGGCTCACTGTAGGGAGTGGCTGCAATCTGATGGCTGCTAGCTGGCAGGTATTCTTTCTTTTCTGAATTCCCTCAGGGCTCACCAGCTCACTATCCACGGTGTCTGCAATTGCTGATGACTGTGGCATCCTTTGATTATTGATACAGCAGAAAATGAACTCTAATTTCGTTGTCATTTAAAGACTTAGTAATCTTAGTAACCCACCTCCCCACCCCCGCCCCCCGCCTTGCATTTAAAAGAGAGCTGTTTGAGAAACCTGTGGACCATTTACTATACGCCCCTGAGAGGGTCACCACACGGGTATGCTGTCAATGTTAGGAATCTTCCTCCAAAGTGAAAGTGAAAGTTGCTCAGTCGTGTCTGACCCTTTGTGACTCCATGAACTATATAGTTCATGAAATTTTCCAGGCCAGAATACTGGAGTGGGTAGCTGTTCCCTTCTCCAGGGAATCTTCCCAACCCAAGAATCGAATCCAGGTCTCCCTGCATTGCAGGTGGATTCTTTATCAGCTGAGCCACAAGGGAAGCGTGGAGGAATACAGCCCATGATTTAACTTACTGTAAAGTTGTGATGGGGCTTCCCTGGTGGCTCAGAGGTTAAAGCGTCTGCCTCCAATGCAGGAGACCCAGGTTCGATCCCTGGGTCGGGAAGATCCCCTGGAGAAGGAAATGGCAACCCACTCCAGTATTCTTGCCTGGAGAATCCCATGGACGGAGAAGCCTCATAGGCTACAGTCCATGGGGTCGCAAAGAGTCAGACACGACTGAGTGACTGAACGGAAAGTTGTGATGGCAAAGCCAAGGTGAAAGTCAGGGTAAAGTTGGAATACCAAGGACAGTGAAAATCTAAAAGCAGGCAACACCGTTGTGATTGAGATCTAAGGCCTCATTTGAGAACTAGTTTCATTGGGCTACATTATTTATTTATTTATTTATTGATGTGGATCATTTCTAAGTCATTTTGAATTTGCCACAACATTACCTCTGCCTTATGCTTTGGCTTTTTTATTTGGTTGGAAGGCTTGTGGGATCCAACCCTCTTCCCCCCAGGGAATGAAACTGCACCCTCTGGATTGGAAGGCAAAGTTCCAATCACTGGACCACCAGGAAAGTCCCTGGGCTGCAGTTCTTGCACAAATATTTCAGGGAGAAGTTTCTAAGACTCATAGTGTCAGAAGTAACATTGACTGAAATCTCCCTCCCCCCCCCCCCCCCCCCCCCGCCACCGCCAGTGGCCAGGCACCATAGATTTACATATTATTTTACAGCAGAAGGTCCTGGTAAGGAACATAGAACTGTTTCAACTGGAAGAGTTTGGGAAAGGTCAAAAGGAGATGGCAGGTGTCTTACCACCTCTTTGGAACGATCTCTTTATTCTGTAGCCTTAGCACAGTTGAACGGCACTGACAGATCGTATAATAGCATGTTTCTCAATTTGGATTTATCTCATGGCTTCTCCAGAGAAGGCAATGGCAACCCACTCCAGTACTCTTGCCTGGAAAATCCCATGGATGGAGGAGCCTGGTAGGCTGCAGTCCGTGGGGTCGCAGGAGTCGGACCACCTGCTAGAATCCTCTCTGGCATCCATCTTGGCTGAGCAATGTGTGAAGCACCAGCAAGGACCCTGAGTCAGAATGATTGACCGGGGACAACCTGGAAACTAAGCCCATCACCATAAAATCTGAGACACATGGCAGAGTAGTCCTCCTGGGTTCTCTTACCCTGCTGCTCTCCACCCAGACCCCCTTTCTCAATAAAATCTCTTGGTTTGTCAACACATGTGTCTCCTCAGACAATTCATTTCCAAGTGTTAGATAAGAGCCCACTCTGAGGCCCTGGAAGGGGTCCCCCTTCCTTCAACAAAAGCAACGATGAACCCTGTTCCTTCTCTAGTTTGCTCTCCTGAATCTCTGCATTAGCCGTGCTGGGTTCACTTACTGGGTGCTGTTGGCTTGCAAGGTGGAGTCAGCTTCTGGCAAGTCCGTTCAGTTCCTGCTTTCCTTTGCCCAGCACTGGACAGGTGGGTTAAAACTGCAATCAGAGAAAAGAGGTGGGTTTCATTCTTTAATCCCCACCTCCTGCTTTTTCCTCTCTGCTGCTGCTGCTGCTAAGTTGCTTCAGTCGTGTCCGACTCTGTGCGACCCCATAGACAGCAGCCCACTAGGCTCCTCTGTCCCTGGGATTCTCTAGGCAAGAACACTGGAGTGGGTTGCCATTTCCTTCTCCAATGCATGAGAGTGAAAAGAGAAAGTGAAGTCGCTCAGTCGTGCCCGACTCTTAGCGACCTCATGGACTGCAGCCTACCAGGCTCCTCTGTCCATGGGATTTTTCCAGCAAGAGTACTGGAGTGGGTTGCCATTGCCTTCTCCGTTTTCCTCTCTAGTTCATGTTTATTAGCCTGCATAGCGTTTAATTCTCTTTTGAGAGTAATAAAGATGACATTGTACCCTGAGCCACAGCTCTTGTATCTTGTTTCTAACTGGTTAGAAATAAACTCCTCTAACCCTCTGGCAGAGAGGATGAGCATCTCCTGGATAAACTGGGGAAAATACAGGTAAAAATAACAGTAGAGAAAACATTGTGAGATGGCAGAAAATGAAAGCAGTAAAAAGAGCTTTTGAGCAGAACAAAGTAACACAGGAAACATAGGGAAAGTAAACTGTACTTTATGGAGCTAAAGTGAACCTATTCTAGAAGGAGAGCTCTGAACATTCTAAAAAAGCTGTAACTCATGCCTAACAATTACTTACAGGTTAGACACACTATGTGAAATTTAGAATTCATTTTTTCCACCCCAAATCCACACCTCCTTCTGTATTTCTGTTCTGTTTCTGGGACCACAGTTCTCTAGCTAGCAGATGAACAGTATGTCAGTCACCTTGAGGCTAGACTTAATACTTCATCTTATCTCCATCCCACACCATCCCTCCTGTGGTTTTACTGAAGGCTTCCTAACAGAGACAGAAATGGTTCTATTCTTTCACCCTCTAGCAAAAGGTAATCAAATGGCTCCGGGATCTCTTAGTTCTTTCCCTAGAGTCTTTCCCCAAACATTTCAATTCTACTCTGCCAAAACAAAACCCTCAATTGGCCAAATTCAATTTTCCTAGAAAATAATTATGCAACCAGCTCTTATCACAAAAACACACTCATGGCCTGGGGGAGGGGAGGAGTGGTGGTGTGCCTGTCCATGCTGATTGGCTTAGACACACTGTTCTCTTCTTTTGTTAGTGTCACATTCTTAATTATTATAGTATGTTTCTTTCATTGTTTTCAGTTCTCAAACTTTTTGTGGTTTTGAACTCTCCTTTACACTCTCGAAAATCATTGAGAATTCCAAAGAGATTTTGTGTTATATTCACTGCTATATGCCATATCAGAAAATTAAAACTAAGAAAATAAATATTTGCTTCTAAATTAATTTTAAAACACTAGGAAACTCATTACATGTTAACATAAATAACATTTTTAATGAAAAAAGTATATTTTCCAAAACAAAGGAGAAATAACAGTTTTACATTCACGTAAATTCCTTTAATATTTTGTGTGATAGAAGACATTTCTGATTCTGCATTCAGTCTGTTGTGATATCACATATTATGCAACCACTGGAAAACTTCACTGTATATGTGTTTAAGAATGGGAGTAAAAAAGAGTTAAAAACAAGTCTCAATATTGTTTTGAAAACAACTTAAATTCTGTGACCCCTTGAAAGGGTTTCTGGGATTCCAGATGCTCTTAGACTATAGTCTGAGGACTACTGTTCTTAGTTATTCTAGCTTGTAGTTTCTCAGATGAATTTCAGAATATTTTGTCTCAGTTTGGAAGGTATTAAATATGTATTTAAAATTCTGTCTTCTCACTTAAGGATATCCTGTCTCTTCAATTAATACAATAATTTATACATGGTTTCTCCAAGGTGACAGCCTGCATTTTCCTTTCTCAGATCGCCCCCATTTCTTTTTATCATTCCCAGTTATTTCATGGTCTTCCTTGCTATTGTGAACAAGATTCATTTTTCCATTGTATTTTAATTGGTCATTGTCGGCCTCTTACAATTTTGTATATGGCCATTTGCTTCAGTTCAGTTCAGTTCAGTCGCTCAGTCGTGTCCGACTCTCCGCAACCCCATGAATCACAGCACGCCAGGTCTCCCTGTCCATCACCAACTCCTGGAGTTCACTCAAACTCATGTCCATCGAGTTGGTGATGCCATCCAGCCATCTCATTCTCTGTTGTCCCCATCTCCTCCTGCCCCCAATCCTTCCCAGCAATACAGTCTTTTCCAGTGAGTCAACTCGTCTCATGAGGTGGCCAAAGTATTGGAGTTTCAGCTTTAGCATCAGTCCTTCCAATGAACACCCAGGATTGATCTCCTTTAGGATGGACTGGTTGGATGTCCTTGCAGTCCAAGGGACTCTCAAGAGTCTTCTCCAGCACTACAGTTCAAAAGCATCAATTCTTCGACGATCAGCTTTCTTCACAGTCCAACTCTCACATCCATACATGACCACGGGAAAAACCATTGCCTTGACTAGACGGACCTTGGTTGGCAAAGTAATGTCTCTGCTTTGTAATATACTATCTAGGTTGGTCATAACTTTCCTTCCAAGGAGTAAGCATCTTTTAATTTCATGGCTGCAATCAGCATCCGCAGTGATTTTGGAGCCCCAAAAAATAAAGTCTGACACTGTTTCCACTGTTTCCCCATCTATTTCCCATGAAGTGATGGGACCAGATGCCATGATCTTTGTTTTCTGAATGTTGAGCTTCAAGCCAACCTTTTCACTCTCCTCTTTCACTTTCATCAACAGGCTTTTGAGTTCCTCTTCACTTTCTGCCATAAGGGTGGTGTCATCTGCATATCTGAAGTTATTGATATTTCTCCCAGCAATCTTGATTCCAGCTTGTGCTTCTTCCAGCCCAGTGTTCCTCATGATGTACTCTGCATATAAGTTAAATAAGCAGGGTGACAATATACCACCTTGACGTACTCCTTTTCCTATTTAGAATCAGTCTGTTGTTCCATGTCCAGTTCTAACTGTTGCTTCCTGGACCTGCATACAGGTTCCTCAAGAGGCAGGTCAGGTGGTCTGGTATTCCCATCTCTTTCAGAATTTTCCACAGTTTATTGTGCTTACTCCTTATTAATTCTTAAATAATATATTTGGTATATTATTTTAAAGAAAGAACTTGAAAACGTGAATCTTTTTATATAATGTTAGTATTGATACAATATTCTCAATATTCCAAGATACTACATATTAGATGAGATATATGACACTCTGAGAAAAACCCACTGTTTAAGTTTTGGATTTCAAAGATATTTTATGAGGAAGGATCTTGAAATTGCTGAATGCCTTTTTGACATCTACTCAAACGATCATATTTTTTTCTTAAAAGAAATGCGTTGATTTAGGATTAGGTGACGTGGTCATGTATGGATGTGAGAGTTGGACTGTGAAGAAGGCTGATCGCCGAAGAATTGATGCTTTTGAACTGTGGTGTTGGAGAAGACTCTTGAGAGTCCCTTGGACTGCAAGGAGATCCAACCAGTCCATTCTAAAGGAGATCAATCCTGGATGTTCATTGGAGGGACTGATGCTAAAGCTGAAACTGCAATACTTTGGCCACCTCATGCGACGAGTTGACTCACTGGAAAAGACTCTGATGCTGGGAAAGGTTGGGGGCGGGAGGAGAGGGGGAAGACCGAGAATGAGATGGCTGGATGGCATCACCGACTCTGTGGGCATGAGTTTGAGTGAACTCCAGGAGTTGGTGAGGGACAGGGAGGCCTGGCGTGCTGTGATTCATGGGGTCGCGGAGAGTCGGACACGACTGAGCGACTGAACTGAACTGACCTAGAATTCTTATTTAGACATCACAAATGATAGACCAATTTAGATTATTAACACAATTAAATGACATTTTGATTGTGAGTCTCACTTTTTGAAGGGGAGGAAGGCATAACCACGCCTAAAATGTCACCTGAGGCTGTTCAGGGAACCTGGCCATACAAATGTCATGGATGACCAGTTAGAGGACTGGTGATTAACGACTTCACTTCGGCAGGTAGGGTGAGCCCCACTTTGGCAGGCCGCTAAAGTGAACTGGTATCTGCGGGGATATCTCAGTACCTACTTTTCTTCTCACTTTCGGGATCAGAGCCCGCTGGCCTAGAGATGACATCCTGTGGCATGAACTCCACGGAGTTTGGGGGAAGACACCGCGCATTGCGAGGAGAAACTGCTTCAGGAAAGTGGGCCTGTCCGAGGAGCGGGGTGTTCAAGGATCTGGCGGGTCCCCTCCCTGACTACGGGCTACAGACCAGGGAGGCGTGACAGAGTCCCAGGCTTGACCGCCAGCTTCGGGTCCTGCGAGGTGCGCAGGGCAGACGGGGAGGCCTCTTCTCCCGGCGGGCACCGAGGGCTGCGGCGCGCCGGGTGGGAGGAGGAACAGCCTTGAGAGCCTGGAGAGGGGCCGCCCCCTCGAGCGCCCCGCCCCGCGGCCCCGCCCCTCGAGCGCCCCGCCCCGCGGCCCCGCCCCCTCGAGCGCCCCGCCCCGCGGCCCCGCCCCTCGAGCGCCCCGCCCCGCGGCCTCGCCCCCTCGAGCGCCCAGCGCCCCCGAGGGGAGGACGCAGACCCTGGCTTCCAACCCGGGCAGGGGTCTGGGCTTCGGCGTCTGGGAGCCCCGGGGCAGGCGGCAACACTTCCCTGCTACAGGTGGTGTGGGGTGCGCGCCGGGAATCGGACCGGGAACGCGAGAGGGACTCGCGGGGACCGCGCGCCGGGTCCCGGCGGTTTCCGGGCACCTGTGGCCCGCGCCGCGCCTGGTCTACTCGAGGGCCCTCCTGCTCAGGACTGATTTATCTGGAGCAGGTCGGTGGAGCCGGGGTCCATGCCCCGCCAGACGCATCTGTTAAGTTTCCTTTTTAAGGAGAAAGGGCAGACCAGAAAGAACATTGCGGTCATTACTAAGAAGTAGAGTAATCCACCCAGCAACGATGTCGCTTCGACTTATTCACCAACAGCTCTGTTCTGTAATAGTTTTTATTCGAACCTTGCTAGAATTTTTCTGTGAAAAATAAAAAAAAATTAATAATATTTTACTATTATTGGGATGATAGTTGGATGTAAGCTTTCAAATAGACGTTGTAATGGCACTAAAAATATATTTTTTGTTTGTTTTAAAATGGAAAACCCCAAGAATCCTCACGTATTTGAGTTTTCTTGGTGATTGAATGGGTTTTCTTAAAGCCTCTTACTTTTTTTTTGTTTGTTTCTCAGTGATCCAGTAACTTCAGAGTTATTTTATGCCTGCACAGGATGTGTTGTTTTCCGTCTTAGTCGCTTAAAAAATACTAAGCCTGAGTAATAAATTGTTGTCCTGTTATACTACCTCAATGTTTCTACGTTTAGTTTCTAAACACTTTTCCCAGATCCCTGATGCTTAAACCTGTAACACTGAGGTTGTTGTGTGTTACAGACCCGGGAACACAGATGCAGCCTGGACATTCACTTTGTCATGATATCTGAACGAGTTGTTTTCAAGCCTTGCTAAAGGTAGGTGATAAAGTTGACCAGTTTTCTGGATTTGCAGGAGCCTAAGTGCTAAATTTTGACAGATAAATGACAGTGCATGTTATTCATGCCATATTGATTTTTATTACACTGTAAAAGATAATTGTTTTCAAATGGGAAAATTTAGAGATGTATGAGATTTCAAAGATAACTTGTTTTTTATGTGTCTATTCATGTGATGTCTAGCGTGTGAAAAATTACTCTCATTTGTCTTAGTCTTTTTTTTATTATTGTTGGGAACAAAAAAGTGCACATTAAAAGATTCAGTGTGGTGATCTTTAATACCAGACTATATCTGTTTGAAGATATTTTGATCAGTCATATAAGGAGTACCACAGTCCTGCACTTCCCTTTTTAAATTTTCTCTTTACAGCCTAATATTTTTTGTGCGAATATTCTTTGAAAAATAACTTTTGCCTGTCAAATCCAAACTATTTGAAGGTCCATTAGTTACTACTAATAGGGTGATAAATATTTGAAAGTGCAAATATACTTTATATAGATGCAAATTATGTAAAGTTTTGCTGTAAAAATGTTTTATCACTTTAATAATTTCTGCAGTGTCAGTGCTCTAAACTATTTACTCCCTCTCCCCCCCATTCTTTTTATCAAATGAGAGTCTCTTGATTAGTTTTTTCTCTGGATTGATAATTTGAAAGATTAATGCAGTTATCCATTATAGGGACTTCCTGGTGTTCCAGTGGCTAAGATTGCCCTCCTGAGTTGTTTCTCTGGTCAGGGAACTAGATCCCACGTGCCATAACTATGAGTTTCTGTGCAGCAAGTGAAGATTGCCCATGTGCTGCAACTAAGACCTCCGTTCCGTTCAGTCGCTCAGTCGTGTCCGACTCTTTGCGACCCCGTGGACTAGCCTACCAGGCTTCTCTGTCCATGGGATTCTCCAGGCAAGAATACTGGAGTGGGTTACCATTTCCTTCTCCAAAGACCTAGTGCAGCAATATAAATAAATAAATTTTTATAAAAACGTTATCCATTAGAAGGTAAACAGATTTCCATTACAGTTTAAAACTAATTCACCAAAGACCCCATACCACTTAAAGGACACACAGGGATTTAGGAACCTCCAATTGGGAAGCATTACTCTTTAGAACTGAAATCATCTACCACTGAACATCAAATTTCTACCATAGACTTTGTCCTAGTTTGTTTCTTGACTCTGCCATTTACCAGCATATGACCTTAAAAAGTCTAATCCTCAGTGTTCTTTTCTGAAAATGGGGACACAGTAACAGTGCCTTTCTGAAGGGCTTCTCATAAGTGTTAAATGGTGTAATACATGTAAAACTAGAAGCCCAGTAGGTACTTGGTGCTGATAAGCAGTCAGAAAAATGCTTGCCACTGTTATAATCTAGTTTTCCTGATGTCTCAGGGTGATTATACCAGGTGGAGAGGTTGTTGTTGGTTGGTCATTTTTAACTTAGAACACAAAACAAACCTCATGTAGAAGTTATAGGCTGATAGCCTAAAGGCTGAATTTGATATATTTATTTGGGTCAGCTTTGTATTTTAAAATAATGAATACAACTATTACCAAATAGTTTAAATTTTGTAAATTTTAAGTAAATTCCCAGTCTTCGCTTCTGCTGAAAAACAAGGGGACCAGGCAAGGCAGGGCTTGTGTTTGCCAGCCCTGCAGCTGGGATGTAGCTGTGCATTTTGGATGGGAGACACTGCCCTCAGCTTTGCCACAGTTCCTCTAAACTCCTTGCATTTATTTCATCCAGATGCACTTCACTCATACATTTTACCTCCTTTGTCCCTGCAGACCCCTCAGTTTGTGATTTCTGACTCAGAAACTATCCCTTACTAATTGGAACAGGCAGTTGTGTGGCCAAAACCATAACTCACCTTGCATCCTTGACAAAGGAGGCGAGTTGTCCTGTATCACAATTTACAAAGCATCATTTCCTCATATAGCTCATTTGATACTTTGGTCAATTCTGAGAGTTAGTCCAGACATGTGTGATTATTCCATTTTCAGCTGTGGATGCTGACGTTTATAGGTTTATGCTAAAACTTAAAATAATGTTTTAAGTTTCTAGGAAATGATGGCCTTTCTTTTGGTTCCAGCATGTAAGCACATGCTTTTATCGCAGTGATTACAGAATGAGAAAATGAGTGGTGGAAAGCAGAATACATAGATAGAAGTACATAAGTAGACCTTTTCCCCCTTGTCTGCAAAACATTTTTAAGCAAATTGAAGGAACAAAACACTAATTATGGTTTATTCAAAGCAGACCATACATATCACTGGACAAGGTCTGTTTTAAACCAAACTTTATTGCCTGTGTTAATGAAAAGCTGGAGGGATGTGTGACCAGTTCATCTGGTCTGTAGTGAACTGAGACCAGAGATTTCTGTCAGTTTGTGTTTTAAAGTTCTTTGAGAAAGTAGGTAGTCGAACTAGTCTAGTGCTTCAGCCTGGTGTCTCTGAAATATGGTTTTGTATGGAAGACTCACTTTTCTGTGGGCTACTTTTAACCAGCATAATAATCATTCCAGGAGAATATTCTCTACAACAAATTAAAGTCAGGAACAGTGTTGTTCTAAGACTTGTCACAAGGCAGCTGAGGCTGTGGTCGGTGTGAGAGGTGAAGAAGAAAGTAGATTGAGTTTAGAGGTGTCAGAAAGGATCTGGAGGACACAGTAAGAATGTGGATTTTGAAGGACTTTTAATGGGAAAATAATGTCATCTGTCTTATCTGTTGAGATCTCTCTGGGATGCTCCGTGGAGACACATATGTTCTGCCCTGCTGGCATTCCAGGATTCCCCTTCCATCACAAGCAGGAGCTACTTTTGAATCTAATGTAAACCATATGCATGCAGTGGAGTTTAAACAGCTTGGCAGAAGGGAGTGTATAAAGGGAAGAGTCTTTCCATAACATTCTGCAGAAAATACATGATGTGTGTTTTGAAAAGTGAGAATCACAGTATTGAAATATTGCTCAATTTTGAGTAAAACCATCTGGAACTTTCTTAGTGTGTTTTATATCATGGGCAAATGGCATTTTCATTACATTGAGAAATGGTGTTCTCTGCCTATCTATTGGAAAAGTTAATAGGTTGATTATTTTTTGTGTTATATGGGAAAAGGAAACGTGCTCATGTTCACTTATGAAGCACTTATCCTTCTGCTGATAAATTTGGTCATTACCTCTGGAGTATTAAAAGATAGTTAGAGTGATTTTCTGGTACTTAAGAACTTAACATAGTCCCCTTAGTGATTATATGAGTAAAGAATTGAGTATTAGGAGTTATAGTATGAAAGCACATTAATGCAAACATTCCAAAAACCTAACTTTTATTTTTCTGTTTTTTTCCCTCTAATATTAGTCTAATTAGTCTCAATTAGTCCACTTAGTCTAATTTTAAGTTTCTTGATAAAAAATTTATCAAGATCTTTTTAGTCTCTGCTATAATTTGTAGTCTTTTCAACCTTAGTATTGCTCATCTGTAGCTTCTGTTTTGTTTGTTTTATTGATCAGTCTTAATAGGGACTTATCTATTAAAAAAAATTCTCTTTGAAGAACTGTTGTGTTTATCATTCTTTAATCTATCTTATTCTTTTTCTGTAATGTCTTTAATTTCAACTCTTCCTTTTTTCTACAATCTTTGCTTTTATTTTGTAATTACATAATTTTTAGCCTTTCTTCCATTCTAAGATAAAATTTTAGGCTATATGTTTTCCTCTGTATACTGCTTTAGCTGTATCCCATAAATTTTCATGAGTAGTATTTTCATTATTATTCAGTTTTAAGTCTATTTTTAAAAAGTCATTGAATTTTTTCTTTGGCCCTTGAACTGTTTAGTAGTTCCTTTTAAAGTATCTGATACTATAGGTTTTTAAAGATTTATCTAGTAGTTGTCTTCTTACTTAATTACATGGCAGTCACGTATGCTCAGGCTTCCCTGGTGGCTTAGACGGTAAAGAATCTGCCAGCAATGCAGGAGACCTGGGTTCGATCCCCGGGTCAGGAAGATCCCCTGGAGAAGGGAATGGCTACCCACTCTAGTGGAGAATTCCATGGACAGAGTAGCCTGCTGGACTATAGTCCATAGCGTTGCAAAGAGGCAGACATGACTGAGCAACTAACACTTTGACTTTCATGTACACTCGGGAAGGTTATTTGTTGTTAGATACAGGATTTCATGTGTATTTCAGGGTGTCCATTCAGTGCAAACAGATGACACAGATGGAGAGAATACGATGTTTTTGAATTGGAAGAATCAATACTGTGAAATGACTGTGCTCCCGAAAGCAGTCTATAGATTCAGTGCAACTCTTATAAAATTACCAATGGCATTTTTCACAGAATTAAAACAAAAAGCTTATAATTTGTATGGAAGCACAAAAGACCCCAAATGGCCACAGCAATCTTGAAAAAGAAAAACAGAGCTGGAGGAATCAGGCTGCTTGACTTCAGACTAAACTACAGAGCTATAGAAATCAAGATAGTATGCTACTTGCACAAAACTAAAAATATAGAACAATGGATCAGGATAAAAAAGCCCAGAAATAAACTCACATACCTGTGGTCACCTAACCTATGACAAAGGAGGCGAAAATATACAATGGAGAAAAGATAGTCTCTTCAATAAGTGGTGCTGGGAAAACTGGACACCTACGTGTAAAAGAATGAAATTAAAACACTCCCTGACACCATACACAAAAATAAGCTCAAAACGCATTCAGTTCAGTTCAGTCGCTCAGTCGTGTCCAACTCTCCGCGACCCCATGAATCACAGCACGCCAGGCCTCCCTGTCCATCACCAACTCCCAGAGTTCACTCAAACTTATGTCCACAGAGTCGGTGATGCCATCCAGCCATCTCATTCTCTGTTGTCCCCTTCTCCTGCCGCCAACCTTTCCCAGCATCAGGGTCTTTTCCAGTGAGTCAATTCATCGCATGAGGTGGCCAAAGTATTGGAGTTTCAGCTTTAGCATCAGTCCTTCCAATGAACACCCAGGATTGATCTCCTTTAGAATGGACTGGTTGGATCTCCTTGCAGTCCAAGGGACTCTCAAGAGTCTTCTCCAACACCACAGTTCAAAAGCATCAATTCTTCGACGATCAGCTTTCTTCACAGTCCAACTCTCACATCCATACATGACCACTGGAAAAACCATAGCCTTGACGAGACGGACCTTTGTTGGCAAAGTAATGTCTCTGCTTTTTAATATACTATCAAGGTTTGTCATAACTTTCCTTCCAAGGAGTAAGCGTCTTTTAATTTCATGGCTGCAATCAGCATCTGCAGTGATTTCAGTTCAGTTTTAGAGTTGTTTAAATCTTATTTATTCCTAAGAACTTTTTTCTTTACCTGAACCAAAAAAAAAAAAAAATCACTGACAAATTGTGTTAAAATCTCCCACTAAAATTGTGACTTTTTCCCTTTTTCTTTGTATTTTTTTTCAGTTATTTCATATATTCTAGGCTTCTGTTTTGAGTTTTTATATTTTCTTGGTGAATTAAGTCTTTGATTATTATGTAGTAACCTTCTTTACCTCTAATAAATAATTTTCCTTTGAGTACTTTGTACCTGATGTTAATCTCGTCACATCACTTTCTTTTGTTGAATGGTACATGGTACCATTATTTTACTTCCAGTCTGTCTCTGTCTATAGTTTATGTGAATCTCTTGCAAACAGCTTGAGCTACCAGTTTCTATCTTTTCATGGTAAGCTTGGTCCATTTGCAATTATTGTGATTACTGGCATATTCATATTTCTTTACACAGGGTAGTTTATGCTATTCTTTTTTTCTTTTTTTTTTTTTCTTTTTGGCTGCATCCAGCAGTATGTGGGACCTTGGTGGCCTGGCCAGGGATTGAACCTGGGCCCTCTGCAGTGGAAACATAGAGGCTTAACCACTGGGCTGTAGGGGAAGTCCCTATGCTATTCTTTTTTAAAGGCTTCCTTTATTCTCCTTTCCAGAGTGTTTTGATTGAATTTGTTAATATCAGTTTTTCTCTTTTAATATTTTGAAAGTTATGTGTGGTATTTTTAGGGTCTAGTGTTTAGGTGTTTGACATGGATATCTTAAAGCCTGAATTTATAATTAATGTTTTTAACTGCCTCTTTATGTGAGGAACCTAAGAACACTTTAAATTCTAGCACTCTACTTTTGATTATTGTTGTTCATTTTTGTCTGTTATTGTGTCTTACAGTCAGTGTTAGGTTAGATCTACACACATGTGTAACTGTTTACTGTTTTTGGTAATTTAGACCTTCCTTGTCATTATCATTGTCATTCTTCAAAGACATCCTTTAGGAGTTCTCTTTCTCAGGGGCCATTGTTGTTAAACTGAATTTTTTGAGGTGAAAATATCTTTAATTTGCCTTTGACCTTGAAGGATACGTTTGTTTGTTTTCGATGAGCAGTTGTTTCGGCATTCTGAATATATCATACTATTGTTTTCTATTGAAATATCAGCAGTCATTCTAATTGTTTCCCTCTATATGTGATATATCTTTTCTGTCTGGTTGGTGTCAAGATCCTCTCACTGTCTTTGGTGTTCTCTAGATTCACTGCTGTGTATCCAACTGTGATTTTTTTAAAGAAATGTACTGAGCTTCCTAAATTTGAGTGTTCATACCTTTTGCCTGTTTGGGAGAACTTTCAGCCATTATCTGTTGACTTTTCTCCATTCTCTCCTCCACAAACTGATTAGATAGATGTGAGTTAGTCAGGAAAATAGAATTAATACCAAGTAGTTCAACAGAAGGAATTTAATATGGTACCATGATCTGAATATTTGTATTCTCCCCAAATTCATATGTTGAAACCCTAACCGCCAGGGTAGTGGTGTTGGGAGGTGAGGCCTTGGGGAAGTGCCTCATGAAGGGAATTAGCATCTTATAAAAGATACCCCAGGTACCCAGAAGGGGATTAGCATCTTATAAAAGAGACCCCAGCTACCCAGAAGGGGATTAGCATTTTATGAAAGAGACCCCAGCTACCCAGAAGGGGATAGCACATGGGGTTACAGCAAAAACACCGCGCCATCTAGGAAGTGGACCCACATCTAGTGCCAAGTCTATCAGTAACATGATCTTGGACTTCCCAGCTGCAGGAACTGTGAGAAATAAATGCTTGTTGTTTCCAGTCCACCCAGTTTATATTATTTTTGTTCAAGCAGCCTGAACAGATTAAGGCATAGGGGGAATTCGTTATAAATGTTTTAGGATATCTGAAAGCCCAACAGAAGGTAATGAGGTGATCTCAGAGTTAGGATCATAATCTTAAAAACTATCATTACTCCTTGTACTGTACAGTAACATCAAGGAGATGGTCTTAATGCAAATTCTGAGATCATCTAGAACCATGGCAGGTGTACCCTACAGAAACAGGGACCTTCAGGGAGATGGGGCCACATGGACATACCACAAAACTAGAGAAAGCAGAGGAGAAAGATCCTCCTCCCAGCCAGTCTCCTGCCTGGCACACCCACTGACAGAATCCAACAGCAGAGGACACCAGTGGGGCAGGGAGTTTGGGGAATATAGTTTTGAGATGTCAACCCCTGAGATTCAGGACACGGAAGGTCATGCATGAATCTGAGAGCAAGCAGACAATTGTGGTCTCCCTTCCATATCTCTCAGTTTGGGTCTCCTGTTTTTCATTAGTTTCCCCATACTGTGTGCAAAGTAGCATTTTTTTCTGTGGTAAAATACGCGTTGCATACAATTTACCCTTTAACCACTTTAAAACTGTGTTCACTTCAGTGGCTACATTCACGTCACTGTACAGTGCTCACCATCATCCATCGCCACAACTTTTTTTTACCTTCTCAAACTGAAACTCTAGCTGTTAAATAATCTTTCCCATTTCCCCTCCCAAGCTCCTAGCAAGCACAGTGATACTTTCTGTCCCTGAATTTGACTGTTCTGGGTACTGTGTGCCACTCATGGTTTATTATGTTCATTAACACTGCCAGTGAAAAGGCACTATTCCATAAAATGAATGTTTTTCCTGGTTGAACACTTCTATTTGAGGCATTTAATAAGATTTAATTTGGTTTTTTTTGGTTTAACATTTACATTATATGGATGGCATAAACGCTTATTTGCATGAGTCAAGTAGATAGATGTAGAGAGTAGTTATCTTGTCACTGATTATGAAATCACTGAATTGGATGATTATTACTGATTACCTTCTACTTGTTTTTTTTTGCATTTCGGATCAAAGGCACAAATTTCATAAAGATTAAGTTTTCTAAGAACTATTCCTAAGTGTTTTTTTTATGTAGTGATGTAATTTTCAGCAGGCATTCATAGCCATTTACTGAATGATGTCCCCTTAAATATAATGAATATGATCATTATTCTGTTTAAATTTTAAAATTCTCTTTAGCTCCTTCTAATCCTTATTTCTCTCATTCTTTTTTCTTTTGTAAGAATATTGATTCACTCATTCAGCAGCTACCTATTTAACGTCTACTGTATGCCAGACACAGAGTTAGGCATTGTAAGATTTGTAAGTGAATTGAGAGGTAAGGTTTCAGCTGTCAAATTAACAGATAAACAATAACATTTGCCCATTTAGCCTGCATTTACTAGATATCTGCCATGCGTTAGATATTGTTCTGGGAACTGTGGATACAGTGGTAAAAATAACAAAGTCTGTACCTCTGTAGCTTACATTCTGATGAAGGAATAAAATATGCAGGGGAGATCTTTTTTAAAATGTGATATTTGAGCTGAAATATGATGAATGAGATGGAACAAATGAAAAAGACTGAGGCCAGACAGCAGTTATGGATGATAAATAGAATGAACTCCTTCTGTTTGATGCACATTGGTTTGTGGTTTTTGAGATGGGAAGATTAAGGAGTTTATTGTTGCTTCCATTTTGTCACTTAATTATTAAATGAAGACATCAGTTGGGAAGTTTGGTGGGAGAGGATGGACAGCAACCAGGGAACAATCTGAGGAGAGAGAAATTTGAGGACGGAGATCACTCACCAGAGAGAAGTGAATATACAAAGCAGGAAAGTGCAGTAGGATTGCTGGACAGCATTGAGGGTCTACTTGTAAGTTTTTGATCCTGAATTTAAAGTGACATGGTTCAGCCCAGTTGTGTGGTGTTCTCCAGCTACAGGCACAGGTGTGAAGAAGGTGTAAGGTTTAACTAGGTTGGTTTTTTTAACGCCAGGGGACTGGTGGTGAAGAAAGAGAGAAGCAAGAATGTTTAGGACATTTGCAAGGAAGTTATAATAATTGAAGCTATAGAATTTATGCTATTGTGCTGTGTGCTGTGCTTAGTTGCTTAGTTGTGTCCAACTCTGTAACCCCCATGGACTGCAGCCCACCAGGCTCCTCTGTCCATGGGGATTCTCCAGGCAAGAATACTGGAGTGGGTTGCCATGCCCTCCTTCATGGGATCTTCCCAACCCAGGGATTGAACCCAGGTTCTCCTGCCTTGTGGGTGGATTCTTTATTGAGCCACCAGGGAAGCCCGGTTTATGCTGGGGAAGGAGAAAATGAAGTGGAAGTGAAGACTGAAGAGAGTTGACGGATATAAAGAAAGTGAAGAATCAGTGGATTGGTAGATTGGATGAGGTTGAAAGTTGTAGTCAGATAAATGAATTTCATGGGCTGATATTAGTCTGTGATATTAACACATTCATTAATAGACCTGTTTCTATGTATATGTATACACATCCAAGAAGAATTGCAGTCAACTTTATAGCATTGAAAAGAGGGAGGTTTTGCACGGAAAACCAAAAAATTCAGAGGACCACCACAGGTGTTCTGGTTGGTCTTTCTGTTCATTTTTTTTCCCTTTAGATTTATACAAAGGATGTAATTTAAGGAAAACATGAAATGTTAGTAGCACTACTTGGAAGATCTTATCTCAGCTTATATGTGAAATCTTTTTTAAAATCACTTGACCTCATTGGCCATGTTCTCCTAATTGAGCACTGCTCCAGGTGCTGGGTGTGCAGTACTAGCAGGTCACGGTGGGTTCAGAGGGCTCGTGGAACACAGAGGTGGGCACACAACGCAAATGGGGTGGAGAGTGGTTAGGTTGGGAGGAAATGCCAGCTCAGCAAATATGTGAGAAGATAAGTAGGAGTTCAGTTGAGTCTCTCAGTTGTGTCCGACTCTTTGTGACCCCATGAATCGCAGCACGCCAGGCCTTCCTGTCCATCACCAACTCCCGGAGTTCACTCAAACTCATGTCCATCGAGTCAGTGATGCCATCCAGCCATCTCATTCTCTGTCGTCCCCTTCTTCTCCTGCCCCCAACCTTTCCCAGCATCAGAGTCTTTTCCAGTGAGTCAACTCTTCGCATGAGGTGGCCAAAGTATTGGAGTTTCAGCTTTAACATCAGTCCTTCCAATGAACATCCAGGACTGATCTCCTTTAGAATGGACTGGTTGGATCTCCTTGCAGTCCAAGGGACTCTCAAGAGTCTTCTCCAGCACCACAGTTCAAAAGCATCAATTCTTCGGCGATCAGCTTTCTTCACAGTCCAACTCTCACATCCATACATGACCCCTGGAAAAACCATAGCCTTGACTAGGCAGACCTTTGTTGGCAAAGTAATGGCTCTGCTTTTTAAAATGCTATCTAGGTTGGTTATAACTTTCCTTCCAAGGAATAAGCGTCTTTTAATTTCATGGCTGCAATCAGCATCTGCAGTGATTTTGGTGCCCCCAAAAATAAAGTCTGACCCTCTTTCCACTGTTTCCCCATGAAACCACAGACCCAAGTGGGAGCGAAGACTGTATGTGAAGATCCTTAAGCAAGGAGGGGATGACCTGATGGATCCCAAGTGGGTTGGTTTGTAGTGTCTGAGGGAAGACATAGTGAGACAGGAGGCTCGGAAATTAAGCAAGGGCCGTATTTTAAAGGATGTGGTAGGTTATATGAAATAAATTTCATACTAAAAGCAATAGGGGACTGATTGTTGGGTTTTACATAGAGCAGTGATATAAAGCACAATCACTTAAAACTGCTGGAGAGAATGTGAAGAAAGGGGTCCTTCCTACTGATGTAGCCATTATGGGGAACAGTAAGGAGATTCCTGAAAAACTATGAGTAACCCTATCCTATGACCCAGGGATCCCACAACTGGGCATATATTCTGAGAAAACTACAGTTCAAAAAGAACCCATGTACTCTGGTGTTCATTGCAGTGCTATTTAGAATAGCCAGGACATGGAAGCAGCCTCGATGTCCATTGACATGAATGGATGAAGCAGATAGTCAGTGTTCAATGGAATATTACTCAGCTATAACAAAGAATGAATTTGACTCAGTTGTACTGAGGTAGATAAACCTAGAACCTATTATACAGAGTGAAGTAAGTCAGAGACAAACAAATGCTGTATATTAATGCATATTTTTGGAATCTAGAAAAATGATGCTGATGAACCTATTTGCAGGGAAGTGTTGGAGATGCAGATGAGGAGAACAGTCTTGTGGACACAGTGGAGGAAGGAGAGGGTGGGACGAATTGAGAGAGTAGCATTTCATATATACACTATCATGTGTCAAACAGATAGCTAGTGGGAAGCTGCAGTGTAGCACAGGGAGCTCAGCCAGGCACTCTGTGATGGCCTAAATGGGTGGGATGAGTGGGAGGGAGTGAGGCTCAACAGGGAGAAGATATATGTATAATTATGACTGGTTCTCGAAGGATGTTATCCAGGAGAAACCGACACAATATTGTAAAGCAATTTCCCTTCAATTAAAAAATAAATAAACACAATCATTTTAAAGTGTGGGATTTGCTTTGATGAAGAAGTTGGATTTTTATTGCTAAGGTTTATTCTAAAATTCTTTCATTCATGAGTATGAATCAGTAAATCAAAATGGTTTAAATGTGTGCCTCTAATCTGAAAATAATTACTAACAGTAGCAATTAATATGGGACAGTATTAAACATAGAAAGCCCTGCTTGCAAAACATTATTAAACTCATATTCATCTGTTTGCAAAAAAGAATTGAAATTAAAAATTTCTTTGACTCTGGGTACATTTGGTTACTGCTGTGTATTTTCTATCATATTAGTGAAAATATTAGATAATTTCCCATGAGTTTGTGTGTGCTGTTTAATATTGCCAATCAAATGTCAATGAACCTCTGTACTTTTTCTCTCCAGTGATTTAAACTTTTGAGATGCTTCCATTAATTGGAAAATCAATCATCTTTGATAACTTTCCTGACCCTTCTGATACTTGGGAAATCACTGAAACGATTGGCAAAGGAACTTATGGAAAAGTTTTTAAAGTGTTGAATAAGAAAAATGGCCAAAAAGCAGCAGTCAAAATTCTGGATCCCATTCATGTAAGTCACTTTGTTTTTTTTTTTTCTTGCTTGCTAATTAACTTTAAAAAAAATCTGTATTAAACAGTTAAAAAGTCCATTGGTATCTTATCTTGATTTATTTATCACAATGTCAGTTGCAATTTGAAGGAAATGTTTGTTTTAAAATGTCTTATTAGATTTTCCTTGTTAAATGCTTAACATATATTAGAAGGTCCAATAAATACTTGATTAAACAAATAAATATAGAGTAAAGAGAAGTGTGGGGGCTTCCCAGGTGGCACTAATGATAAAGAACCTGCCTGCCAATGCAGGAGACATAAGAGAAACAGGTTCGATCCCTGAGTTGGGAAGATCTCCTGGAGGAGGGTGTGGAAACCCACTCCAGTACTTTTGCCTGGAGAAGCCCAGGGACAGAGGAGCCTGGAGGGCTACAGTCCATAGTGTCACACAGTCAGATATGATTGAAGTGACATAGCGTGTACGCACGCACAAATAAGTATATCTGTATATAAGCTTATCTTCTCTCAAGCAGCTCAATGGTTTGATTTAATATTTTTAGATTTCAGAGTGTTGTCAGTATGTAGACTCACGGGTCTAGAAGTAACCCTAAAATTGTCTAATGTCGTCTCGGCCAAATTTCATTTTCCTCCTTTGTTTATTTAGGCTTCAGGCAGAATTCCTCTTCTGGCAAACCAGAAATATATTTTAAAATTTCTTTCAAAAAAGGGAAATTAATTTTAAGGTTTACCGAAGTGTTCTTGCCTGGAGAATCCCAGGGACAGGGGAGCCTGGTGGGCTGCCGTCTATGGGGTCGCACAGAGTCGGACACGACTGAAGTGACTTAGCAGCAGTAAGTGTTTCCAAAGCAGAAATGGCATTCCTTTACAGGGTGTGGTTCCTTGTGAAGAATTCAATGTCATGGTCAGCCCATATGGGCTCTTTACCAGCAGTGCCAATGGTGCTTTTTTTGGCAATAGCAGTTGTGATCAGGGGAACTCATCTTGCTTTGCCTGTAAGAGCATGAGATTTGCCTGTAAGAGATAAGATTCTTTTTTCTAGGAGTCAGAGACTGGATGTTTGGACATGTTTTCAGCTACTAGGACATACATAGGTTTACCCTAGCACATGGGGGAGCCAGAATAAACTCAGTGATTCCATAATCCCCAAACCTCTCCTGAGAGCAACTTCTCCAATTACTCAGCTCCTGGAGAAGGAAATGGCACCCCACTCTAGTATTCTTGCCTGGAACATCCCACGGACAGAGGAGCCTGGTGGGCTATAGTCCATGGGGTCGCAGAGTCGGACACGACTGAGCGACTTCACTCTCACTTTCACTTTGTGCATGTGATCGGGGTGTGGCTTGATGGAAATGATGAGATGTGTGTGGAGTAGGCCTGGGAGTTCTCGTCCTTGTCACAGCTCTGACACTCACAAAGCCTGCAAAAGGACGCTGCAGAAAGTCTCTGGCCCTCTGTTCCTCTTGGGTTGCTCTTTCTTTTTTGATGGTTTATTTTTACTAGATCTGTTATTACTACATTGTTTAATTTTCCTTTGAGCAGAGGAGAGAGAGGGTGGGGGCTTCTTTTCAAGAAGTAAGTTGGATAAGTGCATGCCTGCTCAGTCTCAAAGTTATATCTGACTCTTTGTGACCCCATCTACTGTAGCTGACCGGCTCCTCTTTTGTCCATGGGATTTCGCAGGCAAGAATACTGGAGTGGTTTGCCATTTCCTTCCCCAGGGGATCTTCCCAACCCAGGGATCGAACCCACGTCTCTTACACTGGCAGGCAGATTCTTTACCACTGAGCCACCAGGGAAGCCCACTGGAGGAAAAAAATGAGAAGCTCTGTGTGCAGGCTTAACTGATGCTGCACGTCTTCATATTCTGTTGGAAAGTTCTTATTGTTAAAACTGAGGGAAGAGAGACACCAACTAAGCTGTATCAGATTAACTGTACCGCTGGTCTTTGCAATTACATGTCTTCCTTTTAAACTTTGCTGTTAAGGATTGGGATTCATGGTGGCGAGAGAAAGGGCTCCAGCCTTATCCCAATGTGTGGCCCACAATCAGAGTCTCTCTCCCATTCCTCTGCTTCTTTATGAAAAAGAACAAATGACTTGTGAATATATGTAGCAGTTATCCTTTCATAATTTCACATTTGCTATACAGACTACCTTACAAATCAGGTTTTGTTCTTTTGCTTTAATGAAACATAAAGATTCATAACCATAGTGTGAAATGTTATTTTGCTGCTTTTATTCTTGTCATAGTATGTATATATTTTTCTAAGAATTCTTTATTTACTCTTCATTCATCATGCCACAAGTCAAAAAGATTTATAACCAGGAGATTGTAATCTTAATAAAATAAATTTAAATGCACCCAAGCATTTTACAGAGTGGCTATTTTTTGTTTTTGTTAAAAAGGTCTTACTGTTATGGATTTTGAACTCATAATCTTCTCTCTAAGAAATGGATGAAATGAGCAGGACTAGAAGATAGTAGACAAAAGACTAGTCACACACTAACCAGTTCTGTGACTAACTGCCTTGAGCTTTTGTTTCTTTCTTTTTCTTTTTTAGTTAATTTTCTTAGCGTTAGACTAGTGTTCTGGTCTAAAATTCTTTACAGCTTTGTGATTCCCTGATTTTGTCTTAAAACAATGTGGACATTAAATGTTACCATAAAATATTAGAAGTCTTTTATTTATTACAGTGAATTGTTTTATGTATATATGGTTTTCTAGATAAATGACTAAGTGCAAACTAGTCTTGTTTGCAATTTTATTGACAGGATTACAACCTATTCTGTCTACTTCTGGTGAATGAGTCTTTAGCTAACTAAAGCCTGTATGCCATCTTCTATAACTTAACCCTTTCACTTTTTTGGAAAGGTAGGAGTTTATTGCATGTATGATTGGTTTTTGATACCTTTAAATATCCTATACTTCAAAGAAACAAAATGAACCAGCTAAAAGTTTTCATGTCAAAACAATAATTTTACCTTTGAAATAAAGTTAACACTGCAAAGAAAGGAAGATCACCTTAAGCAGTTCTCCATATATATTTTTCCCCTAGATTTTGTGATTGGAATTCTTTATGTTTATTTTTTAGCTTAAAATTTTAATTTATTTGGCTGTGTCAGGTCTTAGTTGCTCATGGGCTTAGTAGTTTAGGTGCCCGGGCTTAGTTGCCCAGTGGCATTTGGGATCTTAGTTCCCAGACCGGGGATCGATCCCACTTCCCCTGCATTGGAAGGCACTGGAGCACCAGGGAAGTCCCTATATGTTTCTTTCTAACTGCACATAAAAATAGCCTTTTATTTATTTCTTTTCAATGAAATGAACATGATTAGAGATATTTTCGATTAACAGGAAAATCGTGATCTCTCCCCTTAAGCAGTGTAATGAGAAATTTCAGTACATTGTATTGAGCACAGTAGAAGCTATTCTGACCTTGCTTTGACAAAATAAAATTCTACGTTTGCTGGTCTAACTTATGTTTTATTGACTTCATTCATGTTTTTCTCACCTCTCTCTCCCCATGATTTTTTGAAACTAGGATATTGATGAAGAGATTGAAGCAGAGTACAGCATCCTAAAAGCACTTTCTGACCACCCTAATGTGGTCAGATTCTATGGCATGTACTTTAAGAAGGATAAAATAAATGGAGATAAGCTATGGCTGGTTCTTGAGGTAAGTGTTTAGAATTATTTCCCATATTGTAATTTGCAGTGTGATCTTGGAATGACGTGTTTAGTAACGTTACCCCCATAAAGCAGTTCATCTGATATGTTCCATTCTATATCCTTTGTAGAATCTTGTTCCCAGTTCTGGTCTTGCCATCTTTAGAAACATCAGTAAATAAAAGGAAATTAATTAAAGATTAAAAAAAAATGAAAAAAAATGTTTCCATAATAAAAGACTAAAGAAACTAGGATATTTTCCTGGCAGATAAGCATACTAAAAAGGGACTTCATTATAATTTTTATTTATTCATTTGTGTTTGGTGCTACATGTGACTGAGGCTCAGTGCCAGGTGCTATGACATGAGATAAAATTAATGTAGCTGAGGCTTCATTAGGCAAATATGGTGAGTTGCTAATTTCTTCTTCTGACTTCACTGAATACTAATGACATAAACTGCAGAACTAGGTACTGTCAGTCCCCCATATCTGTGGGTTCCACATGGTCAGATTCAAATAGCAGTGATCCATGGATACAGAGGATCAACTGTATTTACATTTATGGGGGAGAAAACCTTACTAGAAGTGGTGTTGCACACTGAGTAAGTTGCCAAAGGGATAATATAGAGTCTGCCTTTTCAGTTCCTGAGAATAGCTTGGGGCAGTTCTCTCTAATGCAAGAGTATTAGAAGGTGCACCACTAAGGTTACTGCCAGTCCTAGAAGAATGTGTTTTTTCTGATTTTCATTGGATATTTTTATTTAAGTTGAAGTAATCATTAATTACAGTAAAATTTATAAAAAAAATTTAAAGCTTCTTTTATCAAACCCAGGGCTAGTAAAATCTTTATTTGATCACCTTAACAGCATCTGTTTGTGGTATTTACATTATTTTATTTTTTATAACATTAGTTTCTGGTGTAAAGTGAGGTGATTCAGTTATATATATTTATATGCTAGGCTGTGTGTGTGCTCAGTCATGTCTGACCCATGGTGACCCCATGGACTGTAGCCTGCCAGGCTCCTCTGTCCATGAGATTTTTCAATAATAATACTGGAGGGGGTTGCTATTTCCTCCTCTAGGGGATCTTCCCAACCCAGGGATAGAACTCAAGTCTCCTACATCTCTTACATTGGCAGGTGGATGCTTTATCTCTGAGTCCCCTGGGAAGCCCATATATTTATATATATTAACATAATTATATATATTGTTTATCACAGGATATTAAATATTCCTTGTACTGTACAGTTGGATCTTATTGTATATCCATTCTATTAATATATGTAATACTCTGCATTTGCTAATCCCAAACTCCCAATCCATCTCTCCTCTGCCACCTCTTCCTGTTGACAACCACAAGTTTGTTCTGTGTCTTGTATTCATTTTATTTTATTAGCATTTGATTATTCTATTTCCTTTTTTTGTTTGTTTTTGGAATGTACCATTGATTTTCCTGTACAGTAATAATTTGCACATTGTCTCCATACTTTATATTTTTTCTATGGTGGTTTTAAAATGAATATACAAGTAGTGATCATTGTAGAGAATACTTGAAACTATAAAAAGAACCACTCTTAATTCTGAATATATTTTCTTCATCTATTTTTGTATGTTTAAAATGATTGACAATATCATTTATCAATTTAGCCTATTTTTCAGTTCTTATAATTTCAGATAGACTTAATCATTTTTATCTTTTAAAAAAATACATTCACTTGATTAATTTTTTGTTGTTCACTAAGTCAAGTCCAACTCTTTTCGACCCCCTGGCCAGCAGCATGCCAGGCTCCTGTCCTTCACTGTGTCCCAGAGTTTGCTCATATTTATGTTCATTGAGTCGTTGATGCTGTCTAACCATCTCATCCTCTGCTGCCCCCTTCTCTTTTTGCCTTCAGTCTTTTCCCAGCATCAGGGTCTTTTCCAATGAGTTGGTTCTTCACATCAGGTGTCCAAAGTACTGGAGCTTCAGCTTCAGCATCAGTCCTTCCAATGAATAGTCAGGGTTGATTTCCTTTAGGATTGACTGGTTTGATCTCCTTGCAGTCCACATGACTCTCAAGAGTCTTCTCCAGCACCACAGTTTGAAAACATCAATTCTTTGGTGCTCAGCCTTCTTTGTGGTCCAACCCTCACATCTGTACATGACTACTGGAAAAACCATAGCTTTGACCATAGGGACTTTTGTTGGCAAAGTATTGTCTCTACTTTTTAATACACTGTCTGGGTTTATCATCGGAGAAGGCAATGGCAAGCCACTCCAGTACTCTTGCCTAGAAAATCCCATGGACAGAGGAGCCTGGTGGGCTATAGTCCATGGGGTCGCTACGAGTCGGACACGGCTGAGCGACTTCACTTTCACTTTTCACTTTCACATGTTGGAGAGGGAAATGGCAACCCACTCCAGTGTTCTTGCCTGGAGAATCCCAGGGATGGTGGAGCCTTATGGGCTGCCGTCTGTGGGGTCGCACAGAGTCGGACGCGACTGAAGCGACTTAGCAGCAGCAGCAGGTTTATCATAGCTTTTCTTTCAAGGAACAAACACCTTTGAACTTCATAGAAAGCAGTAATACAGGACAGTATTACTGTAGATCCAGGTTAGTGGTGCCACCCTTTCCTGAGCAGGTAGGTATGTGTTTTTGCTGCATTGGTTGTTGAACCTGGAAATAGGTGGTTCAGCTTCTCTACTCTTTCATTTTCTAATCCATGTTCTGAATTTTGACGTGATTATTGATTGCCCCTCTGGAATCCTACATCCTCCTGCTCCATCCTGGAGGTCTGCCAGGTGTCGACCCCTGCTGCCTCTCTGCTGCTTATCTGGGTAGAATCCACTTTCCTGGATTCCTTGGTCCCTTCTTTCCAGGGTTACGTCTCTGTTTTGCACATCAGGAGTTCTGTGCCTTCCTCCTGTTATTCACTGTACTGATGTCACCAAATATTGAGTCCCTTCAGTTTCTCTAGGGAGCAGAACCTCCAGTCTCTCTCTCTGTGTGTGTGTGAAGTGCTCTGGCAGGCTCCTTGATGTGGATATTTTGAATGTGGGGTAAGAGGGCATCAAATCTTTTGAAGAGAGACCTCCAAAGGAAGCCTTGTTTTCTGCCCCTCCCCTCCCACCTCCTCACTTTCATTATTATCTTGCCCTCTCTGGGTTAATCTGCTCAGGTGACCTCAGCACAGCCCCCCATGTAGCACTTCAGTTTGTGGCTTTCTCTGTGTTGCTGAATCAGTTAACCACTCAGTCACCTGCATTCCATGTTGAAAAATTTTGTTGCCATCTCTTCTTCACTTCTCTCTCATTTTGTTCTTTTTTCTCTAGTGGTTTTATGGTTTTTTTTTTTTTAATTCCTTTACTGGCATTTTCATGGAGATTCATGAGTAAGAGGAAATAAATGTATATTTTTAATCTGCCACTTTTGATTGAGTCATAGTCTTTCAAAATTACAGTAGAATTTTCAAGAACCTTTTCAGAATCTGAAACTTACTTTATAGAAGTTAAAAAAAATGTTTTAAGAGCCAGGCGTGTTCTTTGATGATAGGTAACTTATTATGATTTCAGAATTATTTTGTATTTCTCAGTTCAAGATAGTTTTATATTTTTAGTTAAATCACACAAAAAGCAAAGCAAAACTTTAACTTCTCTCAACACAATTACCCAAGTAACAGAATATAAATTATGAACTTAAGCCATTTTGTCTTAAATTAATGGATAATTTACTTTGTATTTGTGTTTGTGTATTTGAGATGTGATGCTCTGCAAATCCTTGATGAAGTCCTAAATAAAAATTTTGTATATTTATATTTTTGAGAACATTTTCAATAGTGCATCTTTTATTTTTTTTCCATGTAAAATAATTGGAAAATTCGCATTTGAAGATTCAGTTGTTCTGCTTAATATAGGCCTAAATGAGCAAGGGCAAAAGTATAAATCTTTCCCAGAATTTAAAAATATTGAATAAGATCAGCTGATGTCTTTTATGCCTAACAAAGTCCTATTCTAATTATATTGTCATTTCTTAGTATTATCACTCAGTGTTAGGTGAGAGTTGAAGATTCCAGATCATAGTTAAGTATTCTTTTGAGAGAGCAGAAAAGATTGATTTAAAATGTCTTGGAACATCCAGTACAAGCGAAGTGGCATCCTGATGCAATGAATCATCGGAGACTTAGCTTCTTTGAACTTTGTGCATGTGTTTTTTAAATTTAGTTTTAATTGGAGAGCAATTGCTTTACAATGTTATGTTGGCTTCTGCCATGGAACAACATGAATTAGCCATGAGTATACATGTATCTCCTCCCTCTTGAACCTTCCTTCTACCCCGCCCCGCATCCCATCCTTCTGCGTTTTTGCAGAGCACCAGTTAAGCTCCCTATGTTATACAGCAACTTCCCATTAGCTATTTTACATATTGTCTTTATAATTGTATTTATTATTAGATGTAAGAGTTGGAAATATCCCTTAATGGCTTGAGAAAAAAGAATAAACAGTAGTTTATTAAAATAGTATTTCAGAAATCTGATCTATTTGAAATTCAAAGTTGGGGGAAAACATGGAGAAGCAAAGAGCTGGCAAACTGTATGTAAGACAATTGATTTACATATGCAAGTTAGACTGATTACAGATACACATAAGTGGTACAATTACCTGATTTCTCAACATGAATGGTGCAGGTGCTGCCTTAAAGGCACTTTTAGAAAATTGGCTTGTGGCATCAATACTTTATTCTACAAAATGACTGCTAATTATACCTCTTATCATAATAAAGCTCCAATAAATTATTTTGCTGGCTCCCCTGGTGGCTCAGCGGTAAATAATCTGCCTGCAGTGCAGGAGACACAGGAGATGTGGGTTCGATCCCTGGGTTGAGAAGATCCCCTGGAGGAGTGTATGGCAACCCACTCCAGTCTTCTTGCTTGGAGAGTCCCCTGGACAGAGGAGCCTGATGGGCTACAGTCCATGGGTCACAAAGAGTCGGACACAACTGAAACAACCATGCACGCATGCAGGCGCACAAATTATTTTGCATGAGGGTACCCAAAGGATGGCCAAATAGGAACTTTGGTGGTACCCAGAAAGTCATGCTAATAGTGCGAGACTTCACACATGAATCTGCATAAAGACGGTGCTTCTTGGAGGGTCTGAGTAGCATCCTCGTTATCAGCCTGGCATGTGTGGGAGCTGGGCAGACTGTACCAGCTTGGACAAACTCTCACCCAGAGATTTTTCATCTAATAAATCATTGTATTTATATTGCAATCCAGAATTGAAATTCCAAGAAGAGAATTACCTGCTCAGATTTTACTGGACCATCTATTTTCTCTATTATTTAGTTGTGAGTTTTGAATTATTGCTTTCACTTTGATATAATTTTTCTTCTTCCTTCATTTTTCTTAAATTTTGTTATACTGTAATTTCTTGAGCATGAATAATATACAAGGCTCTGTTTAGAAATTATTTCCTTCTAAATTCTCTGTATGTTCTTTTTCAGAACATACAGAAGAGCATTAGTTACTAGCCCTCCTACATTCCAGTTACATACTTGTAATGAAACTACGAAAGGAGAGAAGGGGTAGAAGATTTTCTCCTGTGGGAACTGATATATATATATATATTTTTTTTGTTTTGCAAAATGTCTATGGGAATTTTTATTGTCACTTAGTATTTAGGTTTTCCTAATGATGTCAGCATAAAGGGAGAACTAGTTTGTTTTTTTTTTTACTTATGCCTTTTGAAATACCATTATATTATATTACTATTATTATATTACTTATATTTACTATTACTTTTTGCTTATTGCTATTACATATCTCTTGACTGACTTGCTTTGTAAAAGGTATATATCTCTTTTTTAAATTTTTAAAAGTATTTGTTTATATTTATCTATTTATTTGGCTGTGTTGGTTCTTAGTTTTGGTACTCGGGATCTTCAGTTGGGGCATTTGGAATTCCCTGTCCAGGGATCAAACCCAGGGCCCCTCCATTGGGAGCTCTGAGTCTTAGCCACTGGTCCAACAGGGAAGTCCCTGTAGATTTTGCTTTTGCTTAGTGTTTCTTTTCACTCCTAGTGTCTACCATGGAGGGTCAGGAGCAGGATGGAGGGGGACCTTGGGAGGTGAGAAGTGGTTCGTTTCTGCACATCCTTACCACTAAACCAGCAGATGAGATGAAAAAACAGGGTTGAAATTGAGTTAAGTTGGTCTGGTACTAGGCATCTCCTGCAGATAAGCACAGAGGGCAAAAGTTGAAATTTAAATGTAATTTCCCCCTTCTTAATTGGATGAGCAGCAACACCTTAAGTACACAAGGAATATAGTCTTCTGTCTCAGCATCTATTTGTCTAATGTATCCTCAGCCAAAAGGGAACCAAAATCCAGAGTTAGGACATCTTTTTGTTAAAAGGTCTTTCCCTTCATAATCCAGTCTTAGCTGTAATTGCTCCTTTCATGGCAGTACTGCAGGATGAATTCTATTATTTATCTGAATTAGTCCTGATTTGTTCATTCTTAATAGTGACACTGCTTTCTCTCTTTGCTTTCTAATTATAGCAATTTTTCTCTTTGAAATTATATCCTTTTCAAGAGATCAAAGGCTGGAAATTACAGGTGGCATTTATAAGCACAAAAGTTCAGTAAATAGTCCTAAAGCCTCACAAATGCACATTTCTGGTAACGAAACTGATTTTCATGGACCTGGATACCAACTTTCGTGCATTATTGGTTAGTCTGCTTTTATACTTACATCTAATAAGTAAGATACGGTCCGTCATGAGGAAAGGAAACTATAAAATGACAGAAAGAAAATGAGTTAGAATGAATGAATGGTTTCTGTTTGCTCAGCTATTAACTCTTTAATGTTGCTGCCTGGGAGATAACATGTCCATGGAAGGGGACAGGGAACCCCTGCAGGCTTGTATATGAGGGAGGGGTCAGGGAAGCAGGACAGGGCTGCAGACCTGGGCTTCTGAAGCACTCTGATGGCACAGCACTGGTCCTTCTTTCTTTTAGCTGTGCACAGTGGCAGTGGAGTGGGTGAATGACGGTTCTTTTCATGCTCTTAAGGCTGGGACAGCCATTCCCAGCTCTCATATGAAAGGCTGTTATTTGGTGTACTCACCACAGAACAAGACAGACAATTACCTAGAGTCGTCTCATATTTTTTTTTTTGTTTAAAGGGCAAGATGGAAAAGCAGTATACATGTACTCCTTTATATTCTTATAATCCTTATAAAAACATTATAATGCTGGTATATCTTTTTTCTCTAATAGTACTTCAGTGCTTGCAAATGCATCTGCTCTCTGAATAGGAGTGCAGGTTTATAATATTAACCACAGAGGGAAAAATGTGAGATGTTTTGCCATTTGGTGAAAGTGAAAGTGAAGTCGCTGAGTCGTGTCCGACTCTTTGTGACCCCGTAGACTGTAGCCCACCAGGCTCCTCCGTCCATGGGATTCTCCAGGCAAGAATACTAGAGTGGGTTGCCATTTCCTTCTCCAGGGTATACTTCCTGACCCAGGGATCGAACCCAGGTCTCCCGCAGTACAGGCAGATGCTTTAACCTCTGAGCCACCAGGGAAGCCCTTTTGGTAAATCAATATATTTTGACTGTGCGTGCTAAGTCGCTTCAGTTGTGTCCAACTCTTTGTGACCCCATAGACTGTAGCCCACCAGGCTCCTCTGTCCATAGGATTCTCCAGGCAAGAATACTGAAGTGGGTTGCCATGCCCTTCCCCAGGGGATATTCCCAACCTGGGGATCGAACCTATGTCTCCTGTAGCTCCTGCATTGCAGGCAGATTCTTCACTGCTGAGTCACCAGGGTAGCCCATATTTTGACCAGGCAGATTAAAAGATTTCTTCTGTGTTTTCTTGTTTATCAAAGATACCTTGTTGCTCACATTACCAGTGTCTGATGCTGTTTTCCCAAGAATTTTGAAATGCTTTAGGATGAGGAATGCTGTTTTATATCTTGATTTAGTGGTTACAGGATTGTACACAATTACCAAAATACATCAAAATGCGTACTTCAGTGAGTCAATTAGAATGTGTGTCTGTAATAGCTTAAACATACTACTTCTAGTTTACAAGTTAGAAAAGTAATGTGAAAATTGTACATATTATAATATTACACATTAGGAAACATTATTAAGTGATGGTGCCACTCTTACTAATATTTTATCAGTCTTTTATTGGAATGCAGAATTTGCTACATCAGTATATGTATTTTATTGATCTTGAGTCACACATTTCACACTTTGAAGAGGCACCTTCCATTTCATGTAAAAAGATAGCCTTCTGTCATTATGTGTGTGTACATGCATAAGTGTCCAGGCCTAAAGTATATTCATCCAGTCACTTACTAATTCCATAAATATCTATTACTTTGGGCCAAGCATTTTGGTAGGTTTTGGGTATTCAGTAGAGAATGAGACCAGCTGTTATCCTGGTGCTTAGAGAGTCTAATAGTGCAGAAAGACAATTTAAAGCTTAATAGACAAATTAATTAAATAATTTTACATTGTTTTTTATACTGTGGGCTTCCTTGGTGGCTCAGTGGTAAAGAATCTGCCTGCAATGCAGGAGATCCAGGTTTGATTCCTGGGTTGGGAAGATCTTCTGAAGGAGGGCATGGCAACCCACTCCAGTACTCTTGCCTGGAGAATCCCATGGACTGAGGAGCCTGGCTGGCTACGTACAGTTCATAGGGTTGCACAGAGTTGGACATGATTACAGTGACTAAGCAGCAGTAGCATTGATACTATGAAGAATAGAAGTGGAGTGCTAATAAAAATTGAAAAAGACCTTTTGTGAAGAGAGAAGTCAAAGAAGGCCTAGATGAGTGGGTAACACTTAAGCTTCCGCCTGAAAAAAAAGAAACAAACCGAGGATCCTGTTAGCACCTTTGTTCTTTAATATACACTCCAGATACTCTGGTAAGACTCAGCCCCATCTCACACCCACGGAAGCAGAAACTCCAAGAGTGAGGGCTCAAAAACTTATTTTTTAAACAAGTCCTAAGGTGATTCTTATCAAAGGAGAGTTTGGAAAACCCTGCCAGAGGCCCTTGGATTGAGGGTGCATTAGAAATAACCTGGGACTTCTGCTTCCGGCCATGGCACTAAATCATGTCACATCGTGCAAGTTGCACCGTAAATACCTAAAACACTGCATAGAATATATTTTTAAAAACATAACAGTTTTCCAACACTGTGAAAGAGACAGCTTAGGCTTGTGACAGTGAGAAAAGGAAATTAGAGGAACACTACAATCATTGCATCTTTATTCTTGGAGACAGTTTCCAGACCACGGGGATAAGGAGGATGTTCCCGGGGAGATCACAGCAATCTTGCTGAACTGAAAAGATTGTTAAGACAGAAGTGACTGGAATTTTCAAAGAGAGAGTTAAGCAGGAAAAACATTCCAGAAATCTGCATAGGGATTCCCTTGAGTCTTTGACTGAAAACCAAGCTGGAGATGTATAGGGCAAGATTCTAGGCAGTTGGGCAATGAACAATAACAAGGGTAAGAATTACTGAAAAGCAGTAATCTGAACAACTACTGGAGTTTGTGCAAGCTGGAGAGATACTTAGTTCTGACCAGTCAAATTGAGGAATCTTTGTTGAACATCTAAGATACTTAGTAGAGACCCTGCTGACAGGTTATGCATTAAAGGAAGGGTTAGACTCACCCTAGAATAAGAACTACCCTTCAGTTCAGTTCAGGTCAGTCGCTCAGTCGTGTCCTACTCTTTGCGACCCCATAAATCACAGCACGCCAGGCCTCCCTGTCCATCACCAACTCTCGGAGTTCACTCAAACTCATGTCCACAGAGTCGGTGATGCCATCCAGCCATCTCATTCTCTGTCGTCCCCGTCTCCTCCCACCCCCAATTCTTCCTAGCATCCGACTATTTTCCAGTGAGTCAACTCGACGCATGAGGTGGCCAAAGTATTGCAGCTTCAGCCTTAGCATCAGTCCTTCCAGTGAACACCCAGGATTGATCTCCTTTAGAATGGACTGGTTGGATCTCTTTGCAGTCGAAGGGACTCTCAAGAGTCTTCTCCAGCACCACAGTTCAGAAGCATCAATTCTTCGGCGATCAGCTTTCTTCCCAGTCCAACTCTCACATCCATACATGACCACGGGAAAAACCATAGCCTTGACTAGATGGACCTTGGTTGGCAAAGTAATGTCTCTGCTTTTTAATATGCTGTCTAGGTTGGTCATAACTTTCCTTCCAAGGAGTAAGCGGAAATTTCAAAAACAGGGCTTGAAATGTTCATGTCAGTTCACAAGTAGATGAACTGCCTTACAGAACAAAATTCAATATTCATTAAGAGGAGAAGACAGCAAAATCTGAACATTTAAATGTAAAATTAGTTATGGCCATCATTTAATAAAAATTATTAAATATGCAAAAAAGCAGGAAAAGGTAACCATTGTCCGAAGAAGAATCAGTCAAATGAAACAGACCCAGAAATAAGCAGGATAATGGAATTAGTGGATAAAGACTTTAAAATAGCTATTATAACAGTGTTTTCAAATGAAACTTCAAGAAGAGTTAGGTTAAAATGAAAAAAGGAAAGGAGAGGGCAATTCAGATTAAAACCACAATGAAATGATTAGTACACACTCATTAAATGACTAAAATTGAAAAGACTGATAATTCCCAGTGTTGGTAAGGTTGTGAAGCAAACTGAACTTTTTCAGATTGTTTAGGCAGTATGAAATGGTGCAGTCACTCTGCAGGCAATACAGCAATGTCTTATTGCATCTATAGTTACCTTATGATCTAAAAGTGTCACCTGTAGGCATTTGCTAAAAATTGGTTTCTTTAAAAAGAATCTAACACTTTCATAAAATGAGCAAAGTAAAACCTAAATGAGTGTCAGAAAATGAGTTTCTGCTTTTGTGGTCTCACATAGGATATTGTCAGACTAAGTAAGGGTCTTAGAGCATTCAGAATAAACAAAAAACAATGAAAAACAGCAAAAGTCAGAAATGCCAACTGCAGAAATCACTAGTCCTTTTCCAGAAATTTGAGTAAAAATCTTATATCCTGTTCTAACATAGTAAAGACAGAATGCACTTTGAAAGCTTATAAAAGCTGTCTTTGGAAGTGAGTTGTAATGATCTGTTTAGAGATTTAGTTGTTTTTTTTTTTTTTTCTTTAATGTTTGACTACAGCCTGAGTAGAGAATTCACTTTTAGGGCTGCTCTGTTCTTTCATTAGTGTAGCTCTGGTTTAAGAAAATTATACTTCAATTTTGTTAGATGAGAGAACATGAAGGCCCTATTATAGCGTTGTGTTACAAAGCGACACTTATGGGTTTTTTGGTTCCCTGCTACAAATCTGTTTTTAGCCTGTCTTGGTGATTTAAGAATTGCATAGGGTTAATATGACACGATTCATTTCCCCGGATGCTGTTCTTTTTAAGTGGAAACATATGGTCATTTTCGATTTTTATGATCTATTGCTTAATTTAAGAACATTTGCATTTCCTTTAATATATTTTAATCCTTCACATTCATTTAAAAACAAACATACTTCAGTTAATTTTTAAAAAATTTTTCTTCATATGTGAAAGGCATTTTATGTTAGTTGATAGACTTCATTAAAGATGATATTTTAAATTTTGAATGAGGATTTAGAAAATTCATGGTGTTATCTTGAGCATCTTTAGAAAAAGATCAGCCCCAAATTAACTTGTGGCTTATTGACATTTGGTCCCTGGGGTCTGTTTAATAAATTCCATGTTTGTTGTATTTGTCCTCTCCTTTTCTCTTTTCATTTTAACATATCTTTTTTATGTTTATAAAATGGCATTTTATATAACAGTAAATATTAATGACAGCTTCATCAATCAACATGAATGAACTTTAGAAGTATATTATTGGTTAAAGAAAAAAGCAAATCCAGGTAGGATGCTATTTCTATAAAGCACAAAGCAAAGCAAAACTGAACCACGTATTTTAGAAGAAATGTATTTATAATGAAGAAAGAAGTTTTAAAGACAGGAATGATAAACACAAAATTTAGGATAGTTCATGGGAAGAAGCAGAAGGATGGCATAATTTTAACACAACAGTAGGAAAGAAGAACCCTTCACTTGACTCTTCTTGAAGTTTAATTCGAAAGATCCTTTTCCATTCTGAAAAGTTAAACCACAGTTCCTGCTTAAGTACCAGCTAGATAGTAAAATAATTATAAATGGTTTCTAAGCTAACACTATGGGGCATCTGTCATAACTTGGATTAATTTTGCATGCCCCTTCATTATTAGTTGAGGGCCTTTTTGAATATACTTGATGTTGGCAGCTAGATTTTAAAAAATTAATAGGTTTTATTTTTTTAACAAGTTCAGGTTTGTGGAAAAGTTGAGTGGTAAGTTCAGAGAGTTCCCATTACCTCCCGCCCAAGTTTTCTTTGTTATTAACATCTTGCATTGGCATGGCATGTTTGTTATAGTTGGTAAGACAGTTCAGTTCAGTCATCACTCAGTCGTGTCCGACTCTTTGCGACCCCATGAGCATGCCAGGCCTCCCTGTCCATCACCAACTCCCGGAGTTCACTCAACCTCATGTACATTGAGTCAGTGATGCCATCTCATCCTCTGTCGTCCCCTTCTCCCCCTGCCCCCAATCCCTCCCAGCATCAGAGTCTTTTCCAATGAATCAACTCTTCGCATGAGGTGGCCAAAGTATTGGGAGTTTCAGCTTCAGCATCAGTCCTTCCAATGAACACCCAGGACTGATCTCCTTTAGAATGGACTGGTTGGATCTCCTTGCAGTCTAAGGGACTCTCAAGAGTCTTATCCAACACCACAGTTCAAAAGCATCAATATTTCAGCCCTCAGCTTTCATCACAGTCCAACTCTCACATCCATACATGACCACTGGAAAAACCATAGCCTTGACTAGACGGACCTTGGTTGGCAAAGTAATGTCTCTGCTTTTTAATATGCTTTTTAGGTTGGTCATAACTTCCCTTCCAAGGAGTAAGCGTCTTTTAATTTCATGGCTGCAATCACAATCTGCAGTGATTTTGGAGCCCCAAAAAATAGTCTGACACCGTTTCCACTGTTTCCCCATCTATTTCCCATGAAGTGATGGGACCAGAGGCCATGTGGTAAGACAGTAATAACACATTATTGTTAACTGAGGGCTTCCCTGGTAGCTCAGAAAATAAAGAATGTGCCTGCAATGCAAGAGACTTGGGTTCAATCCCTGGGTCAGGAAGTTGCCCTGACACCCTGAGGAGGGCATGACAACCCACCCCAGTGTTCTTGCCTGGAGATTCCATGGACAGAGGAGCCTGGTGGGCTACAGTCCATGGGGTCGCAAAGAGTCGGACACGACTAAGCGATTAATATGCATGCATTATTAACGAAAGTCCATTGTTTACATTAGGGTTAATTATTTGCACTGGACATTTTACAGATATTTTAAAAACTTTATTTTTTAGAGTAGTTTTATTAGCATCACAGAAGTATTGAGAAGGAGATACAGAGTTTTCTCATATGTCCTCAGCCCTCACACATGCTCTGCAACGAGTTTTGAAAATTTAAAAAGTGGTCCTAATACTCAGTTCCTTTAAATAAGTGCTTTGCAATTTAAGGGCTCTGAATTTCATTTCAGTCAATTTTGAATAATTTTGTGACCCCATCATGCTGGGCCACACTGGAGGCAGCGTGACCCTGTATTCTGCTGCCAGAATACTCTTCTGCTTATCTCATTATAAAGTGTTCCCTTTCCTGCAGAAGAAAATGTCCCTTTTGGAATGCCAGGTCTGCCCCTGCTCCTGTAGAAGATGAAAGCTTTGTTTAATGTAAAAAGACACCAATTATAAATGGAGTTGCATCTAAATGCTCATTTGTGAGTTCGTGTTTAGATTTTAAGTACACTTAGAGAAACAGTATTATAAAAGAGGGCTTCCCTGAAGGTCCAATGGTTAAGACTTCACTGTCCAATGCAGGGGTTGTAGATTCATTTCCTGGTGGAGGAGCTATGATCCCACATGTCTTGTGGCCAAAAAAGCAAAACGTAAAGCAGAAGCAGCATTGTAACAAATTCAATAAAGACTTTAACAATGGTCTGCATCAAAAAAATCTTAAAAAAAAAAAAACAACTTTGATATCACACATGATGTCTATACTGACCTGTCAGCCCAGACAACCTGTTGGGGGATCATGATATATCATGATTAAATGTAAGGCTGGACTCTATAATCAGGCTGTCCAAGTTCCTGTCTTAGCTCTGTCACTACAATGTGATCTTTCCTGAGTTACCTTACCATTTTATGCCTCACTTTCCCAATCTTTTGTATGAAGATGATAATAATACCTACTTTACAGAGTGGTGAGACATATGGATAATGCATGTAAATGGGTTAGGAATGTGCTAGCATAAAGTCTGTGCTCAATACAACTGTTATTATATAATTCATAATATATCAGAAATGTTCAGGCATCCAATAAAATCTAATTACCATGTTAGAGGAAAGTTTGAGAGAAAATATGTTCAGTATTTCAGACAAGGATGCTACGAACGCACTTCCTTTCACCTTTGTCTACTCCGTTTAGGTCAGTAGAGTCGAGGAAATGACAACTCTTAGTTCTCAGGCGCTGAGGTGACAGAGGAGACCCCAGAGGTCAGGGTAAGAGCAAGGAGACCGTGGATCAGAGCCCTGTGGGGAGAGACAGAGCTGACAGCAAAGACTGAAGGATCCCAGGTTAGGGGACCAGGTGTTCCTGGGGTCAAAGCTTTGCTGGGGCCTTTTGGCTAGTTATGTCCCCACTCATGTTCCACCGTGGATGTCTGTTTCTCTCCTCTGCAAATATGCTTCTGCTTATGCTCAGTTGCTCAGTCGTGTCTGACTCTTTGTGACCCCATGGACTGTAGCCCGCCAGGCTTCTCTGTCCATGGAATTCTCCAAGAATAGTAGAATAGGTTGCCATTTCCTTCTTCATGGGATCTTCCCAACCCTGGAATCGAACCTGTGTCTCCTGCTTTGGCAAGCAGATTCTTTAACATCTGAGCCACATGTAGCTCCTTGTAATGTTTGCTGTGGGACTTCATGTTACCTAGCTTGGAAGAAACCCAGATGTGAAAAATTCCCCTACCATGTTCTTCCCTTTTGCTTTTCTTTTTAGATTCTTCTGCTCTTGAGAGATGCAAAGGGAAAAAGTTACGAACCGTGATGTTTAATATAGTTTTCTAAAATACTATTTGTAATCCTTATTTCAGTGCACTCTGAGATTTTACCAGAGAGGAAGTATGTTTTCAAGTTAATGCACAAATGAAGCAGTATATAGCCATGGACTATAGGCTACTAAGGTCATACTGTACTGTTAATTAAACTATCAGGAATCATGTCTTTTTGCCTTTTCATACTGTGAAGACCCAACTCGTTGGAAAAGACCCTGATGCTGGGAAAGATTGAGGACAGGAGAAGGGGGCAACAGAGGATGAGATGGTTGGATGGCATCACCGACTCCATGGACATGAGATTGAGCAAACTCTGGGAGATGGTGAAGGACAGGGAAGCCTGGTGTGCTGCAGTCCATGGGGTCACAAAGAGTCAGACATGACTAAGTGACTGAACAACAATGGCATCAGGAATCAAGAGTAGTTTTAAGAGCTCTAGGTCCTAAAATTCGAAACTAATTTGTAGAATCATAATTCTTATCCTTGAATTTAAAAGTCAAGCCCAGTACTTCTCCAGATTCTCTTCTAAAATTAATTCGTATGGAAACTGTGTTCCAATAATTGATTGTATACTAGTACAAGTTTATATTTTCATTTATAAACTCATAACAATGATGGGAATAATCATTTGAAACAAAAAATTGGAACAAGTTTTTTAAATGTTTCGAGAAAACCTTTTATAGCAAGTACTTAAAATGTCACATCCATTTTGATATCTAAAAATATTCTTTTTTTGAAATATTCTTTTTTAGCTGTGCAATGGAGGATCAGTGACAGATCTTGTGAAAGGATTTCTGAAGGAGGGCAAAAGAATGAGTGAGCCCATAATTGCCTATATTTTACGTGAAGCACTGTTGGTAAGGCAGTTTAAATTATTCGTGCATTAATTATGAGGCAGTTCTAGTTAAATAAAAAAATGTGTATCCTATTTTTAGAAAAAACACTTCATTAGTATTTATTGATGCAAGAGTAAGATGCAAAATCTGAAATATTTAGCATAACTAATTCCTCTTTTCCACTAAAAATCTACCCTCCTTGTGTCTACAGAATCCTGAGTTTTGATCTCCTAGGTATATTTCTGAAATCAATGATGATGAAGGTAGATTCTGTATATTTTTACTAATAGATTTTTATTTGCCATTATTTATTTATTTTTAACAGCCATTATTTAGAATAAGTATTAGAATTTTTCTTCTATTGAGATTAGCACATTTTAAATAAAATATTTCCTAAAGGCCAGGATCATGCCCTGGTTTTTCAAAATTTTTTTCAGTCCAAAGTGGACATGATGTACTTTGACTCAACTAACTCAATGTGAAACATTTACGAAGGTTTGAGTGTTAATCTTAACATGTGTTCACTATTGATTTTGTATAAATGCATCCTTCTGAAATAAAATGTGTTTTTATTTGGTATTTCCTTCAAAAGTCATCATATTTATTTTCCACTTCCAGGGACTTCAGCATCTGCATAACAACAAAACTATCCACCGTGATATAAAAGGAAATAACATCCTGTTAACCACTGAAGGCGGAGTTAAACTCGTAGATTTTGGTAAATTTTGTTTGAAGTGCATGAATTTGAGCTGCAAAATGAGTAGTATGATTGATCAGTTTCCATCAGCTTTACTTTCTAGGCATTGACAGTAGAGAAAAAATAAGGAGGAAGGAAGAAGGAAAGAAGGAGGGTCCTTGGTGACACGGTCCAGCCGCTAAATCAGCTCTGAACCTCCCCTGTCTCTGGACCTTTTGTCACATGAAATAATACATTTCCACATTGGCTGAGCCAGTTGAGAGTGTCTGTGTTGGAGCCAGGGGCACCATAGCTGATACCTCTGCTCCTCCTCTTCCAATCATGACAGAGCTCTCTCCCCCTCTTCTCACTGAATCCCCAGTAACACGTGACACCAGAGAGAGTGGGTGACATTATTCTAGGACATGTCGGTATTGTTGTCATCCTCCCCTTCCTGCACTCAAGCTGAGGAAGGTATCTCTCCTCTGTATGTTTCTGTATTTCTGTGCTTATCACATAGGATGATAATGGTCTTTTTGGTCTTTATATGTAGATAAAGATACTTAAGCACACATTAGTAGATAGATGGGGTCATTAAGAAGTGGAACTATGTCTTCTATTTTGTAGACTTAATACTTTGGGAAGAGTAGTTCAGTGAGTAATCATTGAGTGAACGAGTGAATCTTCCTTCACTTTGAATACTGGGAAATGAAGCTTAGGGAAAGTAATCAATTCACTTTAGAAATTAATTGTTTTAATATCCAAGTATGTGGGTCTCTAGTGATTTGGCTTCACCTAGGAATGAACTTCTGGAGAAGGCAATGGCACCCCACTCCATTCCAGTACTCTTGCCTGGAAAATCCCATGGATGGAGGAGCCTGGTAGGCTGCAGTCCATGGGGTCGCTAAGAGTCAGACACAACTGAGCGACTTCATTTTCACTTTTCACTTTCATGCGTTGGAGAAGGAAATGGCAACCCACTCCAGTGTTCTTGCCTGGAGAATCCCAGGGACGGGGGAGCCTAGTGGGCTGCCGTCTATGGGGTTGCACAGAGTCGGACACGACTGAAGCGACTTAGCAGCAGCAGCAGCAGCAGGAATGAACTTCAGAGCATGTAGACAGGAACAGCTGAATAGCATATCTTTCAAATGACCACACATGTGCTTTTTTCCCCCTCAGCTGAGCATTTGAAAACTAAAGAGCAGCTTGATAGTGAATGCAGCTAGTGTGTGTTAATAGTTGAGTTCAGCGCTGTGCATTTGAACAATCTGGCTGAGTTAGGCTACTAATAAGAACTTGTGCCTGAAATTCTAAAAAACAATAAAAAACACTCTTCAGTGCACCACGGACAGAGCCATGACTCTCCTCAGAATAATTTTGGCTCTACTCTTAACGGACCCAAATGGAGAACTTAGAATTTAACTTGAACTCGAATAATTCCCTTGTTCTAAAATGTGGCTACAATATACATGAGCTCAGTCGCTTCAGTCATGTCCAACTCTTTGTGACCCCATGGACTGTAGCTCACCAGGCTCATCTGTCCACAGGATTCTCCAGGCAAGAATACTGGAGTAGGTTGCCATGCCCTTCTCCAGGGGATGTTCCCGACCCAGGGATAGAAGCTGCATCTCTTGTGTCTCCTGCCTTGTAGGCAGTCTTTACCCGCTGAGCTAGGCCCGACGAAAATTGTTAAAACAAGTGTAAATAAACATCTTCTTTAGGCACACACACACCAAAAAATACCCTTGATAAACCAGTCACTCTGAGAAAAGCAACTTTCTGGTACACCCTCTGGAGTAGTTCAGAGTAAAAATGTACACCTGAATAATAAGTAAAGTGGCCTTTATTACAATATCTTTAGAAAGTAATCATAAGTTGGAAAGCGGACAAAATGAGAACTTTGGTTTTATACTAATTGATTTAAAGACTTTGCTGTCAACACCAATTAGAAAAGAGCCTATGATATGTGTTCCTAGTGTCTGATGCCAAAATGCTATTATTTGCATATGAAACAATGCTTATATTTGTATTCTCCATCATAAAAGGACATGGATTCAACTCACCTAGCATGGTTTAAGGTTTTCATATGAATTAAAACTTGAGGATGGAGGTGCATACAGAGTAAAATTTCTCAAGGGCAGAAGAAATAAGATGTGCTAAGCCCCAAACTGCCGAATCAAACTGAAAATCAATGTCTTCATTTTATGTTTAAATCAGATTTTCAGAGAAGGCCACAGCTGGGAGTAAAGGGGTTTAGAGTACATTTTTATTTTAATTTCTCACCTCATAAAGTGTGCGGTATGCTCATTATTGGATATTGAAGATCTGTTCTTGGATGGCTGACAGTCCTCCAAGTGTCCAGAATGGAACTCCACCACCTCATCCACTCCCGGAAATCTGTTTCATATCAAGAGTTTCTTGTCTTAGAAAAAGTCTTAGTGTCTGTTTTGTTGCTCAAGCCAGAAATCTCAGAAATCTCTGATTCTTGAGCCACCTCCTGCATCTGCAGTGAGTCACAAGTTTCTCTCTCTCTGTTATAAATCCCCAGACCATGTCTTTATCACTCCTCCCTGGTCCTCGCCATCATCTCTGACCTGGGCTCCTGCAGCTACACCTCACTAACCCCCTGCATGCAGTCTTATTCCTTTCCTTCCAGACCATTGTCCACACTCCATCTGCAGCCAGAAAGCTCAGCTGACCTGGCCACCTTCTTGTTCAGTATTCTGTTCCATGGTTTCCTGTAGACCTTACGGTCCTCTCAGCTGCCCTGGAGTAAGCACTTAGTGATTAACACCTGTTTTGCCCCTTGGTGCGCAGGAGGGACTCCCTCATCCTGTGACCTACGGGCCAGGTCAACTTCTTTCAGTCCCTTAAATGTACCCACCCTCTTTCTCGGTTAGGGCTCTTATATATGTGCTGGAGGAAGTACTTCAAAATTGGTTAACATGCTTTTCTCTTGTTTATGCAAGAATGTGATCTTCACCCATCTGCCAGAGGCATCTCTCTGTCTCGGGGGAGGTTAAGATTTGTTTCAGAAGGAATGCAATAAGATGGCTGAGGTTAATAATAAAAAATAGGAGTGTATAGCAAGATCCAGTTTATCTCCCCAGGAAGTGAAGTGAAGTGAAGTCGCTCAGTCGTGTCCGACTCTTAGCGACCCCAGACTGCAGCCTACCAGGCTCCTCCGTCCATGGGATTTTCCAGGCAATAGTACTGGAGTGGATTGCCATTTCCTTCTCCAGGGGATCTTACCAAACCAGGGATTGAACCCAGGTCTCCCGCGTTGTAGACAGATGCTTTACCATCTGAGCCACCAGGGAAGTCCCCAGGAAGGTCTGTCTAAATTGCTTTACCTTCTCTTTAAAATATGGAGGGGGAATTCCAGGAATCCATTATAGGGTTTCCCTTAAGAGTGAACAGAAAGAAGATGGAAACTCTTTCAGGGTCTCGGGTAATTGTGAAAAGGTGAAACAGAGAAGGAGGTGGGACAGCAAAATGAGCTTTTGAAAAGTGAAGGTGACAAGAGGCAGAAGGGAGCCCTTAACCTCACTCTTTCCACCACCGTCACTCCACACCCCAGAGGAGGGCCCTGCAGAGTCTGTGCCATCCAGATGGCAGTGACCATGTGGTCCTGACCTGGAGGTGGAGACTGATTAGGTAGCGGGAGCACTCATGCTTGCCAAAGTTCTCCAGACCCTTATCCTCTGTTCCCATTAACCCCAAATAACTCCAGTCTGGCTGGGGAGTTTCTAGAGGGGGTTGCTCAGGATGGACGGTGAGGCACAGAGCAGATCACCTAGGCCAAGTCTGAGTAGGAATCACAGCCAGACCTTAGAACCTTGTCGCCTCGGCTGAGTCTTCATGTGCCAGGAAGGTCTGCAGGAAGGCCTGCCTGCAGAACAGGCCATAGGCTCGCCAGATGCAGACCGTGGCATGCGAGGCCAGGGGGAGAGACACATGGCCCAGAGACTGGAGACCCACCACACCCCAGGACCCACTCTCTTCTCTCCACAAGGTCTTATAAGCTGTCCCTCATCCTGTACAGACAGTAACATCTTCAGGAGGGAAGAAAGGGGTGCCGTCTGAGAGATGGAGTGAAGGCAGAGATGGAGTGAGGGCTTTCATCCAAGAGAGAATGAATTCTTTCTCAAAGGACTTAGGATTTGGGTCTAAGCTGTACTTCTCCCAGCCAGTGGATAGAAGCATGCTTGCTCAGTCACTCAGTCATGTCTGATTCTTTGTGACTCCATGGACTGTAGCCCTCCCTGCTCCTCTCTCGGGACTTTTCAGGCAAGAACACTGTAGTGGGTTGCCATTTCCCCTTCCAGCGGATCATCCTGACCCAGGGATTGAACCTGCGGCTTCCTACATCTTCTGCGTTGGCAGGTGGATTGTTTACCACTGAGCTACCTGGCGAACCCCTGGGTAGGGGCACAGGAGAGGCCATAATAGTGAGAGACCAAATGAAGAAATGACAATTGCATTTTGCTATGTATCTAAGTATAATGTCATTGAATTTTGTGACCAGTTACAAACACGATGCTTTCCCTGCATAGAAGCCTCCCCTTGTTGCTGTACCCAGGTGACTTCTGTCTGCCTGGCTGAGAACCTCTCCAGCACTCTATTCTTTTTTTTTTAATTTTTATTTTATATTAGAGTATAGTTAATTAACAATTTTGTGTTAGTTTCAGGTATACAGCTAAGTGATTCAGTTTTATATATATATATATATATATACGTCTGTCTTTTTTCAAATTCTTTCCCCATTTAGGTTGTTACAGAATCTTGAGCAGAGTTCCCTGTGCTGTACAGTAGGTCCCTGCCGGTGATCTGTTTTAAATATAGCAGTGTGTATATGTCAATTCCAAATTCCCAGTCTATCCCTCCCCGTCCCACCCTTCCCTCTGGTAACCATTAATTCATTCTCAAAGTCTGTGAATGTGTTTCTGTTTTGTAAATAAGTTCATTTGTATACTTTCTTTCAGATTCCACCTGTAAGGAATATCATACGATATTTGTCCTTGTCTTTCTGACTTACTTCACTTAGTATGATTATCTCCAGGTCCATGTTGCTGCAAATGGCATTATTTCATTCTTTTTAATGACTGAGTAATATTCCATTGTATACATGCATTGTATCCTTTCTTCAGCCAGCCGGTTGTCACACTCTATTGTATTCATGTGTTTAATTTGACTACTCCCCCTGCTAAAGTGTGAGGTTCAGGATGGCAGAGTCTCTGTTTGGTCTATCACTCTGTCCCCAGAGCCAAGTTTGGCCCTGGCATGTTAAAAGTGCTCAGTTAATACTCTTGAATGAAGGAGTGAATGGGAAGCAGGACTTTCCATATAATTCTGTGACCCTGAGAAGGTCACTTAAAATCTCCAGGGACAAGAATAAGAAAAACAGTGTCTATCTCATATGGTTGATCATTGTGGAAGGTAAATGGGATAATACAGGTGAGCTGCTTAGTATAATTATTGACACTTTATAATTTAAAAAATCTGCCCTATTAACATTATTGTAAAATAATACTTCCACCTCACCCCTAGCTCAGTATTGTACATATAGTAGGTACTTGGAAAATGATAAGAAAATACTTTATTTAAATAGTTGCTAAATAATGAAAAATCTGAATTCCCAATATTGGTGCCTATTTCTGTTTTTTTTTTTTAATAGCCCTTTGCTAGAGTCGATTGGATATTAACTTTAAATATCAAGCTATTTAATTACACTAATAGTAAGATTCAGTTTGCTAGTGCTGGTTATAAGTGCAGCCTTTAAGAAAACCTTTTGTTTTCTTCTTAAGTGGGCTAGACTTTCACCAGCTGCCTCAGAGCATAAAAAGACAAGTGAGCTTGCAGACGTTATTAATGAAATACATTAACAGTCACTGGTATACGATCAGTCAATAAATAACATGACTTCCCAGGAGACAAACCCCTTTAGGCAAGTCAACTAAGGTCTGAAAAAGCAGTCCTCATTTGGAATAGAAAATGCAGGATAGACTAAGGCAGTACTCAGTTCTCATTTCTACAGATTTCTCTCTGGAGACCTTCATTTCTAATGGAATAGTTAACATTTCAATACAAAAGTACGGAATGTACTTCTTGTGATTTATTTAGACATCGTTCTTATGACAGTATTTTTATGGCTTTCAATCTCTTAGTACCCACATGCCCAATTTTAGGCCAAATCCCCAATGAGTAATGTAGGTCAAAGAGAAGTTGTGACTTATTCATTAATAACCCATTTCTGTAGCATCACATGACACAGGTCCACCTGAACTTAAAAACTGTGAAGTTCCCTCCATTCCTTCCTTTTTTCTGGAATCACTCAAAAGCTGTTCAGTGGAGCCGAGTAATCATGGGAGTCGGGGTGCAACTTAGCATGAGGTTTGGGCTTGAAAGGGGTGAGAAGGATGTCCTTGGTGGGAGGGTGGGAGCAGTGGTGGCTTGGCTTGGGACGATGAGTCCCAGATGAGGACACAAAGAGAGTGTTTGTCTAGGGGGATGGTCAAGCTGTCAGAGCCTGAACTGCATAAGAAGGTGATCCGTGTCGCTGGGGGTCTACATGGAGCTTGTCAGGTTACATAAAGGGGGCTCGATACTATGAGGAAATATACTGAGATGAGTGGGAGTCAGGTTTCTTACTGTTAGAGATGAGAATTATGAATATGGAAAGAGTACTGAACCCCATGATTCTGGATTGCATTGGAAGTGTCCCTGTGAACTCAGGGTTTTCGATATACAGAGAGGTATATAAAAATAAATTTAATGTGTGTGTGTCCCGGTTATCCGGAGAAGGCAATGGCAAGCCACTCCAGTACTCTTGCCTGGAAAATCCCATGGATGGAGGAGCCTGCTAGGCTGCAGTCCGTGGGATCGCTAAGTGTCGGACACGACTGAGCGACTTCACTTTCACTTTTCACTTTCACACATTGGAGAAGGAAATGGCAACCCACTCCAGTGTTCTTGCCTGGAGAATCCCAGGGATGAGGCAGCCTGGTGGGCTTCCGTCTATGGGGTCACACAGAGTCGGACACGACTGAAGTGACTTAGCAGCAGCAGCAGCAGTCCCGGTTATCTGGCTATGTCCCCTAAAAGGACATGCATGCTTGATGCCCCAAGAGCAAGCACATCGAGTACCTAGCTCTTAGTTTTTAAACACAATTCTCAACTAATAGGAAGCAAGGATTTGTGGGAAAAGACTGATTTTTTTAAGGCTGTACAAGCTGATCCTGGAACTTGATGTGCCAAAAAGTAAGGAAAAGCTCAAAGAATGATGGAGACAGTGTCAAAAGGATGTAGAAGCCACATTGAAGTGATTCTCATTGACCAAATCTGGGACAATTTGAGCATCAAAGTAATGATAATAATGATGTTACAATGGTATCTATTGAATAAAGTAGAAATCCCTAAATTCATACTTGCATACTTACAGACATCAATAGATGAATGGAAAAAATCAAAAGCTTTTCTTTACAGAAGAATGCCAACTTAATGAATGTAGAAGGAATAGTGAAGTTTTTTTTTTTTTTTAATCTTTTGGCACCCATCATAGTAATAATTGGAGAAGGAAATGGCAACCCACTCCAGTATTCTTGCCTGGAAAATCCCAGGGACAGAGGAGCCTGGCAAGCTACAATCCATGAAGTCACAAAGAGTTGGATATGATTGAAGCAACTTAGCACATAGTAATAATTAATTCACCCAAAAACTTCAGTGGATGCTAAACTGGTGAGTTAAGTTTTGATTAAAAATAGGATATTTAGTCTCTAAATACCTCTACATAAGATACTTAGATACAAAAGAAAAAAAGAAAACTTTACAAGCTAGAAGCCTGGCAGACACAGACTTAACCAAGTATACAAAGTGAATACAACTATGTGAGAAGTGGAAATCACATACCACCTAATAGGAGACAGTGAGACTTCCCCTTCCATGATAGCCCTGCCAAAAACATTAATCACAAGGGAGTATCTGACAGGTCCAAGTTCAAGAGCATTCTACAGAATAACTAGCCTGAAATCCTACGAAAGTGTTGAGGTCATGAAGTTCAAGGGAACTCCTTTAGGTTGAAGGAGACCAAAAAGATAGGACAACTAAATGCAGCATGTGATCCTGAATTAGATCTTTTCATTGAAAGGACATATTTTGTTGTAAGGATACTTAGGACAATTGATGAAATATGAATGAAGTCTGTAGGCTAGATGGTAGAAAGGGATTGGTGTTAAATTTCCTGGTTTTATTAGTTGTTTTGCTGGTATGTAGGGGAACGTCCTTGTTTGTAGCAATTGTACATTAAAGTATTTGGAGGTGAAAAGGCATCAAGCAGCCCACTTACATTCGGTGGTTTACATACTTGCATACTTATATGGTTGAGGAAAGAATATTATTTGTACTTCTCTTGCCAGCTTTTCACTAAGGTCGAGATTATGTCAAAAAAAATGTAAACTATTGAGAAAATTTGGAGACAATACAGCTGTCTAAAGATGTTTATGTACATGTTTAAACATTATGTAATATGTTACGTGTATATCTACCAAATATGTGTATTTGGTAGTTGAATGTTATGCATCTTGAAAACTGGAGAACTAGTGCTTTATGTAATGAAATGATATATTGAAAAAAAAGAAACTAGAGGAAAGAACCATTTTTAAAAGTTGGCAGAGCTTGAGAATTTTCATACCTATACAAAAAATTAATATTTTCCTCAGCTCAAATTTATTTTTGTACTTCAGTGAGGTGACCTTTATTTTACTTGAAAGGAAAAGTATTTATAAATTCTTTCATTTTGTAAAGCAAAACCATGAATAAATAGGCTCTTTATTTTAGACCTTGTGGTTCGAGCTGAAGCTGTGGTCTCCAGTGTTTCAGACTGAATATTTTCTCAAGTTGAACTAAGAAGTTTAACGTTACAAATAGAGTTATATGTCTTGGTCAAGGGTCTTTCAGTTGTAAGGACAGGAACCGCAAACTAGCTCCAGCAGTGAGTAAGATTCGCAAGGCAGTCTCATGGGTAAGAAGAACAGGATGAAAGGGACTAGAATGGACAGAAGGACAGAAGGCAAGAACCAGGACAGCTTGCTGCCTCTTCCTGTCTCACTGGAGAAACCCAATATCTCCTCTCAGCTTCTCTTTTTACATTTTTAAATTTATTTTTAAAATTTTGGCTGCTCTGTGTCTTTGTTTCAGTGCATGGGCACTTCTCTAGTTGTAGCACACAGGCTTAACTGCCCTGTGGCATGTGGGATCTTAGGTCTTAAATGATAGACCCCCCTCTTAACACTACAGTCATCCTGAGTCTTTGCATCCCTTCCTCTAGAGTGAACCAGTTCTGGTGTTTAAAGTTCGTTTACTGGAGGCCACTTTTTGATCCATGTCTGAGCCAACCAGCCAAACTTGTTAGATGCAATGTTAGGGATAAGATGTCTGCTTAGTGGGCTCATGTCAGTAACTTTAGCCTGATTCAAGTTTTATGTTTTTCCTTCCACCACATACCACATCCTTAATATCCACTCCCACCCATATTCTCTGAATTCCTGTCTACGTAAAGTTTAAAAAGTCAAGTAGCTCTTTTTGCCACATCTGTAGGGTTCTTGTGGGACTAGAGTCTGATTATAGGTGTAGGAGCAAAGAGAGGTGATTGGGGTGGATGTTGAGAATTATCAGTGTCTTCTAAGGCAACTATATTAGAGGAGACCATTAATGTAGTTTCCTTGGGCAAAGGCAAGGTTAATCTCCTCACATGGGCTGAGAGAGGCTACCTCTACTGGCAGAGAAGATTGATCAGAATTTAGGGGTTCAGAGCCCTCACCTTCAATAGGATCTTCTCATACACCTACATTCCAGGTTTCGGGATCCCATTGCTTCCCAGTCATTGCCTGTATTTTGATGGCAGACACCCTCTGAGGTTGGGGGAGTTCAGTTTGCATCTTAATCCAGCCACTTGCAGGATGAGATTCTGGGTTTGGTTTTCATCAGTCTCAAATCTGGCTGCAGGAGAAAAGGGTCTCTTTTGGGGGCAGATGTGGAAGCTTTTGGGTCATTCATGCAGCACTTCCTGGGAATTTGAATCCCTGAGCTCATCCTTTCTTTCCTCATTTTGTCCGGTGAAATTAAAAGCAACCAGCCAGTCTCAATATACTTATTCATTTGACCAAAATGTTCAGAGATATCATATGCATGCTCACACTGATCTGTTCCTCTAGTGAGTGTTTAATTATACTTGTTCAATGATGGTATTTTGTGTATCTCTCGCCATATCATGCCATAGATTGTTGGTGCTCTCTTGACTCCTGGAAATGGAGCCATTAATGTCTTTGAATCTAATCAGATTTAAGTGTCAATTCCAGAAATCCCATGACCAATTCAGAAAACTCATCTTTAAGATTCTGTGCCTCTGGCACCACTCTCAGCCCTGATATCTGCATCCGTCAGAGTTCTCAAGAGACACAGCTCAGACAGGATGTGTACTGTGTGTATATAGAGAAACTTATTTTAAGAAAATGGCTCTGGTGACTGTGGAGGCCTGATGACTTCAAAACCAGATGGGGGACTGAAGACCCCAGGAAAAAATGCAGGTTGAGTCCAAAGGCCGTCAGCTGGCAGAAGTCCTCATCTGATGGAGATCACTGTCACAGTCTCTCACTGGATGAGGCTCATCCACATTAAAGACAATAATCAGTCTTACCCAAAGTCCGCTGATTTAAATGCTAATTTTCATCTGAAAACCACCTTCGCAGAAGTATCCATAAGGACATTTGACTAAATGTCTGGGCACCATGGCCCGCCAAATTGACACACAAAATTAATCATCACAACGTCCTAACCACACCAACAAAATGAGGGTATTAGATGTTATAGTAAATTTTATGGCCCCAGTTCTCATTCCTGCAGTGTTTTGCTTTTAACAACAAAACCCCAAGCTCTTCCTTTGCTCCCTTGAGATGGCAAGGGTCTTGTCTTGTGGTTATACCAAATCAAGTTCCCTGAAGTCATCTGGTCTTTTGAACCATCTTGGAAACCACATATCTGATATTTCTTCTCACTCTCACAGACCTGAGTCCTAACCACAAATATAAATCCTGCACATTTTTCCCCCTTGGAAACAGGACATAAGCTATAGGGGACAGGGTGGCTGCCCAGCCATCAAACAGCTCAGGATAATTCCCTAGCAATATAATCAAAGCAAAGTGCTGAAGAATCGTTGACACAAACCTCCTTAATGTTCCTGTGGCTTTGACTTTTAATGGCTTGTTGCCCTCTCCTAATCTGTTTTCCATTCAGCCTGATCTCTTGTTGGCTTCTGTTCCTTTTAATATCTTCTCTGTATCCCAACTTTCTGCCTGGAATTTTCCATCTTTGGCCTCTTCTTTGACATGCTTATATAACTGTTTACTTTGGTGACTTACTCCCTTAGCTCCTCTCTGGACAAGATGATTTTCCTAAACTTCTTTACTTCCTGCAGCTCCTGAACTCATAATTTGGGTTCTTGTTGCCTTTTAAACTAATTATGTCCATCATTTTAAACTGAATTTTTCATTTTTATACCTTATTAGCTAATTTTCTTGTGGGAATTTATGTTAAGTAAAAATGCTGTTTTGTCCTTAGGAAACTCACTTTTCTGTCCAGCTGAAGTTTACTAACCTGAAAATGATCATGTTAGATGTTTTAACCATTAATCTGCCTTCTATCTCTGAAGTTGGTTCTGTTGGAAAGATGATCTTGGAGTTACCAGTTATTGCAGAAACATTCAAGAAACATGCTTCCTCTGTCACTCTTTCTTAGGGGTGTGTATTGTGTTTAACCTGAGAATCATCTAATATTTTCAGATTCAGGGGTTTCTTATTCTACCTACTTGCATTTTTCCTTTTTCACTTAATTTGAGACTTTTTTGTTTATCCTGCTTCACATTCCAGGCTAAATTTTTCTTGTTTCCATATAGTTTACAGGGACCAGGTGTAAAACATCCTTTCTGCAGGATCCCAAAAAACTCTTAATATATGATACTCCATTTGCATTGTGGGCTTCCCTCATAGCTCAGTTGGTAAAGAATCTACCTGCTATGCAGGAGACCCTGGTGTGATTCCTGGGTCGGGAAGATCTGCTGGAGAAGGGCTAGACTACCCACTCCTGTATTCTTGGGTTTCCCTTGTAGCTCAGCTGGTAAAGAATCAGCCTGCAATGCGGGGGACCTGGGTTCGATCCCTGGGTTGAGAAGATCCCCTGGAGAAGCAAAGGCTACCCACTACAGTATTCTGGCCTGGAGAGAGTCTATGGGGTCACAAAGAGTCAGACTCTACTGAGTGATTTTCACTTTCACTTCACCACTAGCATCGTAACTCATTATCCCAGATATACCATTGGAGTGAAGAAATAGCCAACTTAATTATGAAATAGTCATAATAGTTAATAGTTTAATACCATCCTTTAAAATTATCTTTGTATGTTTCATAACATATATGTCAATATATCTGGAAACATATGGAAAGTAGTCTATGTCTGTATTAGGTATGCTTGCTCAGAAGTTCCTTGTTGTTTGGAATAGTGTGATCAAGAAAGGAGTTTGGAGGCCAGATGTTTGCTTTAAAAAATTCTAAATTTATATTAATATAGATAAAAGTAATACACTATCACATTAATATAAAACCTAATGATCTTAGGCTTTGTAAACTCATCATTATTGGCCATTACCCTTGTTAATCTGCTCCTTTATGTGTGAAATCATTCTTGTTCTTGTATTAGAGTTCTGTGATTGTAGGCAGCAGAAACTTAACTCTGACCCACTTAGGCAATGATCCTGAAAATAGCACTGAGTGACATACGAAGTCAAGGGAGAGACTGGGCGATCTGGCCTCCTAGGAAAGGGCTGTGGTGTCCCTGGACCTCCAGAACAGCATCACCCGGAGCAGCATCACTTGGGCTAAACCTGAGAGCCCCGACTTTGGGTGACTTGCTCTAGTCACCTCCCTGCCTGGCTGTCTCCACTCAAGATTCACATTTCCAAGAGAAAATCTGAATAGTCTGTCTTGGATCCCATAATACATCCTAATGAACTTATCAGCATCCTTCTCCATATATTTCCTGTGGAATGTGGAGGGACGGCCCTTTCCTGTCATCCATATCTATAAATTCAAACACCAGGGCATGCCTGCTTGCTGAAAAATGCCGATTCTAGCAACATCATCTTTTCTTTATCTCCACAAAGAAGAAATAACTATCAAATGATTAGTCTGTCACTTTCTTGCCAGAAGCAGAACTTTAGATATTTTACTGAATCATGTTTATTTTCTACCCCTTTTACATTTTGCTTAAATGACATTTGAATTCTTACAGAATTCAAATTAATTCTTTATTAAGTTGAAACAAATGTTTACTGAGGGAAAAATAGAATTTTTGATTTTTCATAAATCATTAGAAACTGTTAGAGTAAATTTTAATAGATTTATAATCAATTTTAAATTAAATTTCTTTAAAATCCATTTACTCTTCCTACTTATAGAAATAAATTACTGTACTTGGATATTGTCATAAAAGTCAAGCTTAGTTATTTATGCCTTTAATTCATAGAAAAAGACAAGATGAAATGTTTAGATTAACGTTTAATTTTTCTGCAAGATAAAATACTTGGGGAGAGATGTGCATTTTGGAGAAACGTGTGTTATGTGTTTATTCCCTTTCTTCAGATCATCTGTTAGAAATATTCAAGAGAACCTTCAATCTCAGATTAGTTCATCTTCTCTGAATTTCAAAAACAATTTCATGAGGATATTTTTTCTGTCAAATAATAAAATTTTTAAAGGCAAAATTTGACGGCTTAGATACAGATCCCATTTAGGACAAGATCCCACATACTACATTAGTGGAGGAAGTCTTTGAGGGAAAGAACGTAGAACCAAAACATACCACTTAGCTCTCAGACCAAGTATATTTCCACCAGTGAAATGCTCTTTTGACTGAGTATGACCTTTGAATTTTCATGACCTTTGAATCTGATACCTCATCTTGGAGGTATCAGATATATCCAGTTTTAAACCTCAATTAGCGTCTTTGTTCTACTTGACTTATAAGGTAAAGAGCCAGAGCCTAAAACAAATGTGACACCCAGGAGGTACTTTTCAAAGCAAGGATGTCAGGGAGTTCAAGTTTACAATTTGGAACTAACAGAAGAAGAGAGCAACAGGTTGAGATGGTTGGATGGCATCACTGACTCAATGGACATGAGTTTCAGCAAACTCCAGGAAATAGTGGAAGCCTGGTGTGCTGCAGTCCGTGGGGTCGCAAAGTGTCGGACATGACTTAGCAACTGAAAAACATGAAGTCCAGAGTGAGGTCAAGTGAAGAAGCATCGTGCAGCCAGAGGAACAGAAGTATGAGCCATGAGGAGGGACACTATACTCTGGATTTTCTTATGAGCCAGTTATGATTGTATCTAACCAGGTAGAATTAATGGGATGATAAGATTGAAATATTTCATTAAACCTCCTCATTTTAATCTTTCTGTGTGTAGTCTCTCTAAAGGAAAATAACTTGATGCTGTTGGTTTAAATATTAATAGATGTGATCGACTGACCAAACGTTCATTCAGGTTTTCTTATAACAGCTTATGGAAAACCCTGAGGGAACTGTTTGGCCAACCCCAATAATTTATTTGAAACTTCCAGTCAGGTGTGATTTATCCCAAGATGATAGATGGAAAATAATTTTATTTGCATTCACAAGTCATCTGCTATGTGTACGCCACCATATCAAACAATCCAGTTCACTAGAATTTAGTAGTGGGCTGCTGCTGCTGCTAAGTTGTTTCAGTCGTGTCCGACTCTGAATGACCCCATAGATGGCAGCCCCCCAGGCTCCTCTGTCCCTGGGATTCTCCAGGCAAGAATACTGGAGTGGGTTGCCATTTCCTTTTCCAATGCATGCATGCATGCTGAGTCACTTCAGTTGTGTCTGACTCTATGCGACCCCATGGACAGCAGCCCACCAGGCTCCTCTGTCCACGGGATTCTCTAGGCAAGAATACTGGAGTGGGTTGCCATATCCTACTCCATTAGTAGTGAGAGAAAGGAGCAAAGGGAGCCTACCATTCAAATCACAACCATGTGCAAAAATATGCAATATAGACAAATATAAAAATCTAGAAAGTCAAGGCTGTAGAGATTAGTATAATCTGGAGCAGATGAAGTCAGCATGGGGAAATTTAAGCTTGACATGGGGCTTTAAGTTTGAATAGGTTTGGATATGAGAAATAGAAAATAGGAGGGCCATTGCATGTCTTGGCTATGCAGACATCCTGAGTTTGGATGCTTTAAGGTGAAGTTCAAGTCCAGTGGCAGCTGTAAGAGAATCAAATTTGTTTGTAAGCAGATTTATTGCAGTTGAAATCTCCTTAACCTGAGTAATGAATGCAAGAAAGTAAGTCTCGTCTCTTCCTTCCAGGCGTGTCTGCTCAGCTCACCAGCACCTGGCACCGTCGGAACACATCTGTAGGAACGCCGTTTTGGATGGCTCCTGAGGTTGGATAGAGTTTTTGAGGGAGACACATGGCGTGTTTGATCCTTTCTGAGTTTCGTTTTCATGCACGCTGTAGCTCCATATGTGTGTTAGAATCTACTGGAAGAAAATGTCAGTTGTGTTGTGTTTATGTGAGATATTTGCATGTGTGAGGAGTGACATGGGAGATGATAAATGAGCTGTGAGAGAATATATGAATACACGAAAGACCGAATAAGTCAGATGAGGTAGAGAGAAGTGAGTAGCGCAGGTTTGAATTGCAGGTCCACTTTCCTGCAAATTTCTGTCAATAAATATAGTAGCTGTATTTTTATTTTACAGTTTTTCTTTTTTTTTTTGAAGTATAGGTGATATACAGTGTTGTGTTTCTGCTGTACAGCAAAGTGATTCAGTTATACATATATATGTTCTTTTTCATATTCTTTTTCATTATAGGTTATTACAAGGTATTGAGTATAATTCCCCATGCTGTACAGTCGGAGAAGGCAATGGCACCCCACTCCAGTACTCTTGACTGGTAAATCCCATGGATGGAGGAGCCTGGTGGGCTGCAGTCCATAGGGTCGCGAAGAGTCAGACACGACTGAGCGACTTCACTTTCACTTTTCACTTTCATGCGTTGGAGAAGGAAATGGCAACCCACTCCAGTGTTCTTGCCTGGAGAATCCCAGGGATGGGGGAGCCTGGTGGGCTGCCATCTGTGGGGTCACACAGAGTCGGACACGACTGAAGCGACTTAGCAGCAGCAGCAGCAGTACCACTTTTCTAGATTTCACATATATGCATTAATATCTTTCTGACTTACTTCACTCTGTGTGACAGACCCTAGTTCTATCACATCTCTACAGATGACCCAACTTTGTTCTTTTAATGGCTAATATTCCATTGTATGGGCTTCTCCAGTATCTCAGTGGTAAAGAATCTGCCTACAATGCAGGAGACCCAGGAGACCTGGGTTTGATCCCTCGGTCCAGAAGATCCCCTGGAGAAGGTCATGGCAACCCACTCCAGTATTCTTGCCTGGAGATTCCCATGCACAGAAATGCCTGGTGGCCATGGTCCATGGGATCGCAAAGAGTTGGACATGACTGAGTGACTGAACACCTAGTACATGGCATATTCCATTGTATATGTTCAGTCAGTTCAGTTCCGTTCAGTTGCTCAGTCGTGTCCAACTCTCCGCGACCCCGTGAATCACAGCACGCCAGGCCTCCCTATCCATCACCAACTCCCGGAGTTCACTCAAACCCATGTCCACAGAGTCGGTGATGCCATCCAGCCATCTCTTTCTTGGTCGTCCCCTTCTCCTGCCCCCAACCCCTCCCAGCATGAGTCTTTTCCAGTGAGTCAACTCGTCGCAATAGGTGGCCAAAGTATTGCAGTTTCAGCTTTAGCATCAGTCCTTCCAATGAACACCCAGGATCGATCTACCTTAGAATGGACTGGTTGGATCTCCTTGCAGTCCAAGGGACTCTCAAGAATCTTCTCCAGCACCGCAGTTCAAAAGCATCAATTCTTCGGCGATCAGCTTTCTTCACAGTCCAACTCTCACATCCATACATGACCACGGGAAAGACCATAGCCTTGACTAGATGGACCTTTGTTGGCAAAGTAATGTCTCTGCTTTTTAATATATTATCAAGGTTGGTCAAAACCTTCCTTCCAAGGAGTAAGCGTCTTTTAATTTCATGGCTGCAATCAGCATCTGCAGTGATTTTGGAGCCCCCAAAAAATAAAGTCTGACACTGTTTCCACTGTTTCCCCATCTATTTCCCATGAAGTGATGGGACCAGATGCCATGATCTTTGTTTTCTGAATGGTGAGCTTCCAGCCAACCTTTTCACTCTCCTCTTTCACTTTCTTCAAGAGGCTTTTGAGTTCCTCTTCACTTTCTGCCATAAGGGTAGTGTCATCTGCATATCTGAGATTATTGATATTTCTCCCCGCAATCTTGATTCCAGCTTGTGCTTCTTCCAGCCCAGCGTTCCTCATGATGTACTCTGCATATAAGTTAAATAAGCAAGGTGACAATATACAACCTTGACGCACTCCTTTTCCTATTTGGAACCAGTCGGTTGTTCCATGTCCAGTTCTGCCTGTTGCTTCCTGACCTGCATACAGGTTTCTCAAGAGGCAGGTCAGGTGGTCTGGTATACCCATCTCTTTCAGAATTTTCCACAGTTTATTGTGATCCACACAGTCAAAGGCTTTGGCATAGTCAATAAAGCAGAAATAGATGTTTTTCTGGAACTCTCTTGCTTTCTCCATGATCCAGCGGATGTTGGCAATTTGATCTCTGGTGCCTCTGCCTTTTCTAAAACCTGCTTGAACATTTGGAAGTTCATGGTTCACATATTGCTGAAGCCTGGCTTAGAGAATTTTGAGCATGACTTTACTAGCGTGTGAGATGAGTGCAATTGTGCGGTAGTTTGAGCATTCTTTGGCATTGCCTTTCTTTGGGATTGGGATGAAGACTGACCTTTTCCAGTCCTGTGGCCACTGCTGAGTTTTCCAAATTTGCTGGCATATTGAGTGCAGCACTTTCACAGCATCATCTTTCAAGATTTGAAATAGCTCAACTGGAATTCCATCATATACCTCATCTTTATTCATTCTTCTGTCAGTGGACATCTAGGTTGCATGTATCTCTGTTAATGATATTTAGATTTTGTTTTTAAGTTGAATAGAAATATAAAAGTGCCTTTTTGTTGTTCAGTTGCTCAGTCTTGTCTGACTCTTTGTGACCCCACGGACTGCAACATGCCAGGCTTATCTGCTCTTTACCATCTCCTGCAGTCTGTTAAACTCACGTTCACTGAGTCAGTGATATCATTCAACCATCTCATCCTCTGTGGTCCCCTTCTCCTTTTGCCTTCAGGGTCTTTTCCAGTGAGGTGGCTCGTCACATCAGGTGGCCAAAGTATTGGAGTTTCAGCTTCAGCTTCAGTCCTTCCAATGAATATTCAGTGTTGATTTCCTTTATGATTGACTGGTTTGATCTCCTTGCTGTCCAAGGGACTCTCAAGAGTCTTCTCTAGCACCGCAGTTCAAAAACATCAATTCTTTGGTGCTTGGCCTTTTTTATTGTCCAGTTCTCACATCCATACATGACTACTGGAAAAACCATACCCTTAATATACTGACCTTTGTTGGCAAAATAGTCACCTCTGCTTTTTAATATGCTTTTTAATAGGTTTGTCATTGTTTTTCTTCCAAGGAGCAAGCATCTTTTAATTTCATGGCTGCAGTCACCATCTGCAGTGATTTTGGAGCCCAAGAAAATAAAGTCTCTTACTCTTTTCCATTCTTTCCCCATCTATTTGCCGTGAAGTGGTGGGACCAGATGCTGTGATCTTCTTATTTTGAATGTTGAGTTTTCAGCCAGCTTTTTCACTCTCCTCTTTCACTTTCATCAAGAGGCTGTTTAAATTCCTCTTTGCTTTCTGCAATAAGGGTCATGTTATCATCTATTTCTGCTTCATTGCCTTTGACTGTGTCGATCACAATAAACTGTGGAGCATTCTGAAAGAGATGGGAATCCCAGACCACCTGACCTGCCTCTTGAGAAACCTGTATGCAGGTCAGGAAGCAACAGGCAGAACTGTACATGGAACAACCGACTGGTTCCAAATAGGAAAAGGTGAATGTCAAGGTTGTATATTGTCACCTTGCTTATTTAACTTCTATGCAGAGTACATCATGAGGAACGCTGGGCTGGAAGAAGCACAAGCTGGAATCAAGATTGCCGGGAGAAATATCAATAACCTCAGATATGCAGATGACACTACCTTTATGGCAGAAAGTGAAGAGGAACTCAAAAGCCTCTTGAAGAAAGTGAAAGAGGAGAGTGAAAAGGCTGGCTTGAAGCTCACCATTCAGAAAACAAAGATCATGGCATCTGGTCCCATCACTTCATGGGAAATAGATGGGGAAACAGTGGAAACAGTGTCAGACTTTATTTTTTGGGGGCTCCAAAATCACTGCAGATGCTGATTGCAGCCATGAAATTAAAAGATGCTTACTCCTTGGAAGGAAAGTTATGACCAACCTTGATAGTATATTAAAAAGCAGAGACATTACTTTGCCAACAAAGGTCTGTCTAGTCAAGGCAATGGTTTTTCCTGTGGTCATGTATGGATGTGAGAGTTGGACTGTGAAGAAAGCTGATCGCCGAAGAATGGATGCTTTTGAACTGTGGTGCTGGAGAAGACTCTTGAGAGTCCCTTGGACTGCAAGGAGATCCAACCAGTCCATTCTAGCGGAGATTAGTCCTGGGTGTTCATTGGAAGGACTGATGCTAAAGCTTAAACTGCAATACTTTGGCCACCTCATGCGACGAGTTGACTCACTGGAAAAGACTCTGATGCTGGGAAAGGTTGGGGGCGGGAGGAGAAGGGGACGACCAAGAAAGAGATGGCTGGATGGCATCACCGACTCTGTGGACATGAGTTTGAGTGAACTCTGGGAGTTGCTGATGGATAGGGAGGCCTGGCGTGCTGTGATTCATGGGGTCGCGGAGAGTCAGACACGACTGAGCGACTGAACTGAACTGAACTATCTGCATACCTGAGGTTGTTGGTATTTCTTCCCGCAATCTTGATTCCGGCTTGTACTTGATTCAGCGCAGCATTTCACATGATGTAGTCTGCATATAAGTTAAATAAGCAGGGTGACAATATACAGCCTTGACTTTATTTAAAATCAGATGGAGACTTTTAACCTATATTTATAGTAGATCTTATGTTGAGTGTCTCTGCTTAGGGCCACATCACACTTTGGAAGATTTTTTTGAGCATCACCTGTGGGAAGATGTAGAAAAACTGCTAAAATAGTTGAGGAAAAGTTTTCTAGAGTTATATCTTTTCGACATAGTCACTTTAATGTTAATGCTTTTAATCCTTTTAGTTATATTTATCAGTAAAGAACATTTATGTTTGAAAACTCTGCCATCTTTGAGAAAAGCTCTGCTATTTGCCTACATCTTTCTAGGGAGTGACAGGAAGAGAAGTAATTTAAATGCTACATTAATATTGCAGAATCATAGAATTAAATTTGCTGGAGGATTAAGTCCTGGTGTGCTGTTACTATTTTGATACTAATTCAATTAATACTTGCAAAAAATGTTAAAATGTAAATTTAATGTAAAATATGGAGAAAGGATAAATTATCTTAAGGAACTTTTAAAATAAAATATGTGTAGACTGTATAGTCATATAAGAAAAAACAAAATTGAATAAAAGAATTTCAAATGTGGGTTTTTTCTTCAATTCTGATATATTACTAGTCTTTTAAAAGCTTGTGAAAAGTTTAAAAATGAGAAGTTAATAACATCTAGCTATAATACCAAGCTTTACATCTTATCTACATATATGAATAATTACTATAAGAAATACTATAACTATATGATTTCTATTAATTAATAGTCTAGTTTTATATTTTTAATATACTAATTTATAGTAAAAAAGCCATTATTATATTTTAAGTTTGTCATTTAGTAAAAACAATTTTGATTAGTAGCTCTTAGAAGCACTCTATGAGTACAGTTAATATTTTTATCTAAAATATAACTATCAGAGTAATAAATGAGTTAATAATTAAAGTTAATACTCCTTGCTATGCTGTTATTAGACAGTCATTTTACTGATAAGTCATTATTTACTATTAATAAGCCTGCTGTAGCACAAACATGGTTTGAAAGTTTTCTCCTGCTCAGCCAACCAAAAATATATAAAAGAGAAAGGTTCATTGTGGTCTTTTCAAATTAGCCTATAAATATATGTTTAACATTTTGTGCATATTATATTCATTTCTCTGTAATAAGCATTTGCCAACTTTTGAATGATTGGCAATACTTCAGTAAATTTCTACTTACCTAGAATTGTTGAAGAATGTGTTTTGAATAATCAACTATCTAGTTAATGAAGACATCACATAAATACCAGCTCTATGTTCAGTTCAGTTCAGTTCAGTCGCTCAGTCGTGTCCAACTCTCTGCGACCCCATGAATCACAGCACACCAGGCCTCCCTGTCCATCACCAACTCCCAGAGTTCACTCAAACTCATGTCCACAGAGTCAGTGATGCCATCCAGCCATCTCACTCTCTGTCATCCCCTTGTTCTCCTGCCCTCAGTCTTTCCCAGAAGATGGGGAAACAGTGAAAACAGTGTCAGACTTTATTTTTGGGGGCTCCAAAATCACTGCGGATGCTGATTGCAGCCATGAAATTAAAATACACTTACTCCTTGGAAGGAAAGTTATGACCAACCTGGATAGAATGTTAAAAAGCAGAGACATTACTTTACCAACAAAGGTCCGTCTAGTCAAGGCTATGGTTTTTCCAGTGGTCATGTATGGATGTGAGAGTTGGACTGTGAAGAAAGCTGATTGCAGTAGAATTGATGCTTTTGAACTGTGGTGTTGGAGAAGACTCTTGAGAGTCCCTTGGACTGCAAGGAGATCCAACCAGTTCATTCTAAAGGAGATCAGTCCTGGGTGTTCATTGGAGGGACTGATGCTAAAGCTGAAACTCCAATACTTTGGCCACCTCATGCGAAGAGCTCTATGTTATTCCTGTCTAATTTCTAAGAATTAGAAAACAACAAGGTAAACAAGGTTGTTTAAATCAGTTATAAGTTGAAAAGTGGCATTCTTGATTTGACATCCTTTTCAATTAAATTCTAGACCAAAGGTAGTATTTGTTGACTATGTAAAGCCATCCTTTCCAGAGTATGTGTGTTTCATGGTGCAGGGGAGACAGTGGCTATGATAGGTGACCATGTAACTTATTGTACAAGCCAGGACAATTTGGAGAGTGAATCGGGAAGGTATTTATAATGAGTCTAGGGAAGTGAACATAAACTAAGAATGTCATGGGTACATTGGGACATAAATTCACCCACTGTGCCAACATAGGGATGTTTTAATGTGTTAAATTTGATGTTAAGTGGAGTCAGAAAGGTGAAACGCTATTCCAGACAGGATCTTAGATTTCTTTCACTTTGCATCTCATTTCATATTACTGTAGTTAAGTGATAAGAAGTCTAACCTGCCATCATCCCCAGATTATGTTTTATTTATCTTGTGAGTTGGCATTCACAACATGTAAAATTTTTTTCTTGTTCTTCAATGACATCCTGTGATTAGTGGAATTTTAAAGAACCTGATTGTAGCTTAACAGAGACATCACTTTGCCAACAAAGGTTAGTATAGTCAAAGCTATGGTTTTTCCAGTAGTCATGTATGGATGTGAGAACTGGACCATAAAGAAGGCCAAGTGCTGAAGAATCAATGCTTTTGAACTGTGGTGCTGGAGAAGACTCTTGAGAGTCCCTTGGACAGTACGGAGATCAAACCAGTCAATCCTAAAGGAAATCAACCCTGAATATTCATTGGAAGGTCTGATGCTGAAGCTGAAGCTCCAGTACTTTGGCCACCTGATGTGAAGAACCACCTCACTGGAAAAGACCCTGATGCTGGGAGAGATTGAAGGCAGGAGGAGAAGGGAAAGACAGAGGATGAGATGGTTAGACAGCACCATCAACTCAATGGACATGAGTTTGAGCAACTCCGTGAGATAGTAAAGGATAGGAACCCTGGTGTGCTGTAGTCCATGGGGTTACAAAGAGTCAGACATAACTGAGCAACTAAACAACAAAATTTACTATCTAGTGTGCTCCCAGATAACTGCTAATATCTTATGAATGTTTATTTTTATCCAGTTATTTTTCTCTTGATGGCATAAACCTTTTTGTATTTCTCCACAGTTGTCTCATTTATGCTTTCAAGTTGTCAGAAAAGATGGAGGCCATATACCTAGGCTTCCTGCAAGCTTATTTTTCTTTGTATCCTTCAGATTTTGTTAAAGATGTGTTATCTTTGCCAAGATGAATGACTCCATTTACTAATCAAATGTTTATCAGATGACTGTCATTGCACAAGTTTAAGATGTATGTTTGATCCCTTCCCTTCCCATTAGGTACACTTTTTCATTCCCCTTTCTGTTTTGCATTTTCAAAAATACTTTTTTTTTTCCATAGATTTCTTCCCTTATTCTTTTCAATCCTGCTAAGATATTCTGCTGCTGCTAAGTCACTTCAGTCGTGTCCGACTCTGTGTGACCCCATAGATGGCAGCCCATCAGGCTCCCCCGTCCCTGGGATTCTACAGGCAAGAACACTGGAGCGGGTTGCCATTTCCTTCTCCAGTGTGTGAAAGTGAAAAGGGAAAGTGAAGTCGCTCAGTCATGTCTGACTCGTAGCGACCCCATGGACTGCAGCCTACCAGGCTCCTCCATCCATGGGATTTTCTAGGCAAGAGTACTGGAGTGGCTTGCCGTTGCCTTCTCCGAAGATATTCTACATTCTTAGAATAAAACTACCACTACTAATTATAATTTGAGGTTTTACTTCCCCATGTTACTGCCTTGGCTGGGAACTCTAAAATCAAAACTAATCAGTTTGAACACTTACACATCATTCTAAGCATTTTCCTATGTGCTTATTGAAGTTGTAAGCTTCCTTTTTCTTTCATTTTCTACTAGGTAATTGCATGTGAACAACAACTGGATACAACTTATGATGCCAGATGTGACACGTGGTCCCTGGGGATCACAGCCATTGAGCTGGGGGATGGAGACCCTCCACTAGCTGACCTGCATCCCATGAGAGCACTCTTCAAAATACCCAGGTCAGAGAGCTCTCATGTGCGTCCAGTACCTGCCAATTTTCTCTCTTCCTCCAGCCACTGAATCCTTGTCAAGCTCTTCATGGAAATATCCAGATATATTTCCACAGGTTGGGAGCAGATTGGCCTGGAATATCATTCTGCTTCTTTCAGGACACTCTTTTTGTACCATAGTTTTATTTTCCCTGGTCTAAGTACAAGAGCTTTCTCTTGGTATTGTGTTTTTTTTTTTTTTCTTTAGCAAGGATTTGAGCTTGAAAAACAGCACTTCCTGTCACTCTTCATTCACTCCCAGATTCGTCAGTGAGGCTCCCTGGTCCACAGTCCCTGTAACAGTAATGTGCTCTGTTCCACTCTTGATCAATCTAATAGTTTTTTATTACTTGCTAAGACTTCCATTTGTTTGGAGCTTTAAAATGATAGTATTAAGAAAGTTAGAAGTAGAATTTTTGATAAAATAATAATGATTTTAAATATGTTAGTGTTTTGAATATATTAATATAAAACATTAAGCTTAGAAAAATAATCTCTTTGGAGCCAGGAAGGCACTTTCCTGTGTAGACACCTCCCCTTTTATGTGTGTTGTAAGATTTTCCCTCTGGCTTGTCACTAATTAAAAACTGTTTTAGATATGTTTTGGTTAGTTCCTAGATAGTTCAGAAAACTGACATGAAAGACTGCTTATTTTTATTATACATGTATTATCTTTTAAAGACTCTCTTTTCAAAATATTATTTATTTTTTATTTTTGGTTGCATTGGATCTTCATTGCTGTGCATGGACTTTCTCTAATTGCAAAAAACAGGGGCTGGTTTCTAGTTGTGGCGCTCAGGTTTCTCATTGTGCTGGCTTCTCTTATTGAGGAACATGGACTCTAGGGCACATGGGTTTCAGTAGTTGCAGCTCAAGGACTCAGTAGTAGGCACATGCATTAGTTGCTCTGCAGCATGTGGAATCTTCCTGGACCAGGGATGAAACTCATGTACCTTGCATTGGCAGGTGGATTTTTATCCACTATATGACCAGGGAAATCCTAAAGACTTTGTTATGGATTTTGCCTGCTATCTTAATTTTAATGAAATGCAAAGAGAAGGCCTATGGGAACATAGGTCCAGGGTGGAGAGGTGAGGTATGCTAAAATTTGTTCCCATACTCTCCATTAAATAAATTGTGGGATCCTAATGCCTGTAGAACATTGAATCATAGGTAAGAACGCCTGGTCGGGGGTGGTTCCAGTCCTAAAGAAATAATGCCAGTATGACCTATTCATTTCCAAATAGATCTATTTGGAATATTTGGCATGGCATTAAATTAGTGTAAAGCATTCAAATTTGTTTTAACTTTACCTTGTAATTTTCTGTCCTGCCTGTATTTACTGAGTTATATTACCTTAAATATGTATCATCCTTTCCAAAACAATTTCAATGTATCTCTCAGATCTTACTGTTTGTAAAATATATTGCTTATTAATAAGTGGGGCTTCCCAGGTAGCACTAGTAGTAAAGAACTTGCCTACCAATGCAGGAGATATAAGAGATGCAGGTTCAAGATCTGAATCAGAAGATCCCTGGAGGAGGGCGTGGCAACCCACTCCAGTATTCTTGCCTGGAGAATCCCATAGCCAGAGGAGCCTGGCAGGCTACGGTCCATAGGGTCGCAGAGTCAGACACGACTGAAGTGACTTAGCATGCACAGTAAGTGGGGAAATGAGATTACAGAAAAAGAGCAGAGAACCTGCTCTGTATTAAGTCTAAGACATTTCATTAAATTTGAGGAAAACCAACAGAATCTGTATATCCTAATTCCTGTTGTCATTCTGTATGTGAGGTGAAGCACTGTTTTTCCTCAGCTATTTAAATTATGGTTTAAATGAACATAGTTAGTCTAGGGTTATTACTCTTAATGATGATGCCACATGAAAGAGGGATGCTACTGTTGATCTATATGGTACCTGTGAACAAGGTACCTCTGGAAACTGTACTATCTCAGTTGTTTCTTATTCCTTGTACTGCCAGTATACCTTTAAAATAGAGTTCTAAGAATACTGACTGAAGAAATAACTAGGAAAAACGGGGATCTGTAAAGCTACCTGGTTCTGAATGTTCTAAAATCATCAAAATCTTGCTCTACTGGAAGCAAACCAGTACATCTCTTAAGAGTTTTTCAGAAGAACAAGAAGCCAAGCAAAATTGTTGGAGAAAAGAATTACTTCTTTTAATGTGCAAATCAGCAATCTTCAAATAGTCCTAAGGATTGTAAAATGAGCTTTCAGTGTGATCTAGTGGATGGCTAGCTGCACTTTTCTTTAATGAGCCTGTACAGACTGTACATTAATTTCATTTTAAGCTATTTAAGGAGTAAAGCAGAGCTGAAGACAAAGTATTTCCATTCCACTAGTGAAAACAAAGAGCTGTTGGAATTAACATAAAGCGGTACTTCAGGACATTCAACTGTCACGGTTATCATGGTTGATCAGTGTTGCTTGATTACAGTTAGAGATCAGCCTCATTTTCAGATGATGTTCCTTTGTGTTCATGAACATCACAAAAAAGAAAAGATTTGTTCAGTTTAAAATGAAAGGAATTAATAACAGAATCTTGCAGTGGCATTCAGAGCTTTATTGCCAATCATATTTTCCAGTTCCTTACTTTTGTAATCTTGTTTCTGGCCATCTACCCAAGTAACAACAGAACAAGTCATAAAGGCACTCTTCTATAAAGGCCTCTCTGATAAGGTTTCTTGCATATTCTGAATAATCCTCCTTTCTGCTCACCTTTGTGTCTCCTGAATATCCATCAGAGATTTTTGTAGGACTCAAAGTAAAAAATCTTTTCCCCAGGAGTCATTGTTTCTAATCAGCTAAGTATTTATGTTTTCCTCTCGGGCTGTCAGTTCAAAGCAAGAAGGTTCTTTCAAAGAAAAAAAGAAAGATCAGCTGGGGAAAAAAAAAAGGATATGTTATGTGCTTTCAGAGAAGCAAGGGACCTGTCATTCCATATAAAGAATGACTAATAACTAATTATCTGTCTTTGAATTGGAAAATGATGGTCATACTTGATTATACCTGGCAGGATTTGAATGCAGCGATACATTAGTCTGTCCAGTCCTGCCTCTTAATTTTGTTCTGCCTGGCCAATGTGTACCATCCAACCTTGTATCTTATTTTTCTAGGAATCCACCCCCAAAACTGCGGCAACCTGAGATATGGTCAGCAGAATTCAATGACTTCATCAGCAAGTGAGTAACAATAGAGTCTTTTCTTTTTATTATGTTTTTTTTTTTTTAATTTTGATGTGGGCCATTCCACGTGGCACGAGTGGTAAAGAACCCATCTGCCAATGCAGGAGACTTAAGAGACCCAGGTTCGATCCCAGAGTCAGGAAGATTCCCTGGAGGAAGGTATGGCAACCCACTCCAGTATTCTTGCCTGGAAATCCCATGGACAGAGAAGTCTGGCAAGCTACAGTCCATAGGGTCACACAGAGTCAGACATGACTGAAGCGATTTAGCAGGCACACATTTTTAATGTCCTTATTGAACTTGTTAAAATATTGCTTCTGTTCTGTGTTTTGTGTTTTTTTTGGCCAGGAAGCATGTGGGATCTTAGCTTCTTGACCAGGGATCAAACCCACACCCCCTGCATTTGAAGACAGAGTTTAACCATTGGACCACGAGGAGAGTCCTTAGAGTCTTTTAGAGGAGTCAAAGAGATTCCATCCCGCTGTGACTTTGAGATGGGCCTTTTATAACCACTCCTCCAAGCTTCCGACTCTCCTCTTTATCTATTAAGTAGCCGTAGAGGTTCCCATGATCTTCATCGAAATAAGCATTTGTAGTGTCTTCTGAATGTTCAGTGAACTTATTATTGTTTTGATAATGATCTCAGGGTCACATTCATTCTATCGATGACTGTGCTTCTGCAGACATTGCGTCACCCATGAATGGTTTCTTCCGTCCACCTGCCTTTTGCAATCTTGCCCTTAGCATCTCCTACCTTTTCACCAATCATATATTCAGTTAGTTATTTAGCCCTTCAGTTATCTTCATCACTAATTCTCATCACAGCCAGGGAGTTTTCATTGCACTTGGTAAGTCAGATAATCATACAGATAAAATCTTAGATATTTGAAATTAACTTTTAATTTGACAGATATTTAGTATAAATGCAGTGCCTCCAGACAACTGAGTAGAAGCTATGCATCAGCTATTTCTAAATCTGTCCATGAATTTTTTTTCACAGTCTCTCTCATGACTTCACCTTGAAAAAATAAGGGAAGGGATGACTGAAGGTTTTAAATGGGAGAGA